>NC_141139.1:30022539-30394206 GCF_053477565.2 Lygodium microphyllum
CATTGGGAGGTTGTCCATGGTACCCTTGAGGTTGTCCATGCATAGGTGAGTTGAAAGGTGGTTAGTGCCCATTATTTTGCTGATTCCAACCATGATTTGACATGGGACTTGGCCTATTGAGCTGCACTTGAGTAGAGAAATTATGTTGTGGCTATCCATAAGCATTTGGGGCTGAATTCACATGTCCATGTGGCTGCCCATAAGAGTTTGGGGCTGAATTAACATGCCCTTGCTCATAGCCACCAACATTTGCTTGAGGGTAAAATTGCTTGTAGAAAGAGTTGCACCCATGGATGTCTTCATCATGCTTTGAGTTTGTTTGCACTCTCTCTTGAGGATCTTGCCCATGTGGCTGAAAGTGACCCTTTTGTTGATGGAATTGTGGCTGAAGTGAAGTGGGCTGAACAAAATCCTTAGCTTTAGATGACTCTCCAACTTCAAATTGACCTACCACCTTAGGAGTAGGTGGTTTAGGTGGTTCTTCAACCATATGAGGATGTGGGACATTAAGACCAGCTGTAGGCAACATTTTCTCACCAAGAAATGCTACAAGCTTGTCAATACCCAACCTCATACCCTCGAAGCCTGATTTCATATCCTTTATGTCATTTGACAATTGTTGAAAACTGTTTGAATTCATTGAGATATGAGACATCTCTATGGGTTGATTGGTAGGGGAGTGGGTGGAACTTGCATTGACCTCTTCGTTCTCATAGTGCATTCGGTAAATGGCATCTTGAGAAGTGTCATGTTCACCCCTTTCCTGTTGATATTCCCTCAATTCTTCATTGATAGTATCCAAAACAGGGTCTCTCTTCTTATTCCTAGCCATGGGTTGATTTCTGTCCTGAATTTCCTGTAGTAGAAAAACTTGATTATCTTCACTTCTAGAGCTCCAAATTACGAGGTCTTTGGCTTTGTTCGAAGCTTGAAGAGTCCTCTCTCCAACGAGCTATCAAGTGCAGAAAATGGATGAGTACAGAAATTTCTGTAAGGGATTTTCTGTTGCTGTCTGAAAATTCCTGCAGGCAGTGCATACCCTGTTCTAGTCAATTAATGACTTGTACCATCAATACCAAGCATGTACCAACTTCATAAACCTGTAAGAGAGTCTCATACATCTGCCCATACTGAAAATGACCTCTGTAATCAGTAAAATGGCTGTCTAACTCAATGTAGACTGCAATCTTTAATGAGGGTATGCATACATACTCTGTCCCAAACTTTAATGCTGAACCATAGTGTCTTTACCATAGGATGCATACATTTTACTGCAGCCATATGTCTTCATACATTTGCCATACATTCTCCCATGCATTCTTTCAACATACATTTGCCTTGTCCATACATTTGCCTTCCAAAACTGTCATGCATTTGCCTTCCAAAACTGTCATACATTTGCCTTCCAAAAATGCCATACATTTACCTTCCTTGAATGCATTTGCCTTCATACATTGATACTTTCCATGAGTACCATACATTTGCCAATATCTCAAGAACTCACTGCCCATAAACTCATGCTGTAGGCTGATTTCAAGTGCCTTTGAGATTTGTACCTGCACCTAAACTTGAAAATGCGTGGGATCTGAGACCCGAGGGGTTTGCAAAGTTCCCTCTCGAGCCGGGTTGCGCTCCCCTTCAGGGTCCTCGTCGGTAGGGGAGGGTCACCTCTCTTTTGTCCTATCAACTCGCCCAGCATCCACTTTTCCTCGTGGGCATGTACATGGCAAGTGAATTCTAGCTCTAAAAATCAGTATGATATGCATGGAATAGGAAGGAAATACAATTGCCTTTCATTTGCCCTTTCATGATATGCAAGATTGGAATTGAAAATGCTGAAATGTAAATGAGAAATGGAGAGGTATTTACCTCAGCAGTGACTCACTGCTTACAAAGCTTTTCTCACTTAACCAATTGGGTAATGATTTTCTTATGATCAAGAGGCAAAATAGGCAATCAATTTCATGTCAGGGTTAGGCAATAAAGATTGAGT
The DNA here is from genome assembly GCF_053477565.2 of Lygodium microphyllum. Classification (NCBI taxonomy): domain Eukaryota; kingdom Viridiplantae; phylum Streptophyta; class Polypodiopsida; order Schizaeales; family Lygodiaceae; genus Lygodium; species Lygodium microphyllum. The sequence goes on from NC_141139.1 coordinate 30,024,533, forward strand.
AATGAAGCTCAAGAAATTACTAATTTCAGTGAATGAAAGTAGATGGGTAATGCTCATTCATTATGGAAGAGTTTGAGACATTTAGAGATGGCCATTTCAGTAAATTGAAGAGGTTTAGTAAAGACAAACTGACATAACCTATAGGCTTCATGTAATGCATTAGGCTATGAATGAAAGCTTCATGAATCCTCTTATTTCTCTTCAACAATTGGAAATGAGATCAGCAACATAATTGGATGTAAAGAGAAATTAAGAGTGATTAGAGTACCTCATTTGATTGATTGGAGAAGAGCATTGTTGATGGAATGACCTTCAATCCATAATGCTTGACATAGGTGAGTTGAGCTTGATAATCCTTCTAAAATCAGTCCAAGAGATCTTCAATCTTCAAGAATAATCCCTTCCTTGATAAGCTTCAGCTTCATTAATCCCATGAAAGCTCCATGACTCCATGAATGCTCCAATTTGCTCCAAATGAGGGTTGATGAAGACCGATTACCTTCTCTACTTGAAGTAGGTTGCAATAGGTAATAGAGAGGGCTTCAATGTGTCCAAGAGATCCCGAAATTTGAGAGGGAATGCCAAAATTTAATGGCATAAAAGCTTCATGCTGTCCATTGAATACCTAGACCTCCATTGGCTTCAATCTCCTTCAATGTCGGTCCAATGTTGATGGATTCTTGAGGGGAAATGGTTGAGGAAGCTTCAGAGATGCTTTGCCCACAAAAGCCCCATGATTTGCTTCAAAAATTTCAGGAATCTTTGATGCTGTCCCAAAATGGTAAGAATCTTGAAGAAGCTTGTGAGAGACCTCTTGCCCAGGGTTAGAAGGATCATTAGCAATGCTCAAAGGCCATCATATTTCTGAATTTTCCACGCAGTAGGGGAGTGTGTGCAGGCGGCGCAAACAGCGTGAGGACATACTCATGTATTAAAAGTCCAAGACATTGCTAAGTAGCTATATTAGCTACTCCAAATGAAGCTCCTGAAGCAAGGAAGAAGGTCATGTAATCCATTCTCATGATAGGAGTGAGAGAGAGAAGATCTGATCTTGTCTTGGCCATGGATTCTTGTGGACAACTTGAAGGAAAAGAGAAGAAACCCTTGTTTCATGAAAAGTAACTCTAACTTTTCCCTCCTCTAAGTCCTGTAATGATTAGTTTGTCCATTACCCCAATTTTTGGCTCAAATCTTGGTCATGACCTGCTATTTTGGCTAGAGCCCGCCATTTCTTCCATTAGTAATGCCAAGAATCACCATCTTCATCCCTGTTTGTAGTAGACCTTCACATGTAACTCCGGTTTGAAGCCTTCATGTCATGTCAAGTCGTGTCACTCAAATTCCTAACTATGGTTTGCTCTCCCTAGCCTAGGAAACTGAATCTAGTACTTGAAAATGACTTCTGCAAGGATCTAAGCTACTGCTCTGATACCAATGTAAGAAAGCAATCAACCATGGAATGAAATCTAACTAAAATTGAAAATTAACTAAGCAACAACAAAGAATTAACAAGTCTATTGCACCAAGACATCCTCATCATGTATTAATGGTTGGGGATTCAAGAATACATGACGGCCATGGCTGAGTGCTTCATAGGCTAAGAAGAAGCTAACTCCAAGAAGGTGGTAAAGCCAAGATTATTGAATGATCAAAAGATGTCTTGCCTTTGGCCTCTAGTCCCTTTTGTTCTAACCCTCTTTCCAAACTTAAGGGCTGTTCACACATGTACACATAGGCTAGGGCTGAATTTACAAAGGTTGGAATTAATCCAAGGTGCAAATATTAATGTTGTATTTTCCTTCATGACAGGATGGGTGAAATAGAGGGAGAGGTAAGAGTTATGTGAAAGATACAATTTGTGACATGTTGCTACTAGAGCATTGTGGAGTGCCACCAAGTATGTCAATAGCTATGTCAAGCATCAATGGCCTTGAAATTGACATGGGACCTCATTCGTGTTATGGCGTGTAAGTATTTTTAGGTAAGTTCATTAATTTTCATAGTAAATGGAATGGGCTTGAATCTTTATTTTAGATGGTGAAAAAGGGATATGAATGCTTAATTTTCAATATTTTACATTTTTTACTATTTTTTAAATTTTTAAATAAATAAATTTTAAAAACCATAAAAATATAGAAAAATACCTAAAAAATGTGAAATATTGAGAATAAACTTGAGAATCATAAAGTATAATTATATTTTATATATGAATTTAAAATTATAAAGACAAGTATTTTTGTGTCTAAATGAGACATTTCGATAGTATGAGAGTAGTCTCGGTGCCGTTTGTAGTGTGCTAAAGAAATCCATGTATAAAAAAGCAAAAAATAATTGTTAAAAATAATTATTTTTCACTACACTTCATGAGTAGGATGGTTGTGTATTATTTATATTTCCAAAGATAGTATGAGTTAGAAGGATTCGATGCCTTTGGGGTGTGTTTATTAGTAACATTGCATTGAGCAAAAAATTCATGAAAATATGTAAAGGAATGATTGCTACACATTCACACTTTGGTTCTCTCATTAAACATGTTTATGCACATTCATTCACATTTTGCATTAGTGCCAGTGTCGAGCCCATTTTTGGTCCCGACAAATAGTTGGTTAGTGAAAGGGATAGGCAAATGATCTTTCTTTATTTTTAAATTTAGCTTTCAAACGTCTATACAGATGTGTAACTTTTCATTGTTCTTAGATACAACCATGATGAGCGAAACCCATTCGTTGTTGGGCCACTTGATAGATAAATTTAGCTTCTAAGAGCTTCAATAACTCTATCTTGACTAAGTTAGAATAATTAGGCTTCATATGTCTTTGACATTATCATATTGTCTTAGCATCAATGTGACGTTGATGTACAATGGGATCAATCCCCTTTAAGTCTTTGTACGACCAAGCAAAAACATCCAAAATCTCCTTCAATAGGTTATGAAGGATCAAGAGCTCCTCTTTCAAAAGGTTGCTACCCACTTTGAGATGTCTTTATGAAGGATTTGACTCCTTCAAGGGAGTAGCTTTTTCCTCTGATACTCCACTAGAGCCATCTTTCTTTATTTTCTATTGCAACTTTGTAGATCCTTCTAGATACTGAAATGGTATGAGGATTATCTCTGATGTGGGATACTCAGCTCTTGACTTGAGGACTCATCTTCTGAGGATGTGTCCAAGAATGTAACGTGACAAGTATCTTCTAAGGTTCTCTAATGTTGTGGGGTTGGTGATGTTTGTCTTTTCCATTTTGTATGCACTCCCTTAGATGGTGAGAGGTTGAGACCTCAAACATGAAATGTTGTAAAATGGAAAAAAGAACCTTGGCTAGTTACAACTTAGCCTTTTATACTATTGGCTAAGGTATTAAGGCACTTTTACTCTATTACAACTCATCCCGGTCTAGAAGAGCTTTGTACAAAGACAGCTTGAAATAAATGAAGTCAATGTTGAAATAGGAGTCCATGCTGAAGAAGACCAAATAAGTCGATGAAGAAAGACCATGTAAGTGGAACAACTGTTGTAGAAGGCTGTCCAAAACAGGATGCAATACAAATTTGGCCATATCTTGAAGTAAAAGTATCCTATTTCCACGTGTAAACTATAGAAATGTAGAGGACAATATGTAGTATCTAGCCATGCCATCAAAATTAAATTTTGATGTAGATAAAGCAATTAATTTTAGTACATAAATTTATTACAACCAAGTTGATTACTATTCAGTGAATAAAGTATCCTCTTGAAGAAGCCATGGAAATTGTTTCAAATATGAAGCATGCTGCCAAGAAGATTTTTCCATAGGAAAACCCTTCCACTTAATCAGATACTCCACAAGAACTCGATTCCTTAGAAGTTTTTCCCGCTTACCAATAATCTTTTCATGTTCATAAATGATCAAAACATCTTTATCAAGGAGAGGTAGTTCTTTGAGAACTTGAATTTCAGGGCCAACATACTTCTTGAGTTGAGATACATGAAAGACATTGTGGATGGATGTAGTTGAAGGTAAATCAAGCTGATAGGCAAGATCCTCAACTCTCTTAATTATTTGGTATGGACCATAATACTTATGAGCAAGTTTATTATGTCCTCCCCTTGAGAAAAGCATAATGGGATTTTGGAACCTTCAAGAAAACCAATTCACCTTTATCAAACTCCATATGTCTTCTTTTCTCATTTGCATAGGCTTTCATTGTCTCTTGAGATTTTCCAATGTTGTCCTTGCATTGCTTCATAAGAGCCTCCATCTTCTCTAACTCTTCATGAGCATTGGGATTCACATTATCATTAAACAATGCAGATTGAACTTGAACCTTATAGCCATTTAATGCCTCAAAAGGAGGCCATATTCCGATAAAAGGTTATGGATTTACGATCACACGATGGACAGTGCGTATGAAGCTGCATTAACCCGATTTTGGGGTTTAAATGGGTTAAAAGTTAATTCTTCTTCTCATTTTCACATCTTGCTTTGTTTGATTCCTCCATTTTCACATCCCCAACCTCTGTCTCTTCTCCATCTTGCCCTCCTCGAGCTTGCATGGCACGCATCAAGCAAACATGTTGTTGTTTTGGCCCCAGGAAGACCTCATGCCAAGGCGGTCACCTAGAGCACAAGGTGGAGCCTCCTCTAGTGCAGCAACATGTGCTCCCTCTAGAGCACAAGGACCACCACAGAAGAAGAGGAGATGGAAACCTGGCACTGTCGCTCTTTGAGAGATAAGGAGAATCCAACGCAGATATGAGCTTCTCATCCTGAAAATTTCATTTCATAAGGTTGTTCGGAAAGTCATGCAAGACTTGGAGCTAAAAGGGATGGGAAGATTTTGGGTGCAAGTGCAGGATGGCCCACCAGCAAGAAGGTGGACTGTTGTAGCTATGGAGGCCCTACAAACAGCTGCAGAGGGTTTCTCATCGACTTATTTGATGATACACAGCTTGCGGCTATCCATGCAAAGCATGTCACAATCACAGATAAAGGCATTAACTTTATCATTCGGCTTTGACACGACAAGGTGACTTCGTCATAAGTTACTAGATTAATGATGCAAGGTTTTGTAATGAGTGTTATAGCACCATAGCATCTTGGAAGGCCAAAAAGATTTGTATACTCTACCACATTGGAATATTTATTTATATATGCATAATATCTAATGCGATGTGTACTAAATTCAAATAATTGAGTAAAGTTGTTTTGTTTTATTTCTTGAAACACACGACTCTTAATTTTTGTTTAACGTACGAATGCATCAAAAGTAGTAATACGTATGGATATGAGTTACATTATTTCTTATGAACAATCACAAGTGCAGTACCACACATTGAATTATGTTAATGTATGCGAATGCGTCATTCACATACCACACATTATCACCACACTTACACAATCACAAGTGCAATACTATGCGTTGAATTATGTTAACGTATGCGAATGTGTCATTCACATACCACACATTATCGTCACTATTATACAAACCATACATTTATTTAATAAATATTAATTTATAGGGATAAAGTAAAATATCTTATATTCATCAAGAAAAATACATGCGATGGCTGCTAGTGATGGTAGATACAAAAATCCGATAGTCAAGAAGCACTCTCAATTGTTCCTTGGCTTTTTCATCGATGGAGAGGAGGGACCAGCTTCCGATGAAAATATAAGTTCCTTCTTTGCTTCAAAAATGATGCGCTCCCCCTTCAGCTCTTTCTCCAGGAGAAGTGGATCTGACACTTTGGCAAGGTCACCTAATGTAGTAAGCACACACATTGCTCCACCATGCATTTGGTTAAACAATTAAAGAAGCTTTGACCGCTTGATTAGCACCACCTTCTCCAAGCTAGATGTCATAGGTATCACTTGAAAAGGTCCAAACTTGGTCAAAGATCGAATTTTCATGATTATTTATTGCCCTCCTAGTGAGCACTTCTTATGGAAGACCACCAAGTCTATAACAAAGTTGCCAATGTACTCCTTCAGAGATGAATCCTTCAGTTGATTCGCATGTCGTGCTCCTCCTTGCCTTGATGCAAACTCATCTATATACACTATGTCATGAATGACAAAGTCAAATAAAAATATATATTCAGCGACTAACCTAGAGTTATTAGAAAGTGATGAAACTTGATGATAGGGTGCATCGGGTCCCCTGGAGTCCACTGGTGAAATCTTGGCCAAAAATGATGCTTGTAGCTACCCTGTTCGAAGTCTGACTTCTGGGGTCACTTTTTGGTTGCAGGCATCATTTTTGGTGGCCAAAAAAGCTGCAGGCATCATTTTTGGCCAAGATTTCACCGATGGGCTCCGGGGGACCTGATGCACCCTATCATCAAGTTTCATCACATAAAAACATATGGTAGTTAGAAAAAGCACCTTCTCCAGATCATTTTGTATCTTCATTTCGTCGTGTGTTAACGAGGCACCTCTTTGGGCAAAGGGATCTATGAACTCCTTAGTAGGAAGCTGAGGCCTTAGTCCAAACAAATCATGTTGTAGCGCTTCAAATTCAGCACATTCGACACAATATAATCTTCTTCAACCGAGGTAATATGCTCCTGTGCTGCTATGATGGCACTCACTATATCTAAGCTTGTGCCATTATATCTTCCAATCTCTGCCATCGTCGGATGCACATCCATGTAATCATAATCGATCAAGTCTTCCATCAAATCTCTGACTAGGATGGAAAACAACTCTTCTTTCTTCATTTCCAAGTATTGTAGCAGCACATCTAATAGAAGCAAGTATTGTACACCATCTACTTCAATGGGCATCAAGGAGGCAAGGTTGGGTTTGTCAACTTGTTCCTGTTCTAAAGAAGATGGCACCATGAGAGCCAACCCTTGCTCTGCCACCATCCAATGTTCCTCTTTAACATTTACGAGCTCTTCAATCGGTTCTTCTCTCATGTATGTGTGATAGCAACAACCTGTGGAGTTGTATCTTCAATCCCTGACTAGGATGGAAAACAACTCATCTTCCTTCATTTCCAAGTATTGAAGCACATCTGATAGAAGCAAGTATTGTACACCATCTACTTCAATGGGCATCAAGGAGGCAAGGTTGACTTGTGGCTGTTCTGAAGAAGATGGCACCATGAGAGCCAACCCTTGCTCTGCCACCACCCGATGTTCCTCTTCAATATTTATGAGCTCTTCAATCGGTTCTTCTCTTGTGTACGTGATAGCAACAACCTGTGGAGTTGTATCTTCATTGCTCTCCTCCTCTAGGGGTGTATCCAATGCAAGGAGGTAAATTGCCAATGCACAATCATACTCCATGAGACCCAAAGGTGATGTACCTGGTGCACTACCCGTGGGAATAGTGCATACTTTGTGCAAAGGATCCACATGGGCCAGACACCAATTCACCACTTTTTGGTGATTCTTTCCTGCTTGAAATACCATGAGCTATTCCAGAGGCACCCAAGTCATGTCAGGTCCCTTGATGAAGTATGTGCACATAGCAATGGTGCTCACAAAGTCTTTCAAAACCTGAAGGGGGGATCCATCGATGAGAGCACGCTTTCAAGGTTGAAGTTCTTAGAGAAAACCTGGAATTTCTCATCTCCTTGGTTGGCAAAGATAGTCTTGTGGATCCACTCATCAAAGTATACATGAGCATCCATCGTAGCAGGTAGGAGGGATGTGGTGGATATAAAGAGATGAAGAGAGAAAGTGTGAAATGAAACAATGAAACAAGAACTAAACTAGTTCTACCTTAAAAACCTTAAGTTTTAAACCATTAAGGGATGTTTGCATACAATATTTAGTTATGGCTTTACTTACATCTTTGTAAAGTTTACATACATATGTAAATGTGTTGATGTGGAAAGTGTATAACAAGTGTATGATTTTGCATAAATACCATAAATTTTAAATATTTCAAGTTTGCAAGTGACAATATTCTATTGGCCAAAAAAATCCAAAAATTTATACGTGTTGGATATTACAACTTGTGGTGTTGGGATTTTTAGGGAGACTCTACAATTTCTAAAATATATGGAGCCACACACTTTCCGCTAGTAATAGTATCCTCAGCTCAGCTTCAAATTTTCCTACCATCTAGTTTAAAATAGAAGCTAACAGGTGGATTCTACATTAACATTGTGATTTCTAGGCGCATTATACTCAAGGGCCAATCATCCTCCATTTGCAACACTTGGGACTCACGGTCCTCACAAATGATAGTAACATCCACAGCTACACTTTCACACATGTCTTGATTAAGGCACAACCATTTAACCTTGAGTATCCTCCATCTACAATACTTGAACACTAGGCATAAAGTGTGTCATGTGACAAAGTACGTGTAATTGGAAAGGAAAGTTAGCTGATTCATCCCAAAGTAAGATAATAGTCAACTAAGAGAGAAAAAATTTACGTGAAAGCCATGTCCCTTATTGTGACTCGACACTCTTGTATCAGGACTGTGAGTTATTTTTTATGTCCAAGTTTTGCATAGAATCTTTGTTACGTAATTCTCTGATGCACTTTTTATGACGTATGTGCTTTTGGTACATCTCAAACCCTTACATTCCTTGAACATGTGTGAAAAAATTGCAATCGATATGAATTAGCTTAGATGTACATTCTTTGAGCTGGTGCTTGGCTTCATAGAATTCAATATGTCTGTTGAAATTTTTGTGCTACACATGTGCAAAATGACGCTACTACACAGTGGCCATTCTATGTGTTGGGGGTAAAGGCGCCTCCACCGTGCCGCCCCGTGTATTACTACACTGACAGTACCCGCCACTGCACACTGCAGGTGGCGGGCGCCCGTCACGTCACTTTATTCTTTATTCTTTTAGTGACAGTTTGAATAAAGGAAGGCCCGGTCACACATTGTGACTGTTGGAGTTCCCATTTCTTGTCTCTCTCTTTCTTGCTCTTGCTCTCCTGCCATAGCTCGTGTGCAAGCTTCGATCCTTCTCACCTTTCAACTGGTATCAGAGCTTGGCATTCTCTTGCTCGAGCTCGACTCGGTGCTTCCCGACCTTCGCATCGACTCGCTTCACGCATTGGGTCTCCATCCCGGCAGCCATAGCCGACCTCTCGAGCTCCCGACTCTCCCCGGCTTCCCGAGCTCCATCCCGACCTTCTTGAGCTTCATCAGGGCCTTGCCCTTGAGGTATTGCTTCAGCATTTGTAGGCATTTGAGTGTATTCTCAGTTTGAAACAGGGCAGGAACAAAGGGAAGCCACTCTTCTTGAGCTCCATAGCTCATATCTTCCCTCCCCTTTGCATTGGGCCTTCATGGCTTGGTATGTGCCTACCTTGGGCCATCATTGAGCCCCCCCCAACCATCCTAACTCCACGTGATTGGCAGCAGCACTCCAGGCCTCAACACGCTGAATATGGCACCCATTTTCAGCCTTTGACCTCCACGTTTTACAGCTTAATGCTTTGTTGCTCATGGAGCACTCATCATTGGCCTATTTGGAGGGCATTTGAGCCATTTTTGGATGTCATTTTGATGCTTTGGCTTGACATTGAGGTTGGGAGCTGATCATTCTCAGTTTTGAAACTGTCATTCACTGCATAACAGTGCTGGAAACAGGGCAGCACCCCTGACACTGACATTTGTTGCTTATGCCTCATTCCAATGGAGCTATTTGATGCCCATATGCGGTCTACTTCCCACCCGGATGTATTGGGGATGTATGCATTTGGTTTGACCATGATTTTGGCTTGAATATGGGGCTGAAATCTACTATTTAGAACAGTAAATACATGCTGGAATAACAGTGGGCTGAAGGTACTTTACATGCTTTGGCACTTACCTATCGATACCGGATGTATGCTTTGAGCTTTGGCATGATGCCTCTGACATTTGGGGATGACTTGGAGCATATGCATGAGATTATGGGATGCTTTTGAGCTTTGCATTAGCTCCGTCTTCACTGGCATTTGGACCGACTTGGCATGCTCGTGTACCGCCTATGCCTCATGTCTCTGCTTGACAGTTAGGCTTTTGCATTACATGCTTTGGTTTGTGACATATGCTATTTGGTTCGTGTATGCCATACCGACATTTGGAGCTTGGATTTAGATGTATTTGAGCATTCCCGGCTTAGTTGATCACTGATCTTGGTTGCTATTTGGTGGTCATTGAGTTGGCCGAGAGCTTATTTGGGCTTATGTATTGCTTCATGGTTAATACGACTGGTACTTCATGTATGTCATACTCTCTTGGATGCGCTTGATGCATTGACAGGGTCACTTATCACTGGTGCTTTCTCTTGGGTTGTTTGAGCTTCTGAGCTCGCTTTGTAAGCCTTTTGTGCCAGTGGGAGCATTTTACATGCTTGCTTGACCTTTGACAGTTGCATGCTATTAGAGCACTTACATGTATTTGGAGCAGTTTATGTCTTGAGCAGCTACATATGCATTGAGACTTTGGGATCATACTCCGATCTTTATGGATATGCATTGATGTACTCTTGGTTCACAGGATGCTTATGAGCTGAGTCTCATATTTGGATCTTTCTCTTTGAGCAGACACCTATTTGTGTCAGGTTTTGGTAGTTACAGGAACACTTTGCCTAGAGTGTCTGGGGGTGTGCCTTTCACTGGCAGATATTATTTTGACATACTTCGGTGTTGAGCTCATGTTCTTTTCACTGTCATTGGCCTTGCTTATGTCCGTTTCATGCCGGCTTTGGACCTAGCATTGTTTGCTTGACATTGGATCCTATTTTGGGACAGTTTGCTCTCTAGACTGCATACATGCAATTTATTACAGCAAGCAATTATTGGTGGACTGAGGTGTACTTTTCATGCTGAAATATCCTGATTTGGTGTACCGCACCTAGTACTAAGTGGGCAACAACTTTTGGCACACTTTGCTCGCCCTTTGGACCCCGTTTTGGTCATTTTTGGGCAGTTTCTGCAGTAAAACAGCAAGTAGTTTTGGACTGTTTGGGCATTTCCAGCCTGCATAATGGCGTCATCTTCGCATGATAGTGCCATCTTTAACATTACAAAGTTGGATGGTACCAACTACTCTTATTGGAAGAGTCAAATTTGGCAGGTCTTGGTGCAGAAATCTCAGATTAAGCCACTTCGGTTGAGTGGGGAGCAGCCTGAAACTATGGACAATGACGACTGGCTTGAACTTGATGAGCTATGCAAGTCCACGATTGTATTGTCTCTCACTGAATAGGTACATTATAATGTATTTGAGGAAGCACAGAGTGCATGGGATCTATGGAATAAGATCAAGAATCTTTATGATAAGAAAAGTCCGGCGAGTCAGATGTACTGGTTGAAGGAGCTTATGGATCTGCGCGCATGAAGGATAATGCGACTATGTCTGCTCACTTGAGCCAGTTCCATGCTATACTAAAGAACCTGACTTCGCAGGATATCACATTTGGAGAGGAAGTAACTCCTCTTTTCTTGCTTGGGACTCTGAATGAGTCATGGGATGTATTCCCCACTACTCTTTGTGCCTCTAGTGCTACTCTAAAATTGGCAGATGTTGAGAGTGCTCTTCTTCAGGAAGAGGTGAATCGCAAAAACTTGGATGCCTCTCGTGGTAGTCATGCTTTGACAATTAGAGGCAGGAATGACAGGAATGATCGTGGTAATAACCGTGGCCGTGACTCGCAGAAGGGTCGGTCTAAATATCGTGGCAAGTCGCGTAGTAAGTCGCGTGGGCGCAATGCAAATGTCACTTGTCATCACTGTGGGAAAAAGGGCCATATTAGACCACAGTGTCATGAGTTGCGCAATGAGAAGCGCAAGGATAAGGGGAAAGATAAAGTGCAGGAGAAGTCCTCTGATCACAGCATAGTACCTGCGAATTCCAGCGTCAAGATTGAGGAAATTAATGTCACGCAAACTGAGGAGTCTGATGATGGTGATGAGTTTATACTTGCAGCTAGTTCTTCTGATGCTTCACACTTGACTGAGACATCTAGTATGTATGCACAGTGCTGGTTATTGGATTCAGAAGCATCCTTCCATGTGACGCCTTACTGTGAGTGGTTCCACTCTTACCACACTATATCTGGTTTAGTCAGACTTGGAGATGACAGGTCTCTTGACATTGTGGGCATGGGTGATATTTAGTTGCAGTTTTCCACTGGCAGTTCATTTTTGCTTAGGGATGTACGTCATGTACCTACGCTTACGTGGAGTCTTATGTCTGTAGGATAGCTGGATGATGCAGGATTTCATGTATGTTTTGGGGATTCTTCCTGGAAGATTACTCGTGGCAGACTTGTGCTTGCTAGAGGCGCCAAGGCTGGCAGCCTCTATCCTCTTGTTGTATCTGGGTCCTCAGTTGACCATGTTTTGACAGTGGGTTCTATCCCACATGTATCACTTTGGCATGCTCGTTTAGGGCACATGTCTTTGAAGGGAATGAAAATGTTATCTGGTTTGCAGTATCTTCCTCCTTTGGATTATGCATGTTTTGACTCATGTGATCATTGTCGTTATGGTAAGCAGAATAGGTCCATGCATAAGAAATCGAGTAGGCCACGCATGAGTGAGCCCTTGGCATTGGTGCATTCCGATGTTTGTGGGCCTATGCCTTGCATGTCTATGGGTGGCGCGAAGTACTTCGTTACCTTCATTGATGATTTTTCTAGGAAAGTGTGGGCTTATCCCATAAAGCAAAAGTCCGATGTCTTGGCAGTTTTTCAGAGCTGGCTTGCTCTTGTTGAGAACCAGACTGGGTATAGGCTGAAATGCCTTAGGACAGATAATGGGGGAGAATATGTCTCGTATGCTTTTGAGCAGTTTTGTGATAACAGGGGTATTAAGCGTCAGTTGACTGCCCCTTACACCCCACCCCAGAATGGTTTGGCTAAGCACATGAACAGGACTATTTAGGAGCGTGTGCGCTCTATGCTTAGCCATGCAGGCCTACCCCAGAGTTTTTGGGCTGAGGCAGTTAGTACGGCAGTGCATGTCATAAACCGATCGCCTTCCAGTGGATTGGATTTCCAGGTTGCAGAGGAAGTTTGGGCTGGTAAGCCACCCTCTTATTCGCATCTCCGTGTCTTTGGATGTGAGGCATTCTGCCATGTGCCCAAGGACAAGAGGAGTAAATTGGATCCAAAGAGCATTAAATGCATATTCCTTGGCTATGGTGAGTCAGGAGAGATGGGCTATCGCCTATGGGATCTGCAGGCGCAGAAAATAGTACGCAGCCATGATATCCTCTTCCATGAAGACAAGATGCACAGGCAGCCTGAGAAGGTGGTTGAGATCCGCATAGTGATCTTTTAGGAGGAGCCTAGAGCTCCAGCACAGCCAGTAGTATAGCCTGCAGCAGTTCCTCCACAGGGCCAGGGTGTTGGACAGATAGCTAGACAGGCAGCAGAGCCTGCGGTGAGACGGTCTGCTAGAGACAGACGTCCACCTGACAGATTTCAGCCCTCTATGCATTATGTTTTGGTTACAGATGCAGGAGAGCCTTTCACTTATGATGAGGCTATGCGCAGGGGTGACAGTCACTCCTAGGAGAGGGCTATGCAGTCTGAGATAGACTCCCTGCATAAGTATGAGACTTGGGATTTGGTTGCCTTGCCTAAGGGCAAGAAGGCTTTGCCATGCAAGTGGGTGTACAAGCTGAAAAGTACCCCTGGACACCCCAAGCCTGCATACAAGGCTAGATTGGTAGCAAAGGGTTTTAAGCAGGAACATGGTGTGGACTTTGATGAGATCTTCTCTCCTGTGGTTAAGATGACCACCCTGCACTTAGTCTTGGCTTTGGTTGCACAGCTTGACTTAGATCTATATTAGATGGATGTCAAGACGGCTTTTCTACATGGGGACTTGCATGATGAGATCTATATGGATCAGCCTAAGGGCTTTGCAAAACCTGGCAGGGAGCACCTAGTGTGCAAGTTGAAGAAGAGCTTGTATGGCTTGAAGCAGGTACCTAGGGAATGGTATCATAAGTTTGATGCCTTTATGCAGTCACAGGGCTACATCAGGAGTGCTATGGATCCGTGTCTTTACACGAAGAAAGCCCGTGTAGCAGTTTGCTTATCTTGGTACTCTATGTTGATGATATGTTGATAGCAGGGAAAGCTCATGATGAGCTAGATGCTCTTAAATCTCAGCTGAAGAAGAGCTTTGAGATGAAGGATTTGGACAGGCCTCACATATACTTGGGATGCACGTTAAGCGCGATAGGCATTAGGGGCTTTTGTATCTCTCACAGCGGGAGTACTTTCATAAAGTCCTTGAGCGCTTCTAGCATGTAGGACGTAAAGCCTATTGGCTATCCATTACCTTCTTATGTGAAGGTATCACAGGCCGATTGTCCGCAGACAGATGAGCAGAGGGCCGAGATGGCCAAGATCCCTTATGCTTCAGCCATGGGCAGTTTGATGTATGCCATGATAGCTACTCGTCCAGATATTGCGCATGCAGTTGGTGTTGTGGCACGCTATATGGCTACACCTGGCAGCAGACATTGGGATGCCGTGAAGGGTATCATGAGGCACCTGAAGGGCACAACAGATATGTGTGTTTGCTATGGCAGCCAGGATACAGGGGTCGTGGGGTACACTGACTCCGATTATGCAGGACATGCAGATAGTAGGAAGTCCACTTCTGGCTATGTATTCACCTATGCTGGAGGGGCTGTCTCTTGGATGTCCAGGGTTCAGAAGTGTACAGCTTTGTCTACCACTGAGGCCGAGTATGTTGCAACCAGTGAGGCTTGCAAGGAGGGCATATGGCTAGGAAGTCTAGTTGCTGACCTTGGGATTGATTCTATACCTACATTGCATTCGGATTCTATGAGTGCCATTCAGTTGGCTAAGAATCCAGTCTTCCATGTGAAGACAAAACACATTGAGGTGAGGTATCACTTCATACGTGGTGTTGTGGAGAACAAGTCTGTTGACCTTGTCAAGATCTCCACTGACAAGAATCCTGCAGATCTGCTCACGAAAAGCCTCACTACTGAGCGCTTTGCCTTCCTCAGGAGATTGATGGGCATAGGATGAGATGTTGTCTTTCCTCATCCCTTGTACCTATGTACATTTGTACTGTCTTTTCTTTTTTCTTTTCTCTCTCACTAGGGCAGATTCGCCTTTAAGTGGGAGGTTGCTAGGGGTAAAGGTGCCTCCGCCGTGCCGCCCCGTGTATTACTACACTGACAGTACCCGCCACTGCACACTGCAGGTGGCGAGCACCCGTCACGTCACTTTATTCTTTATTCTTTTAGTGACAGTTTGAATAAAGGAAGGCCCGGTCACACATTGTGACTGTTGGAGTTCCCATTTCTTGTCTCTCTCTTTCTTGCTCTTGCTCTCCCCCCATAGCTCGCGTGCAAGATTCGATCCTTCTCATCTTTCACTATGCAATTGAGATTTGATATATGCATAGACTCAAGGGTTCCATATTCTCAACTCCCCTTGGGCAATATGTACTTGGAGTCATAGACAAAAACAAGGTCCTCTACGAGCTGCTTAGCTATATGCTCCTCAAAGAGCAATCTACCAATTTTGAGGTGGTAACACTTAAAAGAACCAGTGAAACTCTCAACATTTTGTTACTCACAGCAATCCAAAGGGTATACTTCTGTAAATACGAGACAAGTTGTTACATAGGTATCATGAAATTTCTCATTCTCAATGAGTTGCAAATACTTAATGTTTGCAATGTTTCATTGAAAGGACATAGTGAACGCAATATTTATTTGTCTTTGCATGAATACACGTTATACAAACGCCTTTATTACAAGGTGAGAATCAACATTCCTTTGTCTGAGAGCTAAAATTTTACCCTTCCAGTGCTTTGATACATCTACAATTGCAGATACTTTCACCTTGAAAGCTCCCTTCATACTTGGATGCATATGTACTCAAGATGAGCAATGATACGTATCAGTGATCCAATTCCCTTCTTCATCTTTTTTGTTATGTACTTCTATTGAGAGAATGCTTGTTCTTCTCTCAAGCATTATAACCTATGCATTCAATGCAAAGAAATACATATTAACCCCTAAATAATAAGCATTTTAAGTTTGTCTTGTAATCACCAATATGCCATACAAATCAACATGGCATTAAGAGATATTTACACTTTTGTAAATAAATATAAACATCAATATCAAAATGCATGTGGATATATACATCGACACAAAGTATAGATTCAATTTCAAGGCATCACTTTAATCATACCATTTACATGAAATATAATGAAAATAATATCATAAGAATACTCGGAGAATTTTGCAAAAATAAATTTTATTATAATGAGATTTGACTCAATACATTGTATGAAATGTGGGTATTATAGAGTTTTGTTACAAGGATAGCAGCCACATGGCATGCAAATCTTAATAGGCACATTGGATTGACACCTGAGATATTCTAAGACTCAACACATTGTGTGTTATATGGATGATATGATACAAGAGTTTCATGGATCATTGCCAATCGGCATGGAGATCCAAATGGACACATAGGACCAATAAAGCAGAGTATTTTTGAACCATCAACTTCCAACATATCCATATCATCCAGCACAAAGGAATCACTCACCACATCAAAATAATCGATCGAGAATTATGCGCTTCACCTAAACCTTGTACAATACCTGCATGTACAAAAAAATACATGCATGAATCCCTTTTAATAAAAATACTTGCATGAGTCCCTTTTAGGAAAAAATATCTACATAACTGCATGAATAGAAGCAATACAAAATAGGGTCAATTTACCTATAAGTTGATTTGCTAAAGATAAGATTGAATCATTGCTAATCAAAACCCATTGCAAATGATGGACATAAGAAAACATCAATCCCATCAAACATAAAAGTCATTAATTAAATGAATAAATTTTGGCACCACAAAATATGACAGATTTACCTATAAATTAAGCTACAAAATCTCTGTTGTACCTTGTGTTAAGTGATGCAACAACAATTGATCCTTAAGTTAGAACTAGCATCAAACCCTATTGTAAAGATAGTAGAAAAGGGATCATGCAGAGAGGAAGAAAGAGAGTGTGTGTGAGTATGCGGGAGAGAAAAAGAAATGATCAGCTATCCAATCTTTCCCAAATTGATGTATGCAAAAGACAATAGCAAGAGTTAGTATTTACATGAAGGTATACTGAAAAAACAGTAGAAAAGAGAAAACACTGAGAGAGAAAGAGAGAGGGAGAGAGAGATGAGCACTTATGCAATGTCACCCAAAATGATCTCTATAATAAAACAACAACAAGGGTTAGAACTAACATCATGTTGCATTGAAAAGATATCGGTTAAAAAAATTCAAACAAAGAGGGAGAGATTAACACCTTTGCCTCTTACTCCAAATAAACTCTGCAAGAAAACAACAATTAGAACCAACATCAAATTCTATAGAAAACACAACATAAAAGAGAAAGAACACATAGAGAGAGGGGGGAAGAAAGGAGAGAGAGAGAGAGAGAGAGAGAGAGAGAGAGAGAGAGAGAGAGAGAGAGAGAGAGAGAGAGAGAGAGAGAGAGAGAGAGAGAGAGAGAGAGATGAGCACCTATGTCTCCTACCCCAAATAACCTCTGCAATAAAACAACAATAACAATAAGGAACGATATCAAGCCCTATTGAAAAAATAGCAAATAAGAGAAAATGAAAAGAGAGATGGGAACCTGTGTTTTGCCCAAAATCTGGAGCTGCATGGAGAAGAAAATGCAGAGGTAAGCAAAACGCTCAAAACCCTAATTACTCTTAGCAGGAGCTTCAATGGAGATAAAAATTCACGAGTATAGAGAAGAGAGGAAAAGTGGTCTATTGCTCAACTTTTGGGTCAAACTGAATTCATGAGAGGAAAAAAAATTGAAATTGAAAAATCTCCAAAAAAAGAAGAAAAATACGAGGTGAAAGAAACTCAAATTTTGTATACTATTCATTCTCACTTTTTTTAAATCCCCCACTACCCCTTTTTTAAATAGAAAACCCAAGAGAGAAGATTCACCCTCCATGGATGTCAACATCTAGCCTTCCTATTGGACAATCCAAAAGGCCCACATCTTAAACTATATTATTTTTAAGGGCCCATTTGTGAGTTCATTTTTTTCCTAATGAAGGTGGCATCATATTCTAGTAGTTTCATAGTTTCGTAGGTGGCATCATAGCCACCTGTTACAGTGAATTGATTGAAGTATACATGCTAGAAGTTGTTGGAGCCATGTCTTTTGGAATTCTCTTGATGAAAGTATAATTTCTTTTCTTAGATAATGGCTTATTAGAAGCCACATCTAGGAGTCCATTGGTCAAAGTACTTGGATATTTTTCATGTGATTGGTCTAAAGGATAGCATGGTAGTGGACTACCATCCAACACAGACAATTGATCAATCGATCATATAACCACATCTATACAATTCACAATATGCAAGCTCCCATGAGATCCTTCTATGAAAGTGTGTCCCAATGCTTGGCTAACAACACAATTCTATCGCAATTAGTCAAAATACATAGCATTATCAGGGTGTACAAATAGTATAACACCTTCATGGTATTTGTAACCTTACTCTCATCCCATAGGGTGACACACTTATCCTTCGATGATGACTAATGAGTACTTACATTGTCTTCTTGTAGTGAGATAGGTAACATGGCCTCAATTGGTATTACAACATCAGAGGTTGTACTTTCTCTATACATATACAAGCTATCCATATTTTGACTATCCTCATAGTGCTATGTTTTTTTTTTACAATCCTCAACTAAAGACACTAACGTTGTAGTGATCTCTTGATCAACTACTATCTTCACACCCAACAAGGGGCATCAAATACCTCTCCACAAAGCATGTTTCATCACATTTGAAGTAGAAAAAGGAACCATGAAGTTCTTGAAACATAAAGTCACTACCCCAATCTTTGAACCACTAGAATATGCATATGGACAAGTTAAACATACGAAACCAAAACCAACTTCTTTATTGTCCAATAACAAATGATCCTTATCTTTTCCTTGTAAAAGAAAATCTATAAAATAAATATAATAGTCTTAGATCATGCTAACATGATACAAGCATAAATATGCAAGAAAGTTAGCTAAGCTTATGAGAGTTTTGGAGTTGAGCTTAGCCACATGGCCAAGCTTTGCCTCAAGGGTATCTCAAAGAGAGGTGTTAACCCTCAAACAAACAAGGTTGAAAATTGAGAGAATCTAAAGCAGAAGACAGGGCCAAGGCAAAAGTGGAATGGAGAACAAAGGCATGCCAAGAAAAATTGGGAAACACAAGAAGTGTGAAAAAGTCCTAAATCAAGGAGAGGCGCTCAAAAAAAAGTGCAAGTTAATACTCTTGTAAAAGAGCACAAGGCGTACCATGATTTATTTTAAGAGCATTGGGTTGACTTGTGCAAATTGTAAATGTAGATGGGTAGTAGGAAGGAAGCTAGGAAGATAGGAGAACAATGGAAAAAAGGGCCTAGGCTATGGCCGGTCATGTAAAAAGGGATGACCACCCAAATGGGATTTTGGGCTTTGCATATAAAGTTCAAAAGATGAATGAGAGCTCATTATTTTGGTGTGTGGGCAACAATAGACTCACCTTCTTCTCTTCTCTTTCTTGCTTGTGTGTGCTTGAGGGAGGGAGTGTGAGAGTATGAGGGAGTGAGTGTGTGAGAGTGAGGGATCAAGGAGTTGAAGCTCTCCACTATCTCCTCTCTTCTTCTTCTTCTCTCCTCTCCTCTCCTCTCCTCTCCTCTCCTCTCCTCTCCTCTCCTCTCCTCTCCTCTCCTCTCCTCTCCTCTCCTCTTCTCTTCTCTTCTCTTCTCTTCTCTTCTCTTGCGATACAGCTATGGAGGATGAAGCTTGGAGGTGGAGGCTTGATGATGCTTGAGATTGCATCAAGAATCGTGGAGCTATCGAAGTGCTTGAGAGAGAAAACAACTCGATTGGGCATCAAGATAAGCTCACTACACTCATAGAGAAGGATAGTGCATCGACTATATAAGAGGTATCCATTAGTACTTTCTTGAAACGCTTGAACAATAAGCAGTCCGTGGGTCTTAGTAGTTGATGCCTCTACATTTTAGTTCCGTCCGGGACCGATGGATTCAAGCTTGAGCGCTTGTATGCTTCAAATCGAGCATCAAAGTAAAGGTTTCATCCCTGAACTAGAGCTTGAGGTAGATAGGAGGTTTTGAGTTTTAATCCATGCTACAAGTAAATATTTCTAGTTTTTTATGATTGGTTGAGTAGAAGAAATCAATTCAGTATCTTGCTTTTGACTTTTGTCGTAATTAGAGTAGGATAGGAAGGAGACACCAGAGTGGGAAGTTTACAATTCACTGTTGTAAAATAGTCCTGGACATGGCAATAATAGGGCAAAATGGGGGAAAGAGAGGGCTCCAAGGTCTCAAAGTCATAGGGAGGTGATTGAGAAGCTAAGGTGCTAGCCACTAGCAAAGGTTTAAGGTCCTCGGTGACCAAGGAAAACCTCATTTACATTTTTGGCTTTGAGAGAGAGAGAGAGAGAGCTTGCAAGTCGAGGTATATGTCAGATCGATTGGAGCATATCAGGTATGGGATGCCCTTGGCCACACCTTTCCTTGATTCTTGACTATTGTTATGGGTAGAGGCAATATCTATGCTTAGATTTTTGGCAAATAAGTGATCGACGCATGTTTCGGCGGATAGAATCCGACGCCCCCCACCACAGTGTTTGATTCCCAGAATCGGACCCGCAAACTTGTCTGATCCCCAGAATCGGACTAAGCGATATGTCCAATTCCCAAAATTGGACTGAGTGACCTATCCGATTCCCAAAATCAGACTCGAACAGATCGACACGATTCAATCAGCCACACATGTCGTACGATTATGAAAATCAGACCAACTCCAATTAGATACACAACTCGTCCAATCGGATGCTCGACCCGTCTGATCAGACGCTCGACCTATCCGATCGCAATGATCGGACCAAAAAACGGACCAATAGCCTTGTTCGATCGGACATACCTTTGAATCGGAATAAGCACATTGTCCGATTTCGAGAATTGAACACATCCAATCAAACCAACTCAATGCATCTGATCGGACACGCCTATTTGATTGTGAGGATCGAATCTGATCCTTTGAATTGGAAATTGATAAATTGGACACATACTAAGAAGGAAAATCTAGGGATTTGACAAACCCCAGCTAACGAGAAGCATGATCCACGTCAGAAGAACCCACCGAATGTCTCACAAGTAGTTAAAGCCCGAAAATTGTGGCCGAACTGCTTAGAAGGGTGTCTGGCACTATGGGCTGGTTGCAAGACCCCAAGTCAACCTAGACCGAGCCAAATGAGATAGCGCAGAAAAAAACCTAGAAGCTGGCAAGAACAGTTAGCAACCAAACACGCAATCCTATCAAACCAACCTGTAGACAAGGGCGTTGGAGCTACATGCACTTTGTTTTTTTTCACTCACTCTAATTTCCATCACTCGAAGCACAATTAAGAAAAGCTAAAAGCTTGATTTTGCACAGTGCACAGAAAAGAGCACACACACACACACACACACACACCGAGTGAGGGTAAGTTGAGGATTGGTTGTAATTAACAAGGAACACACGTGGACTAAAGAACTTGAAGGAACCCACCAGTAAGAGAAGACCCAAAGACATAGAAGGGGGAATGAATCCCCAAAATTAGGACCAAGTAGAGAACATGGCCAAAAATTTGAATGCAACAAGGACAGACAATACCGTGGAAGTGGATCTGCCTGACCTCATCAACTTGATCAATAACTTGGTAGAATAGTAAGGCCTAGACATGGAAGAAGGCAGGTCATGTCATAGAAGCGACGAGAAGCTTAACCTAGGAGACTTTCCTGAGGTTGTCCAATAGTTAGTGTACAAATACGATGCTCAAACCTAGCTAGAACACTGCAGAAGACCAATTGAGGATATCATAGCAAACCTAGAGGAGGAAAGAAAACTGAGCCACAGAGCTCTACAAGGCCTAGCTGCATACAACCACGAATAGTAAACTAGGAACTTATGCCAGAGTTTACAAATGCGAGAAATCTAGAGAGTGCTAGCCCTAGCAGGCCGAAATCGGTCAGAAAGCGAGAGAGCGCTATAAGGAAACCTCCCGCTGAACGAGCTCTTGACAAAGTGATTGCTAGATAACACGGATGCAGAAGAAAGTGCCGCAACTTTGGCAACATCACTACTGATAGGGTTGGGAGTTAACCAAGGCTCTAGGAGCCAATCAAATATCCCCGTGGTAGTAAAGCAGTTGGATAAATACCAAGCAAGCGACGACCCATATAGCTTTATGGAGCAGTTTGAGCAGGTCTGTGAGGCCAACTGCCTCACTAATCTTACTCAACGCTCCCAAGTCTTTGGACTATGCTTAGGCAACAAGGCTCATTGACCATAAGGCTATGGGTATGGGAGCCTCTAATGTAATCAACAATGCATGGTGTCATAGCCAAGAACCTACCACAATTAGCACAAGGTCATGACCTAGGGTCTTGACACTCAGGTGACAAGTGGTTTCCACCACAATGCACACATTGGATGTGTGGGTGCATTGGTCATATCATAATCTCCTATAATTTGGCTATGTCCATCCTAATCTCTACTAGCTCTTGTCCTGACTCAGTGCCCTTCCCTTTTTCCTGAGTGCTTGAGTTTGCTCTCTCACTCGAGCGTTGAGGCTCTCTCACTCGAGCATTGAGGCTCTCTCAGAACTCCTAGCACTAGACTCTTCTTTATTCAAGCCTCTGGAGCCTCTTTCCTTGAGTCGGTCATACACTCTAATAGTTTCTTCAAAAATCCTTCCCAGTGCATCTCGTTGCAAGCTTGAGTTGCTGGCCAAGGCTTTGTAGAGCACTTCGCTTCATATTCTGTTGATGAATACCATGGATACCGCCCTTTCAGTTAGTCTCTCACCCATGGGAATTCTCTTGAAGAGGCTCCTCACGTGGGTCACATAGTCGTGAATATCCTCTCTCTTTCTGCTTGACGTTCATAAGTAGCACCAACAGGTTATCAGAGTATTCGAGTTCGGAAAATCTCTTAATGAAGAGATTTTCCAGGCCATTGAAATCGGTACACTCTGCATCATCTAGACTCGTGTACCAAGTCCGCAACCCCACCTTGCAAACAAGCCATTGAACTTCTTTGGAAGGGGAGCCCCATTGGCTCTTGCAGCACCCAAATGATGCTAAACCAACCATCCCTAGGATGGAAATCAATCCCACAGGTATCCCTAGACCACTTGGACCCCACGTGACCCATCCATTTAGTGATACTCTAGTCCACTATGTGAACGAGCCTAGCAATGATGAGCCTTATGTAAACCCATACGTGTCATATGATGAGGAAGACAACACTGTCATCATGGACTATTGACTAGTACCAATGATAGCATTGGGTAGAGGGAGAGGCAGAGGTCTAGGAGGGCAAACCCAAGAACCAATCATGTGTTGGAGTTGCGGTCACCCAGGATACATTTCTTTGTGCTACCTCAAGAGGGAGCAAGCAAATAGAGATAAGACTGACCTGAGATGCGTTGAGTGTGGAATCACCCATCTCTTTGTTGGCTACCCTAGGCGGAGGCCATCCTCTAGTTTGGCAACTGAGCCATCGGTTCCATTGGGGTTGTTTGATGTCGAGACACTTGACAGGGAGGCCACACCTATCCCGTTTCATATAATGACTCGTGCGCAAATGAAGTAATCCGGCATATCATTTCCAGGGCCTAGCAACCTTTACGCAACCTCAGTTGGAAAGAAGAGTTGGAGACGAAGGAGGAAGAGAGAAGATGCCAAGATCACCCTCAAAATGAAAAGTGCCACGACACTATCGGTTGGAGGGAAGGTCATTGGTGCAGAAGAAGGGACATCAACACCTGACACGACTCTGAAAAGGGACTGCTAAGGTCAAGGAGTACCCCAACCCGAAGCACCAACTCGAAGCCATCAAGAAGGTGAAAGAATGGGTGAGGGAGGCCTAGGAGTACCTAAAGGACACTGAGCCCATACTGGAGGATGACATCAATGATCTCTCAAGCTAGGTTTAACATCACATTGGAAAATGGAATGAAGGTGAAGCCATTCAAAGTGTTGACAAATTGGCCAGTAAAGATCGCAAGTATCCAATTCTCTCTTGACTTCATAGCCATGAAGGGAGTGGACTACGACATCCTGCTAGGCTGACCTTGGATGCACAACACGAGACTCGTAGAAGACTAGGGCAATGGTCTTATCTTCTTAGGCAATTGAACAAAAGCTGTGAGAGTAGAGATGGACATGTGGAAGACTACGCCAATTGACCTCAATGCCATCTCCATCATGCTAAAAGGCAATGGAAAGAATAGGGGATCCTATGGGGCTCTTACCAAGTATGTCCCATGCCCTGAGGATGATGAGACTGTATGCACGTTCTTGCTACCATCTACCTACCATTCTCATATGCTGAGGAGTATGAACAAGCTATCAAGGAAACTGATAAGTTCAAGGACACACCTTTAGTGCCTATATTCATAATGACTGAGAGTCTATGTGGAAGACCCACTCATGTTGCATTCTGAGTCCCAAACAATAGACGTGAGCTCCAAGAGATCCTAGGGTACTTAACCAACAAGTTGGCTAGCAATCCAGTGACCAACCTTAAGCCACTCCAAGATCTCTTGGATGAGCCTGAATGGCAATGGTCCAAGGTACACGATTTGAACTTGAAGTACAAGTGGACCTTACTCCTCGACCAACAAGAAGGGAATTGTCAAAACCACAAGAATCAGGAGGAGCAACCGGACAAAGATAGCTCCGACGATGAATATGAGGACTGTTGTTCTTTCAGTGATGAGAGCAAAAGGGAAATTGATACCCTAGAGTACGACATTCGGGGGCATATAATCAAACAAATACAAGTAGACCCTAGACCGCACAAGGGGAGTGCACTTAAAGTAGAGAAGGCAGTCAAACATAAGGACTGTGATCGAATCTAATTGGAGTACATGGGTGAAATCAACTACAAGCAGGCAGACCTAGCCCACCAACCAAGTGATGCACCTATTGCAAAACCAGACTCACCTTTTGAGCTACAGCCACCAAGAGAGAGCCCCTCTTCTAGCAAAGACACAGAGTTCAATTCCAAATCGAAAGTCAGCTCAGATAGTGACCCAGAAATACCTCAGCCTCCCAAGACCAGACCCACTAAGGGGGACCTACCCGTCCACCTGTGACGCAGACGGTTAAAGGAGGAACTACAAACACAAAGCAAAGAAATGTGGATAGACGAACAATAAAAACCACAAGACCTGCCAAAATGATTCACAAGGTTCAAAAAGGGAGATAGGGTGGTGATCTTGCTGGGAGGCAAAACAATAGGGGCAAGCAAGTGAACCAATCGAGGGACCTGCCAAGGTTAAAGAGGTCAATTTAACTAAGAAAGGGGAGACCCACGACCTATCTTTATAGTAGATGACTTGGCTGAGAAAGATGAATCAAGTCTCATTACTCTCCTGTGAGAGTATATAGACGTCTTTGCTTGGTCCCTACCTAGAAGAACTTAAAGGGGTAGACCCAAGTGTGGTGACTCACAACATACCCATGACACCTGACTCAACACATGCCAAGCAACGGCTATATCCCATGAATCCAAAGCATGCTCACATTGTTAAGGAAAAACTTGATAAATTGATGAGAGAAGGATTTATATACGAAATTGAACACACGGATTGGGTCTCGCCCATAGTCATCATCCTAAAGAAAAATGGGAAGATTCGAGTGTGTGTCAATTATAAGAAGATAAATGCATCTACAAAGAGAGATAATTACCCACTGTTGTACACAGAGCATGCTTAAGAGAGTAGCTAGAAAGGAGGCCTACAGTTTTCTAGACGAGTTCTCTAGGTACAATCAGGTGCAAGTGCATCTTAACAATAGGCATAATACGACATTTGCCACTAAACCCCGTCTTTGCCCACATAGTCATTCCTTTTGGATTGACTAACGCACCAGCCACTTTCCAACAACTAATGTGTACAATATTCAAAGGCATGCTAAGGAAGGAGTTAGAAGTCTTTGTAGACAACTTGTGTGTTCACTCTGTTTGTTGGCGAGAACACTTAGGCAGGCTCCAAGCGGTCTTTGAACGATGTTGGCTACACCAGCTCTCATTGAACCCCTTGAAATGCCAGTTCTGGGTGAAGCATGGATGTATCCTAGGATAGTGGTGTCAAAGAATGGCATTGCCACAAATTCCTCCAAGATCAAGGTCATTGTCGATCTTCCACCCCCAGCTAATTACAAGGGTGTTCAATGCTTCTTAGGACATATTGGGTACTATCGACAGTTTGTGTTAAACTACGCATTGATTGCTAGACCTCTATACAAGCTGTTGATTGTATTTGAATGGACTACGGAATGCCAACGTGCGTATGAGGAACTAAAAAAAGCTCTAACCACCGCACCGATACTACACACTCCAGACTACTGGGCACTCACATTCCACGTGCACATCGACGCTTCAAAATTTGCTATAGGAGCTGTGTTGTGCCAACCTAGTGAACACAATCTAGACTACCCGATGAGCTTTGCTAGCAGACAATTTACTGAGATTGAAATGAATTACTCGACAATGGAGAGAGAGGGCTTGGCCATGGTATTTTCCGTAAAGAAATTTTGACATTATCTTCTGTCTACACATTTTACTTTATTTGTTGACCATCAAGCCTTGTTGTACCTAGTTAACAAACCATGCACTACAAGACGCATTGCTAGATGGCTTCTTCTACTTTTGGAGTTTGATTTATCTATGATGGTGCATAAGGGAAAATAGCATTACATGGTTGACCATCTATCTCGCATCCCCATGGGAGAAGTGCCTAGACAAGGCATTGTGGACGAACTGCCACATGCGCATCCATTCCGCTTATCCAACAAAAAAGATTTGTTTAGAGCTGACACGATGCCATATTGGGCAGATGACATAGTTCAAGTGCTTGAATACGGACTACCGGAACGACCAATAGAAAAGGCCCAACTTAGGCAGATTATCCTGAAAATCCAACCCTATCACTTGATAGTTGGCCAACTTTACAGGCTGGGACAAGACGGGTTACTGTGCGCAAATGCATGTGTGAGCATGAGATCCATGATGTACTAACAGAGACACACAGCAGAATCACAGGAGGACATTTCATCGGAGACACAACAACTTGCAAAGTGCTACAGTCCCAGTTGTGGTGGCCTACCCTCTTCCAAGATGTGACACAATTCGTGAAGCATTGTGATGAGTGCCAACAAACTAAAGTCCCTTTCCATAAAGATTGCATGGAGCTAACCCCAATTATTGTATGACAAACTTTTGAGAAATGGGGGATTGACTTCATCGAATGCATTAGTCCTGCGGCACAATATTCACAAGATAAATACATCATTGTGGCCATCGACTATCTAACCAAATGAGCAGAAGCACCATCTATGAGAAAGGATGATGCTAGGACCACTACTAAGTTCCTATGGGAGCAAGTGATCTCACAATTCAACTGCCTCATGGGTAACTAAGTTCCTATGTCGACTACGAGTTGCAGTGCATCTACCTAGCCATGGGTAACATCCGCATAGTTATAGCTTTCAACAAGGGCGGTGTGACTCCCTCCAAGTCCACAAAGCCACCAATAGAGAAACCCATCGCTAAGACTCAAGAGGGGGTTCGTGAATTGTCACAAACTACCCATCCTTGAGGCTAGCAACCCATTAGAACCAACGCTGAAGCCCATGAACCCTAGTTCAAATGGGTACCTAAACAGGGAGTGCCACCTAGGAATAGAAACCCACAGCCTCACCAAGCTAACCATCCGCACCTAAAATCTAGGAAGACAAGGCCGAACTGTAAACATCGATGCATGGACAAGCCGCGATGGGTCCCCAAGACCTTATTACAAGCACAAGGCTACTATGTTAGTAACACCTCGATTTGGCTACCTAAAGCCCAAACATCCAAAGGCACTACTCAAACTCCATCTTCAAGCTTGACCACATGAAACGTCCTGTCAGGATCACTCAAACCACAAGAGACTCAAGCCACTAAATCCATGGAACCTCTAAAGCCTTGCTCAGCATAGTAGAAGCCAATATATCACCCAAAACTGCAACCTATTACTAACAAACCGGCCACATCTAGTCTCAGTGATGCCCCTCCTCAACTCTCAAATGCACCGAGTAGCATGTCAACTACAGCCACAACTACACCCATTGAACATAAGGCCAAGCTACAACCTCACGAGTAAACCAAGCGACAAACATTAGCTATTGACCTCTCTAGCATTGTCAAACCTCAACCACCTGCCGGGCTTAAATCCTCTTGTGAGCGGCAATAAATTATAACCTTGGTCACGGATTTAGCTGAAAATACTAAGGACAACTTGGTTGCTTGCCTCCGATGCTTGGCCGCTACTTTCATGACATTGGCTAAAAGCTACGATCTATTAGACTTAGGCCTCTTGCAAGAACCTATAGCAACTGAAGTACAAACACTCCCTTGCTCTTGGGAGAGGAGTCAAAATTCATATTCGTTCAAGCTTGCAAAGTAGCTGAGGAGTTGATTGCAACCGAGTTATTCAGGGAAGAAGCAATCAAATAGCATCTCATTACATCGTATAGCAAGAACACGATCAAAGCCACAAAATAAGAAATTGAGAACTTACAACAACTTATTGACAACAACTCCTCCTTCTTGCGGAAATGGTACACTCTATGACTGCAATGGGAGCTAGACGAATGCCAAATAATGATAAATACTGAGCAACAGTGCACAATCAAGGCATCGGAGTACGATCCCACCTATTGTGAGGTGCCCTCCCTTCGACTTTCCAAGCACTCTTTTAGCGGTCTATCGAGAAACGAATCTAAGTGTCGCTGCCCGGGACTCCCCGGGAATGTTCCGAGTTTTGTCGCCTAGGGTTTCCCGAATCCGCCTCGCAATGGAATGTTCACGACCAAACCCACTAGAATCGACCTGAAATTCTAGTTCCTACTTGTCAAGGTCTCCTGTTAGCATTCTAGCGTCGGGTTTTGGACATCCTACTTTATGCAGAGATACCCAATCCGAAGCAGACCCATGCCGCACTTGGTTCAAAGAGAATGGGAAATGAGAGGGATGCGTTGCTCAACCTCTCTGCCCATAGGACATAGTCCCATTCCGGTCCCCTAAAACGGCATGAATCAGGTTCTAATCTAACAATACCTAAAGGTCGAATGATGATAACAACTTGTGAGAAGCCTCCCAGCTTTCTGGGACCACCCTGCAGTAGGACGAACCCGTCACGAGTTCCGCCCACCCGCTTCCCTTAATAGCTTTAGTTTTCTAATTAGGTCCTACCACATTTATGTGTGACACTTAAAGTCAGCTTCATTAATTAAGCCTTTTAGGGAACAGATTTTATTCACATAACTTATAGCACAAACACAAAAACAGAGCAAAGCAATCTATTGACAAACAAGTTCAAACAAGTTCCTTAACTTATCTTCAAGTTAATCTTTGTCTCCCACCCATACAGGAGAAATTATGTATTGCTTCTATCCAACACAAGTATCCCTTCTATCCTGCAAAAGTAACCGGTCCAATTCACATGGCACCACAAACTCAATCCTTTATCTAGAATAGGATCTCCCAACATGCCCAAATGTTGGGGGCCACGGAGGTCTTCAACTCCATTCTAGACCTAGCAAGGGGTGTCCAGAGCTCCAACTGACCCGCAAACTGTCTAGGAGCGAAACACCATTCCCGTGGTTGGCCTTTTCACCACTCGACCTTCGGCCCATGAATCGAGCAGTGCCCTCTCGGGTTAATACGCGGTGCGATTATGGAGGTGATCCACCCGTGTAATATAACCTTCCTTAATTAAATCCTTTAAGAATTAAGCACAAACAAGGCATTCAACCCTAATATCATTTTCTAAGAAAACATTCCTTTATTCCCATGGTGACTTGTCATCACAGACCCTTGCCATGCATTTACCATAAATCACAAGCACTTGGAATAATCATCCAAAAAACAACTAACAACCAATTGAATGTAAAAGCATTTAGGATGTTGTTCGATTAGTCAACAAAACCAATTGCATTCTTTCCAACCAATGCAAGAATAGACGATATAACATTTACATCGTATATTTGCTCTCCCCCTTGGGATCTAAGAGCAATACTATGCAAAAATATTTCTTAACACTTCCTTCCTTCGGCTAGGGCATATGTTAAGGGTTCAAACACTTTTCATGATGTAAGTTCTATAGGTCACTTACCTTGATTGATAACCCAACCCTGGATTTGGATTGGCAAAAGTCATTGTTATCCAACGGATCTCAAGATATTTTAATTTTAACCCTTATGATTAATTTCTTGTACTAGCTCTTAGTCAAGTCATGAGGCAACTAGAAAATTATCCTCATATATCAAACATGTTATAGGCATAACGTGTGAATACTTAATAAGAGAAGTGCGAGATGATCTCAAGTAATTAGACTCCAATAGGCCTTGCATTGAGCTAGAATCTAGTTTTTCTTAATATTTGGAATCTTAGGCTAAGTACTTTTGAAGTATCTAAACTTTAAACTAGTACTTTCTATTCATGATTCTCAATGTCAAATTCTTTTAGTAATTATGCTGTTTGTAACCCTTGACTATACTTTAATCTAGCACTTGTATGTATAATATTTTAATGTCGTTCTTTTTGACAACTATGCCATTCATAACGCTCGACTGACTCTTCCTTGTAATTGCTTTACTAGCAAATAGGTCATATGTAACTAGGTGTAATTATCTTCCCTTGATATATACACTTTAAAAACTCCATCTTTTGAGTAGGTGAGATGAAATTTATCCTTTCCCATGACCTATACTCGTGCAATAGTATGGGGCCTAACGTATCTCATATGAGAATTAAAGGAAGCATCTATCAATTTGAAAATACATTACTTACAACCGGAACTGCAGTTGGATTGATAGTGATGCCTTTGCCTGAAGCCTTGTTGCTAGTTGTAGGATTGTCATCCGCATGCGACATTCTTCACTTGGAGGCCATCGTCCTCAAGAGATTAAGAAGGTGTAATAGATTCGAGATGGGAGAGCGTAAGAGACGATGGTTAAGTCAAGGATTGAGATAGAGGGAATTGAGTTAATTCTCTTCCTTGCAGCCTCTCGGGGTGACTCTTCTTTCTCTCTCCCTCTCAAGCTCTCTTTCAAGCTCTTCCGCACAATCTCTTGGAGGGGTATCCTTCTCTCTACCTCTCTCTCGCAACCTCTCGAGGTCTCCTTATGCCTCTTTTATGCCTCTCCCTTGCCTCATATTTATAGTGAATTAGAGAAGAGGGCTTGTGGTTGAGAAGTGGAGCTCTTTGTGGAGGGGGATCTTGGAAAGATCAGTGATCTGATGCTCAGATCTTAAATCTGAAGGTTCCATTGGCTCCGAAAGGGGGGTAAAAATCCAACACACTTGGTTAGAAAGCTCTTAGTTCAGTCCTTCTTCTTTTCTCTATTCAAAGTGCTATCCACTACCTGTGTACTGCGATCGCGGCGCACGCGATTTCACAAATCCTCTCTTTATTTTTTTCTTTTTATAAAATCTCCAAACTAACTAAAATATCACTTGTCTTTTCTTTTAAATGACATCCAGTTCTAAAAATATCCATATCTTTTTTTTTTAAGGATAATGTCTAAAATATCTAAAATATACTAGTTTTGCCCAAAATCTAATATTTTTGGACCATCCAACTATGCACATTATCCTACTGATTAATATAACTCATAAGTCTCGTTCACGTTGTAATTTATGTGAAGGGTGGCTATGGTCCTTATCAATCCGAGAAAAATATCTAATTTACGACTCTCGATTTTTCTAAATAAAATATTTTAAATTAAATAAAAATAATTAATAATTAATGTTAGTTAGTTTTTACCTTAGTTAGTCTTTAGTTAGTAATCTTACTAACTTATTAATTGACTAACTAACTTTCAAACTAACCAACTAACTTTTATTGTGTGGAAATATTATATCCTCCTCCCCTTAGAGAAATCGAGATGTCCTCATCTCGAGAGAAACGGGGGGGTATCATTTTGGAACCTGTGGGTTATAGGCCCACCATGCTTTCGCTGCGCTACTCTGATCTCTCATAGACATACGGTCTTTTGAAATAACAACCTATGGTATTTGATATATCCGAGTCTTGGTTACAATAGAAAATTTGTTGTAATTACATATCATGGATATCTTCTAGGTTTTTCCTAAGCACTTGGTATATTCTAGATCACTGGAGCTTGTACAACTTTATTTCTTGTAAGCTCAAGTTCTCTTCGAGTTCCATTGGGACAATTGATATAGTTATGTCCAATGTTGTGGCACTCAGAGCATCGGTGTTTAGGGTGCTTTGGACATTCCCTTTTGAAATGACCTAACTCCCTGCAATAGAAACAACGCGGAGCTTTATCATTTGTGGTCACAAGGTTCTTGGTTATCTTTGGCAGGATTTTCTTCTTTAGACCAAAGTGTCCTAGGATTCTTTTAACAGATTGGAGTGGTCCTTTATCTTGGAAACTACATTTCCAGATTGTCTTGTCCTTAGTTCGGGATTGAGCTCCATGGACAATTGGCTTTGCTTGTAATACTAAAGAATACTTCCAAGCTTCGACATTCTGGTAAGACCCAATCTATATTAGTTGAGAAGAAATGACTTAAGAGAAATTCATTGCACATTATAACTATCATTCCTTGCTAGAGTATCTCTAATCATTTGCAAGTTCTAGGCTCAAAATAGACGCAACTCATATTACTCAAGTTAACTGTAGTCACAAGAGTAAGGTTTATTCCAATTCAAGTTGTATTTCATGTCGATAAAATTTCTAGGATTTCTAATAATCCTGAAGTGGTATAGTAGGTTCTAAGTCTTCGTCTTCATCTGATTCCTCTATATATCCGAAGACTGCACTTGTGTAGCTTCGTTTTCTTGGAGGCTCCGTATCTTTTGGACTTAAGTCAAGGCAGTCTGCTTGGACATATCCTAGCTCATTACAATGGAAACATTGACGGTAGGGACATCTCCTACAGATGTGCCCTATCTCTCCACATGTATGGCATCTCTTACCCAGATCTCGGGAGTCATCTTTACTACAATTTCCCGATTTAAATTCTTGAACGATTGGATTTGCTTGGAGTAATGCGTCTTGCAAGTCCGTTGGACGCATTGCTTCAAGACGGTGGTTCAAAGGAGTGTTTAGGCCATGGCAAAACTTGGATACTTGCTGTGCAATATCCATAGGTGATGCATATTTTAGTAGGGTTACAAACTTTGAGTAGTAAGCTTCCAAAGTTAATTCTAGTTGCTTTAGCTTGAAGAATTCATTTATCTTCAAAGTCTGGGAGGTTGGCGGAAGGTATCGTCCGTGTACAATATCTTTCAGCTGAACCCAAGTAACAGCGGCTTCAGAAACACCTTCATCTTTGCACCATTGCTTCCACCATAATCGAGCCTGGCCAACTAACTTAAGTTTGGCTATCATTGCTTGATTGGTAGAGGCAATTCCTGAAGCAAAGAAATATTCATCCATCGACTCAATCCATATCTCTGCCTCTACTGTGATGTCTATCCCTTCTCCATCGAACTCGGGTGCCTTAATTTGCTTGAGAAGGAATTTCTTCTCTTGCATGTCAACATTCGTGGGTGCAGAAGGTGCCTAACAATCAAGCCATACTGCTTAGATTATTTTGTTTAGGATATGTCTACAAACCATACATCAATCAATCACGTATCATTACAAAATTTCGCTCTGATACCAATTGTGAGGTGCCCGCCCATCGGCTTTCTAGGCACTCTTTTAGCGGTCTATCGAGAAACGAATCTAAGTGTCACTGCCCGGCACTCCCAGGGAATGTTCTGAGTTTTGTCACCTAGGGTTTCCCGAATCCGCCTCACAACGGAATGTTCACGACCGAACCCACTAGGATCGACCTGAAATTCGAGTTCCTAGTTATCAAGGTCTCATGTTAGCACTCTAGCGTCGAGTTTCGGACATCCTACTTTATGCAGAGATACCCAATCCGAAGCAAACCCACGTGCTTGGTTCAAAGAGAATGGGAAACAAGAGGGATGCGCTGCTCAACCTCTCTGCCCATAGGGTATAGTCCCATTCTGGTCCCCTAAAACGGCATGAATCGGGTTCTACTCTAACAATACCTAAAGGTCGAATGATGATAACAACTTGTGAGAAGCCTCCCAGCTTTCTGGGACCACCCTGCCATAGGACGGACCCATCAGGGATTCCGCCCACCCGATTCCCTTAATAGCTTTAGTTTTCTAATTAGGTCCTACCACATTTATGTGTGACACTTAAAGTCAGCTTCATTAATTAAGCCTTTTAAGGAACAGAGTTTGTTTACATAACTTATAGCATAGACACAAAAACAGAGCAAAGTAATCTATTGACAAACAAGTTCAAACAAGTTCCTTAACTTATCTTCAAGTTAATCTTTGTCTCCCGCCCATACAGGAGAAATTATTTATTGCTTCTATTCAACAGAACTATCCCTTCTGCCCTGCAGAAGTAACTGGTCCAATTCACATGGCACCAAAAACTCAATCCTTTATCTAGAATAGGATCTCCCAACATGCCCAGATGTTGGGGGCCACGGAGGTCTTCAACTCCATTCTAGACCTAGCAAGGGGTGTCCAGAGCTCCAATTGACCCGCAAGCTGTCTAGGAGCGAAACATCATTCCCCTGGTTGGCCTTTTCGCGCCTTTTCACCAACACTCGACCTTCGGCCCATGAATCGAGTAGTTCCCTCTCAGGTTAATACACGGTGCGATCATGGAGGTGATCCACCCGTGCAATATATCATTCCTTAATTAAATCCTTTAAGAATTAAGCACAAACAAAGCATTCAACCCTAATATCATTTTCTAAGAAAACATTCCTTTATTCCCATGGTGACTTGTCATCACAGACCCTTGCCATGCATTTACCATAAATCACAAGTACTTGGAATAATCATCCAAACAACAACTAACAACCAGTTGAATGTAAAAGCATTTAGGATGTTGTACGATTAGTCAACAAAACCAATTGCATTCTTTCCAACCAATGCAAGAATAGACGATATAACATTTACATCGTATATTTGCTGTCCCCGTTGGGATCTAAGAGCAATACTATGCAAAAATGTTTCTTAACACTTCCTTCCTTCGGCTAGGGCATATGTTAAGGGTTCAAACGCTTTTCATGATGTAAGTTCTATAGGTCACTTACCTTGATTGATAACCCAACCCTGGATTTGGATTGGCAAAAGTCATTGTTATCCAATGGATCTCAAGATATCTTAGTTTTAACCCTTATGATTAATTTCTTGTACTAGCCCTTAGTCAAGTCATGAGGCAACTAGAAAATTATCCTCATATATCAAACATGTTATAGGCATAACATGTGAATACTTAATAAGATAAGTGCGAGATGATCTCAAGTAATTAGACTCCAATAGGCCTTGCATTGAGCTAGAATCTAGTTTTTCTTAATATTTGGGCTCTTAGGCTAAGTACTTTTGAAGTATCTAAACTTTAAACTAGTACTTTCTATTCATGATTCTCAATGTCAAATTCTTTTAGTAATTATGCTATTTGTAACCCTTGACTATACTTTAATCTAGCACTTGTATGTACAATCTTTTAATGTCGTTCTTTTTTATGACTATGCCATTCATAACGCTTGACTAATTCTTCCTTGTAATTACTCTACTAGCAAATAAGTCATATGTAACTAGGTGTAATTATCTTCCCTTGATATATACACTTTACAAACTCCATCTTCTGAGTAGCTGAGATGAAATTTATCATTTCCCATTACCTATACTCGTGCAATAGTATGGGGCCTAATGTATCTCATATGAGAATTAAAGCAAGCATCTATCAATTTGAAAATATATTACTTATGACCGGAACTGCAGTTGGATTGACAGTGATGCCTTTGCTTGAAGCCTTGTTGCTGGTTGCAGGATTGTCATCCGCACATGACATTCTTTGCTTGGAGGCCATTGTCCAATAGGTAGACTCAAGAGATTACGAAGGTGGAATAGATTCAATATGGGAGAGCGTAAGAGAAGATGGTTAAGTCGAGGATCGCGATAGAGGGAATTGAGTTAATTCTCTTCCTTGCAGCCTCTCGGGGTGACTCTTCTTTCTCTCTCTCTCTCAAGCTCTCTTTCAAGCACTTCCTCACAATCTCTTGGAGGGGTATCCTTCTCTCTACCTCTCTTTCGTAGCCTCTCAAGGTCTCCTTATGCCTCTCCCATGCCTCATATTTATAGTGTATTAGAGAAGAGGGCTTGTAGTTGAGAAGTGGAGCTCTTTGTGGAGGGGGATCTTGGAAAGATCAGTGATCTGATGCTCAGATCATAAATCTAAAGGTTCCATTGGCTCCGAAAGGGGGGTAAAACTCCATGACACTTGGTTAGAAAGCTCTTAGTTCACTCCTTCTTCTTTTCTCTGTTGAAAGTGATGTCCACTGTCTATGTACTGCGATCGCAGCGCGCACGATTTCGCAAATCCACTCTTTATTTTTTTCTTTTTATAAAATCTCCAAACTAACTAAAATATCACTTGTCTTTTCTTTTAAATGACATCTAGTTCTAAAAATCTCCATATCTTTTTTTTTTAAGGATAATATCTAAAATATCTAAAATATACTAGTTTTGCCCAAAATCTAATATTTTTGGACCATCCAACTATACACATTATCCTAGTGATTAATATAACTCATAAGTCTCGTTCACGTTGTAATTTATGTAAAGGGTGGCTAAGGTCCTTATCAATCCGAGAAAAATATCGGATTTATGACTCTTGATTTTTCTAAATAAAATATTTTAAATTCAATAAAAATGATTAATAATTAATGTTAGTTAGTTTTTACCTTAGTTAGTCTTTAGTTAGTTATCTTACTAACTTATTAATTGACTAACTAACTTTCAAACTAACCAACTAACTTTTATTGTGTGGAAATATTACACTTATGTAGCCCAAACTTCATATAGAATATTGACCACCCTCCATAATCAATCCCTCAAAGAACACATTACATGACATCCTTATCTAGATTGCATCCTCACTAAGGAGGAGTTGCATGTTGCTAGCCAACTAGACTCCAGTGACTTCTTACTTGATGTCTTCACTTACATTATACCTGTAGGCATCATCCCTTCCGATTTAGATGGCTATGCTAATTTAGAATATAATCCAAATTTCTATGCCTGACTCATGTAGAAGTAGAACACTAAGACGATTTGCCGAAGGCCCTTCATCCTCTAACCCTTTAAATCCTAGGAAGGATTCTTCTCATTTCAGGGGGGAAAGGGTAAGGTGAATCAAACCAAACACATAAGGAAAACAATTATTTTTTCCAAAGCACACATTGCAAGAGTAGGATGAAATAACTTGTGGTTGAGGAAAATGTCACTAAGAGTGAAAACAACAGACCAATGGGAGGAAAAAGTCTACTTTTGCACTCAAACATTTTAGTTCGGCAAGTATTTAGTCACTTCTCATTGCTTGTAATTATTCTGAAAAACACTAATGGTGAATATGGCTTCATGACAGGCACCCATCATGGCATGGCAAGAAAAGGCCTGCAAGCTGCCTTTTTCAGAGGAAGAACAAGCAAATTATGGGCTTTCAGTGGAAACATGAGCCTTCAACCAGTTCAAATTCTGGCATATCTTCAACCTAGAAGATGTGACCATTGAAGAATAGGTGGTGAGGCAGATCATTGAGCAATGCATTCTATAGAAATACATGGAAGCCGTGAGCCAAGGGGTAGACTACTTCCATTGTGCAGAGTTCCTAAGGACTTTCCACAAAAACCGTAGCACCATAACTGTGCATGAAGAAGAGGAAAATCACCGAGTGCAAATTGAATTGACCCCTGAATTGGTGGAAAAGGCATTGGGCCTGGCAAACAAAGTAGAAAGGAACTCGAAAAGAGACGTATATGCCTTGCTGGGGATGGACAAGGTAAAAGTCCACACCAATGATAGCATCAGCTTGGTGGATATTCTTGACCTCGAAATCCAACTCCAAGCCAATATGGTGCACGTGCTATTTTCTAGCCAAAGATACAACTCCATAATGAGCCGCATCAACGTTCCCCTATTAGAAAGTGTCACAGCAAGGTCGCTGGATAAGGTGAACCTCAACGGGTTCGTGAGGAAGACCATTGAGACCTCAGCAAAAGCCTTGGCAACCAGAGGGAAGCTTGTTGGAGGAGAATCTCCTACCACCAAAGCTAAAAGGAAAGCTTCGTCCTCAAAGGTTGCAACCATTGGATTCAGTAGGGTCCTCATCGTGATCATCAAGAAAGCCTTGGGATAGGAACAGGAAGAAGGAGGAGAAGGGGTTGATGAAACACCAAGTAGGTTGCCACCTCACCAAGAACGGGAGGCACAGTCTAGCAAAAGGATGTTAAGTGAAGTAGAAGAAGGCAGGGAACAAGAAGAGCACTATCCAGGAAGAGGCTAGGAAGGCAAAGAAGAAAACTGCACGAGAACAGCAAGAGAAGGAGAGGAGGAAACAAGAAAAGGCAGATTTGCAAAAGGTTCGCAGGGAGTCCATTGAGTAGCAGTCCAGGTACAATGAGCCGGAACCTGCGAGCCCCATTAGAAACAAAGGGCCGAGCTCAATTGCCTATGTGCCTAAGTTCGTGCCACCTGCAGTGCAAGAAAGAAGGGGCAAGTCTTTGATCACCCCCATTCCTACCCTCCTGACACTCGCTACCACCACTCCATCTCCACTCCTAGTTCTACAACCTGTTAGACGCCAACAACCTAATGGCTTGGGTTTAGTACTTTGTGAATAAAGAAATGGGCCAAGGAGCAGGAGAATGAACCCACCTGGTAGGAACCAAAAGGCCAACTGCGCTAGACACCGAGTTGAGGCGAGACCCTAAGAAGCAAAAGGTGGCAGGTTCTACGACCTCCATCCCCACAACAGAGAGGCCGCCTGAAGAATAGGGAGTACATCAAGGAGCTCCTCTCTCAATTAGAGAGAGCCAAGGAGGAGAGGAGAGCTGTAGTAGCAAAGCTGGAAGTTGAAAAAGAGGCCATGGCAGCATTCTAGTTGGAGAGAACACGACAAATGGCCATGGCCCAAAGGGAAATCAATGAGCTGAAAGAGCAACTATAAGTTAAGGAAGAGACAAAAGCTAAATGGCAAGTGCGCTTGAATAGAGAAACCGAGGCCACACAATGCCTATGATAGCACAATGAAGAGATTGTGGGACTCTACAAAGGTTTGCAAGCTCAAATGGAGAAACTCACCAAAGACATAGAAGAGTTGGAGGAGCTGAGGGAGGAAGGAGCTCGCAGGTATGAAAGAGAGGTGGAGAGACTAATCCAAAAGGCTACCTCAGTATAGGAAGAGCAGCAAAAGCTAAGGGTTGAAATGGAAGACCGGGAATGAAGGCTGACAGTGCTAGCCTAGAGGTAGGGGAAAGCCTCGAAGACATGAATAAGAGGGCAAAAGAATGGGCCAATCTGAATGAAAAAATAGTCAAAGCCTTGGCACATCGCCTCAAGCCGAAAAAGAAAATATACTTGCCGAAAGCAGAGTGGAGACCACCCAAGTGAGCTTCCACACCCAAAAACACGCCTTCCTAAAAACTCTATTGGACATCACCCAAGGAGAGGAGGAAGAGTCCATGGAGGCAATGAAAAAGAAACCGGGAATGGCTCATAGGGCACTGAAGGCCCAGACTGCAAATGCCACCACAACCTAGTGTAGTTGGCCCAAGATTGGAAGAACAATGCCATTATCTCCTATTGGTAGGCCTAGCCTCATAGGAAGTGAACGCACTCGGGTTACTCAAAGAAGAGCAGCAAGAGCCAACATGATTTTTGTCAGTGGAGATCTTAAAAAGGTCAACAAACTTGTCCTCCACAATCCCACGTATGAAGTGATACCTCACCTCAATGTGTTTCATCTTTGCATGGAAGACTGGATTCTTGGCTAGTTGAATAACACTCATAGAATCCAAATGCGATGTAGGTATAGTTTCAATCCCAAGGTCATGAACCAAATGGCCCAACCATATGGCCTCCTTGCAAGCCTCAGTGGTTGCAACATACTTGACCTCAGTGGTAGAGAGAGCCGTACACTTCTGAACCCTAGACATCCAAGAAAAAGCACCTCCAACATAGGTAAAGAGATAGCCAGAAGAGGACTTCCTACTATTTGCATGTCTTGCATAATCAGAATCTGTGTAGCCCACAACTCTTATATCCTAGCTACCATAGCAAATAGACATATCTGTTGTGCTCTTCAGGCATCTCATGATACCCTTTACGGCATCCCAATGCTTTTTGCTAGGTGTAGCCATATAGCGTGCCACAACACCAACTGCAAAGGCAATTTCTGGACGAGTGGCTATCATGTATACATCAAACTACCCAATGGTTGATGCATAAGGGATCTTGACCATCTTGGCCCTCTGATCATCCACCATCTGTGGACAATCAGCCTATGAAACCTTCACATAAGAAGGTAATGGACAGCCAATAGGCTTTACGTCCTGTATGCAGAAACACTCAAGGACTTTATGAATGTACTCCCTCTGTGAGAGCCTCTATGAGAGGTAGAGTAGCCCCTGATGTCTGTTGCACTT
Organism: Lygodium microphyllum; assembly: GCF_053477565.2. NCBI lineage: Eukaryota > Viridiplantae > Streptophyta > Polypodiopsida > Schizaeales > Lygodiaceae > Lygodium > Lygodium microphyllum. Next base: position 30,065,136 of record NC_141139.1, read on the forward strand.
AATGCGCATACCAAGAATGTGAGAGGCCTGTCCCCAAATCCTTCATCTCAAAGCTCTTCTTCAGCTCAGATTTAAGAGCGTCCAGCTCATCATGAGTTTTCCCTGCTATCAACATATCATCCACATAAAGTACCAAAATAAGCAATGAGCCATCACGAGCTTTCTTCGTGTAAGGACACGGATCCATAGCACTTCTCTTGTAGCCCTGTGACTGCATAAAGGCTTCAAACTTATGATACCATTCCCTAGGTGCCTGCTTCAAGCCATAAAGACTTTTCTTCAACTTGCACACTAGGTGCTCCCTGCTAGGTTCTACAAACCCTCAGGCTATTCCATGTATATCTCATCATGCAAATCCCCATGCAAGAATGTAGTCTTGACATCCATCTAGTACAAGTCCAAGTCAAGCTACATGACTAAGGCCAAAACCAAGCGTAGGGTGGTCATCTTGACCACAAGAGAAAATACTTCATCAAAGTCAACTCCATGCTCCTGTTTAAAACCCTTCTTGAGAAGTCTTGCCTTATAAGTCGGCTTGGGGTTTTCAGGGATACTTTTCAACTTGTAAACCCATTTGCATGGCAAATCCTTCTTGCCTTGATGTAGTGCAATTAAATCCCAAGTCATATTCTTGTACAGAGAGTTTATCTCAGACTGCATAGCCCTCTCCCAAGAGTGACTGTCAGCCCTGTGCATAGCCTCATCATAGGTGAGAGGCTCTCCTGCATCTGTAACCAAGACATAATGCATCGAGGGCTCAAATCTATCAGGTGGATGTCTATCCCTAGTAGACCGTCTCACAACAGGCTCTACAGCCGGTCCAACACCCTGGCCATGTGTACCAACTGTTGCTGTAGGCTATCCAATTGGCTATGCAAGAGCACGTGATCCCTCCTGGAATATAACCCTGCATATCTCTACCACCTTCTCAAGCTGCCTATACATCTTTCTTCATGGAATACTACATCATGGCTGTGGATGAATTTCCATGCTTGCGGATCCTAGAGGTGGTAATCCATCTCACCTACATCCCCATTGCCAAGGAAAATGCATTTGACACTCTTAGGATCCAACTTAGTATACTTGTCTTTGGGCGCATGGCAAAATGCTTCACATCCAAAGACACGTAGATGCACATAAGATGGAGGTTTCCCAGTCCATACCTCCTTTGCAACTTGCAAATCCAAACCACTAGAAGGTGATCATTTATGACATGCACAGCTATACTGACTGCCTCAACCCAAAAGCTTTGTGGTAACCCTGCATGGCTAAGCATAATGCGTGCACGCTCCTAGATGGTTCTATTCATCCACTCAACCAACCATTCTGGGGTGGGGTATAGGGGCAGCCAATTGACGCTTAATACCCCTCTCGTCACATAGTTTCTCAAAAGCATGTGACACATATTCTCCCCCATTGTCAGTCCTAAGGCATTTCAGCCGATGCCCAGTCTGATTTTTAAGAAATGCAGGCCATCTCTGAAATACAACCAAGACATCAGACTTAACATTAATGGGGTAAGCCCACACTTTATGCAAAAAATTGTCAATGAATGTCACAAAATACTTTGCACCACCCATAGACTGACAGATCATGGGCCCACAGACATCCAAATGTACCAATGCCAGGGGCTCACTCATGCATGTCCTACCAGACTTCTTATGTGTATTCCTAGTTTGTCTGCCATAAATACAATGCTCACATGAATCAAAACATGTGTAGTCAAGGGGCGGTAAGTACTGCAAACCAGAAAGCATTTTCATTCCCTTCAGGGACATATGGCCCAAATGGGCATGCCAAAGAGATACATGTGGGATGGAACCCACTGACAAAACATGGTCAACAAAGGAACCATCAACTACAAGAGGATAGAGGCTGCCAACTTTGGCACCTAGCAAGCACAAGTCTGCCACGGGTAATCTTCCAAGCAGAATCCCCAAATGAAATATGAAACCCAACATCATCAAACTACCCTGCAAACATAAGACTGCATGTAAGCGCACGTATATGACATACATCCTATAATAGAAGGGTACTACTAATAGAGAATTGCAGCCATACATCTCCAATGCCAACAATAGCAAGTGACATGTCATCACCCAAGCAAACTGAACCAGAGACAATGCAGTAGGAGTGGAACCACTCATGGCATGGTGTAACATGAAATGAAGCACCAGAATCCAAAAGCCAGCACTGTGCATACATAGAGTGAATCAGTCAAAGATGTAGCATCACAAGAACTAGCTACAAGTATGTACTACCCATTGGAGTCATCAGTCTGCATGACATTTATCTCCTCAATTTTCACACTAGATTTTGCAGGCATAATGCTGCAATCAGAGGACTTTTCCTATAATTTGTCTTTTCCCTTCTCTTTGCGCTTCTCATTGTGCAACTCTTGACACTATGGATGCATATGACCCTTCTTACTGCAATGATGACATGTCACATTAGCATTTCTCCCACGAGACTTGCTACGCAACTTACCACTCGACTTAGACCTAGACTTCTGCGAGTCTCTACCATGGCCATTCCCATGGTCATTCTTGCCATTACCATCTCTGCCTCTAACCGTCAAAGCATGCAACAGAGAGGCATCCAAGTTCTTACGATTGATCTCTTCCTATAGAAGAGCACTCTCTACATCAGGCAAGTTCAAAATAGTAGCAGGAGCACATAAGGCATTGCAGAATACATCCCATGACTCACTTAGATTCCCAAGCAAAAACAATGGAGTAACCTTATCATTAAAGGTAATACCTTGCAGAGTCAAGTTCTTGAGAATAGAATGGAACTGGCTCAAATGAGCAGATATTGTCATGTTCTCCTTCTTGCATAGGTCCATAAGCTGCTTCAGCCAATATATCTGACTTGCTGTACTTTTCTTGTCATAGAGGTTCTTCCAATAGGCATAATTTGTACCATCAAGCTTAGTGATGTTGAAGATAGCACTGCCAGCAGAAGAAGAACCCATAATGCAGTCCAAAACAGTGCAAACAATTCAAAACTACTTGTTGTTTTCTTCTATAAATAGCCAAAAACACCACCAAAACCAAGGCAAAATGACCACGAACTGATAGCTAGTGATGCTGCCCACCAAGTACCATCAAAAGTACATAAAATTAGGATGATTCAGCATGAAAATTCCACATCAGTCCATACATAACTACTTGCTGTAATAAATTACAGCCATGTACAATGAGAGCAAACTATAGGCAAAATCAATACACCAAGTCAACCACTGACTATCAAAGCATAACTAGCATCAAGCGGGCATAAATCAGCATATGAGAGTCATATGGACATCGAGCAAACACCCAAGCATGACAAAAAAATCTGTCAGTAAGCCAACACACACCCTATGTAATAGGGCAAAGTGTACACAACACTGGCAAGACCTGACACAAAGAGGTGTATGCTTAGGGAGTGCGAAGCCCAAATCAGCCCAAGTACATGTATGTGGACCACGACATATTAACCATGCAACATCCAAGTGAAGAAGATCCCAGTCTCAGAAGACTCAAAGCTAAATAGCATAAACCACTTTCTCAATGTCTGTCAAACATCCAATGATGCTCCGACTAGCATAAATGCCATGTGGATCAAGCCAAGAAGCTCAAGAAGGGCATATGAGAGCACCAGTGACAAAAGATCCAAGACAAGACATTATGAGCATATAGGCTCTATAGTCTCCAATTAGAGCATCCATAGACATCAATTGTATCCCAAATACAACTCCGGCAAGCCAAGAAATATCCCAAGTAAGTTCCTAGAAGCCAGATGCAAGCCAAGACAAGGCACTAGTAGCAATCGGCTCCAAACAATGTAAGTAGCATATAGTAGTGGCATAGGCCAAGCATGTCAAGTCCGGTCAGACATAGGTAACATACATGCCATATGTACATCCAAGATGGAGCATCAAATGCATTCCAAAGCGTAGCTCAAGCTCAAATGAATATCCAAAACCAAAGACAAGATGTCGTACCCCAAAGGTCAATACTTCATTGTATATCCCAAAGACATAGCCCAAAACCAATAGGCATAACCAAACTGGAGGTAAAATAACCTGTCAACCAAGGTAGCATAAATCCCAACCAACAATGAAGTATCCACATCCAAATCAAGGCTCAATAGCTCTCAAATAACATATCCAGACAGAAACCATGATGACCAAGCATCAATACATCCAATAAGACACCCAAATGTCAACAAAGAGCATTATGCATAAGCCGTCCTTGATAAAATCTTACTGCCCATAAAATGTGCAATAGTAAATCCTTGCATAAATCAAGCTATGGAAGCTCAAACCAAGTCCCAAAGCATCTCAAAACATTGGGCAAACATCCCCAAAGTATTTGGGCATCAAATACCAAGCCTCAAGAGCATCACATAAGCTAAGAGCATAACATTTTCTTGATGTAAATCAACTCAGATCCATTGCAAAAAATGCTGTGATCAGAATTTGGTAGATTTGACATCGTTATTGTGTCTGAAGCGTACCAAAACCCCAAGTTAGACTCTTACCTTGCCTAAATCGGATTTTAGATGCCTGAGATATGAGAAAAAATGGGATTTTTTATCTAGATTTTGAAACAGACACAAAAAAAAAACGTGAGCTTACTGTGGGGCCTGCTGGTTATGCTAAGGGATAAGGGGGCAAATGGGGCATACAAGGTGCCCAATGAAGCCAAGAAACACCTGCAAAGAGCCTATGAGGGCCAGGGAGAGGCAGGAGATGAAATCTTACCTTGGGGGGAAGAAGCCATGGCTGCCATTGAAGCTCCAAGCTCTAGGTCTTCAATCCGAGCTGAAGTAATGCCGAGCCAAGCTCCATGATCAAATTCTAATCCAAAACTCTGATACTAGTAGCAACTGAAAGGTGAGAAGGATCGAAGCTTGCTTGGAAGTGAGCTATGGTGGAGAGCAAGAGCAAAAAGAGAGAGAGACACAAATGGGAACTCCAACAGTCACAATGTGTGACCGGACCTTCCTTTATTCAAATTTTCACTAAAAGAATAAAGAATAAAGTGGTGATGATGGCTGCTCGCCACCTGCAGTGTCCAGTGGCGAGTACTATCAGTATAGTAATACATGGGCGGCTAGGCAGAGGCGCCTTTACCCCCAACAACCCTAACAAGATTCCACGCTGATATTGTGATCTACAAGAGGCAAGAAATGGCTAGCAGCCCCTTCGACCTTAACTTCCAATTACTCGCCGCCTTGCCCAGGGTTTTACCCATCAAGGCGGTGGAGGAAGTGATTAACATCGGAGGCATGCTTGGGCAAAGGTGGCTGGAGGAGAGAGCACAGAACCCCACATTATGGGCCACTAAAGATACTGAATTTTGGCAAGATAAAGTTTTTTAAGTGCCAAGTTCTATGCTCAGCTACGAATGCCAACCTACATGGAGAAGAAGGGCCTACGACACCAACATGGACACTTGGATGGCCTTTTGCAACACTCAACCCTTCAAGCAGAATGACCCAACCTTTATGTCCTCCCCTCGAAGGGTGGGAGTGGATTTTGACTCCAATGTCCATGGCCGCTACGACTTCCCTATAATCTATAATCCTCATCGTACTACATATGAAAATGCCCTCGTCTTCACATTGAAAAACTTGTATGATACTCTAATCCAATTTACTAACAAATTCTCTTCATGTCCTGACCTCCACTTTATCACTACTTGTAATTACCTTAGATTGCTTAGGATACTACTTAGGCAAGACCCCACCCCATAGGAGCGCGGCCTTCCAGTAGTCCATTTTGATCTTAACGCTATAGATAGTTGCACAATGGCCCAACTAATGATGCGAGCCCCTCTATTGCCTTCATTTTTCTTTGCTCTTCTAGATGATATGAATGATAGCCACTTTGTTGAGAAATAGACAAATGACGTATGCTCCAAGAGGAGCTGTCCTGAATCCCATATGCACAGTGAGGAGACTGGAACAATTCAAAGCCTATAAAGCATTGTACTTGACTATGAAATGAAGACAATATCATGATGCTTGGTACTTTCAGTTAAGTGTCTTGTCATTGTCAATTCTACACAAGATTGTGTTTATGAGTCCAAGCTAATCTATCTTGGAACCTAATTCACTTGTGTAATAGTTGGTCTCTACTTGTCCATGTCATTATGAACTTGGTCTTCATCTTTGATCAACCATAGCTTGTGTCATGTCCTAGATCCACATCATTTAACATGGTATCAGAGCCCAGTTGGGCATGGCAAAGCTCATACTCTGAATCTCTAGTCTCCCTTCACCTCTGGTAATCTCTAACCAGCCCACATTTAGCTCATATCTCTAGTTTCAACTTCAAATCTCAGTTGGACCTTGTGGCAGCCATAGCCAGCCTGCACCTACCCACCTTGGAGCTCTTGGATCTCTCTCTAGGGGCCATATCTTCAAGTGATTCCTTCTAGAAGTATCTTTCGTTGCTCAAGACGCTTCATCCTAGCACCTCAATCGATGACATTACTGCTTCCCAGCTCCAGCATTACAGAAATCAAAACACGCTGTCCAGTCTGTGCCTGTCCACGGTCATACTGCTGACGCCAATCGTACGGTTCGCAATCAACCCTGTGAGCATAGGGCTTTTGAAGCTCACTATGAAGCCTACTCCCCATGCAATATCTTGGGCAATGGTCAACTCGTTGAGCTGCACGAACTGAAAGAACAATCGGCTGTCTGAAACCCTAGAGGAAGCCATATCCAGAAATTTAAAAAGCTTGGTAACCTTGTTCTTTTTCTCATTACCATCATCAATAGTGATTTTGATCACTGAGGAATACTCTCTAAAGCTCATTACTAGTCTGGAAGTGTCCAAGGAAGATCAGAAGCCACCCACGAAGTTCCTGAGAGGAAGCAGATCCGACTAGTACCCATTAACACTCAACTAGTGTGAATTTGACACTGATTCTCTTGTGTCTCTTGACATATTAAAATACAATTTTTTGCTGGTTAACTGAAGATTAGCAACATGGCAGAGCTTGAGCAAATAGCAAAGTTCAATGGAGAAGGCTTCCATGCCTGGAAGGAAAAGACCATGTATCACCTAATGCGGAAAGACTTGTAGGACCTGTTTGAAGATGATGCAGATAACAAGAAGGAAGATGATGAAGACGGGTTTGTTGAAGAAGAACAGTTCAAATCCAAAGAATGGAAGAAGATGAATAATAAGGCACTAGGCATCATTGCCTGGGGACTAAGTGATGACGTGTTACATCATATATTTGGCATTAGAAATGCTAGAACCGCCTGGGAGGAACTTGATAGAATGTTTGGTACTCAAGCAAAGAACTCAAAGGTAAAACTTCTCATGCAGTATTATAAAGTGGATATCAAAGACAGTGCTTCTATGACCATACATATTAATAAGTTTAAGTGTTTAAAAACTCAGCTTGCATCTCTTAAAAAGAATATTGATGAAGATGAAGCAATAGCCGTACTGCTTGCAAGTGTAAACAAGGATCCATATGAGAACCTTGTGTCCACTCTAAGTAATGTTCCAAGTCTCTCACTCAAGGATATTGAGCACTCACTGCTTGATGAAGAAAGCAAGTTTAAAAGCAAAGATGTAAAAGAAACTAGCCCAAGGGAAAACCTCTTATACACTAGAGGAGCTACTGGACCCTAAGGAAGAGGTCGAGGATTCATCAACAACAATAACAAGGATCGGATTACATGTTACTATTGTGGTAAGACTGGCCATGTAGCCAGTGAATGTTTCCACAAGAAGAGAGCCCAACAATTACAAAGTGATCATCACCAGAACCAATACATGGAAGAAAGAGAAGAAGAAGAATATGCTTCCACTACCATCAACAACTCTGACAGATTGTTTTGAAGAACTTTCATTGTAACTTTCATATGTTTTTCCCATAGTGGATCTTTCTTTTCCTTAGTGAATTTGATTGTACAACCCTTGCCAAGATGTAAAGTCTCAAGCTTTAACTTGACTAGGCTGCCTATGAGCTATTCTTCCGAGCCATGTTATCATGAAGGGGGGGCAAAAGCCAGCAAGTGTAGGGACTCATAATTTGAGGGGGGGTGTTGAGAAATAGACAAATGATGTATGCTCCAAGAGGAGCTATCCTGAATCCCATATGCACAGTGAGGAGAGTGAAACAACTCAAAGCCTATAAAGCATTGTACTTGACTATGAAATGAAGACAATATCATGATGCTTGGTACTTTCAGTTAAGTGTCTTGTCATTGTCAATTCTACACAAGATTGTGTTTATGAGTCCAAGCTAATCTATCTTGGAACCTAATTCACTTGTGTAATAGTTGGTCTCTACTTGTCCATGTCATTATGAACTTGGTCTTCATCTTTGATCCACCATAGCTTGTGTCATGTCCTAGATCTGCATCATTTAACACACTTCACCCACTAAAATCATCCATTCCTCTTCACCACCACCCTTCAAGTCTGCCTAAACCTCAAGGGGTATCTCCAAAGCCACTGATTCCTTAATAAATCTATTAAGTCCCCCTTCTCCATCTCGCTCCGATGACAAAGATTAAACTTCTATCACAACTATGTAACTTTATTATTATTATTATTATTTTAAAAAGATGAAAAAAAGGGGAAAAAAGGAGAAAGAAAAGGAAAAGAAAACAGAAAAGATATCACATGTTGCCACCGCAAGTTGCACATCCACCACAGCCACTGCACCTAGGGGTCCTCAAGTTAGGTATGTCCGGTGGCCCTGATCACAGACGTCTCTGTTCCTAACCCCCTATCCTCATTTTGATCCCCCACTTTCCACTTAGGGCACATTAAGGGTAGGACACACCTAGGGAGGCAACACTCGCCTATGGTTACTAGGCATGTCACCCTAAGCTACACATACTACACTTCCCTTATACACAAACTAAGTCCTCATGTGAGTGGTAATGCCCAAGCTTGCTCCCAATCCCACTAGCATGCCCACAATTCACCACACAACAATGGAACACACCCCCAGGTAGTGCACCTTCTTTTCTTTTCAGGTACAAACAAAGGCTTCAACCACCAGCCACCATGAAGACCCCATCATCCATGCAATGCACTCCCCATCTTATGCGACAATGTCACCATGCCAACGAAATAAAGCAGGGGCACATTGAGGCAATCCCAATCAAAAAGTGAATGAAGAAGCTCATTTGGAATAGCGCAAGAGAAGGCAACCGCAGAGGGCTAGGAGACGGATCCATCTAACACCATATTCAATTTTAAAGATGGATCCGCCCATGAGCCTCTCTCCCCATCGGGATCCATCCAATGCCATTGTCAATTTCAAAGTCATAAATCCCTCCAGCAACCGCGGAGGGCCAGGAGACATCCATCTAACAGCATATTCAATTTTAAAGATGGATCCGCCCATGAGCCTCTCTCCCCACCAGGATCCATCCAATGCCATTGTCAATTTCAAAGGCATAAATCCCTCTAGCACACCTTCCCCTAGGGCTTGTATACGGGCCTTCCAAGTCCATAAATCCCTCCAATACCAGGGCTCATTCCAAACTCAAGGGCCTTTCAATTCCATAAATCCCTCCAACACTAGGGATCATATCCAATGCAAGGGCCTTTCAATTCCAAAAATCCCTCCAATAGGCCCATAAATCCCTCCAAGACCAAGCTCATTCCACACTCAAGGGCCTTTCAGTTCCATAAATCCCTCCAACAAGTCCATAAATCCCTCCAACACCAGGGATCATCCCCAACTCAAGGGCCTTCAAGTTCCATAAATCCCTCCAACACACCTCTCAACATGGCTTGTACACAAACTCAAAAAGCCACTTGGCTACTCCAGCAACAAAGTCCGGCTCACCACCCAACAAGTGCGATGGGATTGGCACATTCCAATACTCATGTGATGAGTATTATTATAACAAAATTTTTCAAGATGAAGCCAATGGTCCCATGCCTTTTGTGTGTCATGGTAAAAATAACGCAAGTTAAATTCTAGCCATTTGTTGACCCTTTCAATTTTCCCATTCCTTTGTGGATGATAAGCTTTAATAGGAGTCAAAATAGTCCCCATAAAAGAGAACAAACTCCTCCAAAAGTTGCCCATAAACTTCGATTGGACACAATCTTCATTGGCATTCCATGAAGCTTAAAGACATATTTCATAAACTGATTAGCCACTTGCTTTGTTGTAAATTGAGCATTTGTTGGAATAAAATGGGCTGATTTAGCCAACTAGTCTACCACAATATAAATACTATTCCACCTATGTCGTCCCTCAACTTCAATGTATCAACCTTCAACATCCATATAAAAATTAAGTACATAAAATATTAGCTTTCATATTTACACTTACACAAAATGGCAGTTTCATCTAGAGAGCATATTGATACACACATAAATAGTTGACTGCTACCTATGATTTGTAGTTAGATTAATTGAGATTATAATTCATAGAATCATGATGGAAATAGTTGCATGAAGTTATTTGTCATGAAAGAAAATAATTTGATATTTTTGTACTTTGAAATCATGCTAATTCCATACCTTGTAATTTCTAGCCCTTGTAAATTCAGCCCTTGCCTATGTAAATATGCCCTTAACTTTGGAGATGAGGAGTTAGGATAAAGAAGGCAAGAGGCTAAGAGAAGACATATTTTGGCTCATTCACAGAAATTTTATTGTTCACTTTCTTGATGTTAGCTTTCTTCTTGCTAGATGAAGCATTTTTTGGAACTCTCATTATTAATACATGGCAAGATAGATGTGTTGGTGCAATAGTTCTTTGTTATTTTATGTCTATTTCAGTTTTAGTTAGATTTCTTTTCCTGGTCGAATGCTTCATTACATTGGTATCAGAGCATTAGTTTAGATCTTGCCAGAAGTCATTTTCATGCAATAGATTTAGTTGCAGTGACTAGGGAGTGAAAACCGCAATTAAATTCAGTCATTCACAAGAGTTAGTTCTTCCATAATCGTGGCTTGACATGGAGAACTCTTACAAACCATGACTAAGATGGAGGTTCTTGGCATGAACCAGTGGACAATGGCAGGCTCCAACCAATTTGGCAACTCGTGACCAAGTTTTGGACCAAAAATTAGGGTAAGTTGGATAAAATGAAGGTTACAAGACTTAGTTTGGTTCAAACTTGAGTTACTTTTCAAGATCAAGGGTTTCTTCCTTTTTTCCTTCAAGCTCCTCTCAAGAATCCATGGCCAAAGGCTGAGCAAGATCTCTTGCCCGTGACTTCTATCATGCAAAAGGACTTCATAGCCTTGCCCTCCATCCCTCAAGCTTTCAATGGAATGGTGGAATGGCACCATATGCTTCATTTTTGTCCAGGAGTGCAGTAGTAGGCAGTAGCGTGAATTGCGCCTGCTACATATTCTTGCCTATTTCTTGCTAAAGATGAGCTATGGAGCTCAAGTTGCTTATGATTCATGCTCTATAGCACTTGACAAGTGATCTCCTTCAAGATTTGGCAATATTTCTCTGTATTGTGGACTCTTCTCTCTCCCATGGAACCTTGTTATTGATAGTTTTGGACATCAAGCTTATTTTCACAAATTTCTTATCAAGATCATGGGGATTTTGGTCAATTTCACTTCCTGAAGCCTCTACACAAAGGATAGTACCAACATTGCATGGATTTCCCACCATTGTGGAAGAATGGAGTGGATTCTTGAAGGATTCATGGAAGGGGCAGCAAATGTCATTTGAAAGAAGGGAATTATTGGATTCTCTTTCAAATTTTGAAGTTTCTTTGAAGCCTACTGTCAGAGAGAGAACTAGGGAGAGAAGAAGAGGAGAGAGAAAGACTGCAGAGGAGAGAGAAAGACTGCAGGAAGAGAGAGAAATAGAGTGACGAGGAGAGAGAAAGACTAGAATTGGAGAGAGAAAGACAGGAAAGATGAAGAAGCCATGGAAGCTTGGAGCAAGAAGGGAGAGAAAGATTGTAATTGTATTGATATGTCAAAAAGATGTGAAAAATTACAACTTCTCTCCTTATATACCAGTGTCAGTGTGACATGGCATATTATTAACATTCTAAGTATTCCCAGCTTCTTACAATCCATCCCTTCCCAAAAGTTTTTGTCCCCAAAAACAAAACTAGAAAGAGCTAAAGAAAAGATGGATAGAACAGAGTACTACTCTGTTTTACAGCTTAACAAATAGGGAATGAATGAAGAATTTATCATTACAAGGGCTGAATTTGAAGTACGAAAAGTGGACCCTGCTATATACATGATTTGAAGAACCTTAGAAGCCATTGGAGCCATAGAATCTTCAACAAATAGTTCCAGAAGAAAGTAGACAGCTTGCTGGAATAACAGTCCCTGCTGGACCAAATCAGCCATAACTTTTGATAGAAGTGTCCAAATGAAGTGTACCACATATCAAAACGAAGCTCTTGAAGAGTACTTTAAGCTCATGTAGATAGCTCAATTCTGAAAATGAAGTACGACAAAAACTGTTCTAAAACAGCGTGCTGTCCTGAACCAGTCTGCACCAATACTAGCTCCATAAGCAATAGGCTTCAGCCACTAATGTATCCTTCAAGTATGGATACTCATCCAATATTGAATTAGGTCTCCAAGAAGCCTCTTCAGAGGGTAAACCTCTCCATTTAATCAAATATTCCACAATAGAACGTGATCGAAGCTTCTTTTCACGCTGACCTATAACAGCCTCTGGGATGTACTGAACAATACCATCTTCATCAATAGGTGGCAGCTCATCAACTAAATCCACTGGATCACCATAATAGGGCTTGAGCTGACTAACATGGAAGACGTTATGAATCTTTGTAGAAGAGGGAAGCTCTAGTCTGTAAGCCAAATCTCCAATCCGCTTAAGGATCCTGTAAGGGCCATAGAATCTGTGGGCAAGCTTATTACTGGATCCATCTTTCAATGTAGAATACTTGGATTTGGGCACCTTCAACAAAACCAGCTCTCCTTCCTGGAACTCTAAAGGCCTCCTCTTCTCATCAGCATACATCTTCATCTGATCTTGAGCCTTCCTTAGATTCACCTTGCATTGATGAAGAAGGGTCTGCATTCTATCCAACTCTTCCTTCCCATGAGGGTTGATCTTTTCGTTAAAAATGACTGTGGGTAGGGGCACCTTGTAACCATACAAAGCCTCAAAGGGTGAAACTCCTATGCTCGCATGAGTGGAATTATTATAAGCAAACTCAGCCAGGTGTAACCAAGAATCCCATGAGGTTTGGACATCATAGCAAAAATGGCGAAGATAAGTCTCCAACCATTTATTAACTCTCTCTGTCTGTCCATCAGTTTGGGGATGATAAGCCGTAGATGGAGCCAACTTGGTACCCATAGATGTAAATACCGCTTGCCAAAAGTTACTCATAAACTTTGAGTCCCTATCATGGACAATCACCTGCGGTAATCCATGCAATCTGAAAATATGCTCCATAAACTGGTTGGCCACCTGAGAAGCAGTAAACTGAATTTTTGTTGGGATAAAATGAGCTGCTTTGGTGAGTCTGTCAACCACCACATAAATGCTATTCCACCCCTTCTTGGTAGTAGGTAAGCCAGTGATAAAGTCCATAGTAATATGAGTCCATTTACCCGTAGGAATAGGCAATGGCTGCAATAAACCTCCTGGCTTATGGGTGCTATCCTTATTTTGCTGACAAGGCATACACTTCATAACGAAGTCCTTGACATCTTTCCACAGTCCTTTCCAATAAAAGCTCTTGCTGATCCTGTCATAAGTCTTGAAAACTCCCAAGTGTCCAGCTAAAGGCGAAGAATGCATCTCCTCCATAATTTTTCGCTTGAAAGAAGAAGTAGAGGGAATAACAATCTTGCCCTTCCACCAAATAAGACCATTTTTAAGCTGGTAGTGCGAGTTTTCTTCCATGAGACCTTGCTGTAATTTCTGAAAGATTTGGCTGAATTCCTCATCTAAGAGATATGCCTCTTGTAGCTCTTCAATCCAATCACTATGTAATTCCGTCATGGCTGATACTTTGCAGGCCCACATACGAGAGAGAGAATCAGCCACTATGTTATCTTTGCCCCTTGTATGAGTGATGTCAAAGTCATAATTTTGTAATGTTGCTACCCATCGTCGTTGCTTTGGAGTAAGATTTGACTGAGTAAGGAAATACTTGAGTACGCGATGATCACTATGCACTCTGAATCGGCTGCCATATAAGTAATGGTGCCATTTCTTGATTGCATGCAGAATAGCCAACATTTCCTGATCATAAACATTCATGGCCATCTCCTTATCAGTAAGCTTACGGCTTTCAAATGCAATTACTCCATGCTCCTGAAGCAAAACAGCCCCAATGCCACGGCCACTAGCATCACATTGTATAGTAAACTCTTTAGAGAAATCCGGGCATACAAGAATAGGAGCGGAGGTAAGTAATTCCTTTAACTGGTTGAAGCTGCTATCTGCAAGAGAATCCCAAAAGAAAGCCTCTTTCTTCAACCTGTCAGTTAAAGGGGCTGCAATTGCCGCATAATGCTTTATAAATCTGCGATAGAATGAAGAGAGACCAAGAAAACCTCTAAGAGAGGTAGTAGTAGTAGGCGTTGGCCAATCTTTTATGCATTGCACCTTCTTGAGATCAGCCTGTATTCCTTTTTCACTGACTATATGTCCCAAGTATTCCACTTCAGTCTGCATGAAAGAACACTTCTTCTCCTTAGCAAAAAGCCTATGATGTCTCAACACATCAAAAACCCTCCTCATATGCGACAAATGATCCTGAAAAGTCTTGCTGTAGATCAAAATGTCGTCGAAGAATACCAAGACAAACTGAAAGAGGAAAGGTTGTAGAATCTTATTCATCAAGCTTTGAAAGGTAGCTGGAGCGTTTGTAAGGCCGAATGGCATCACCAAGAAATGGTAAAGCCCACGATCAGTCCTAAAAGCAGTCTTGACCTCATCACCCTCTCTCATGCGAATCTGATGATACCCTGATCTCAAATCAATCTTCGTGAAGAATCGAGCCCCCTTAAGCTCATCAAGCAAATCATCTATCCTGGGTATAGGATACCTGTTCTTCACTGTTATCTTGTTAAGATCCCTGTAGTCAATGCACATTCTGAAAGATCCATCTTTCTTTTTGACTAACAGGACTGGGGATGCATACGGTGAAGAACTTGGTTCAATGAATCCCATTTCAAGAAGCTCTTTGATTTGCTTGGCTACTTCCTCTCGTTCACATTTTGATAGTCTGTAAGGTGGCTTATTGATCGTCTTTGAGTTGGGTTCCAAATCAATGGGGTGATCCACCGCTCTCTTAGGAGGCAATGAAGTAGGTACTTCAAATAGATCTCTGTACTCCTCAAGAAGAGCTGTCAAGGCTGGATGGTTTGCTGAATTATTGGGCTGATCCTGTGTTTCTTTGTTCAAATGCAATACAAATATCTGTGAGCGCTTCTTGTACTCTTTCTTGAGTTGTTGAATGGTGATAAGCTGAAAATCAGATCTACTAGGGATTCCCTGTAAACGGATGAGCTGTCCATTGGAGAAAAACTCCATATATAACTGTGAGAAATCCATAGTAATCCTGCCTAAGGTCATCAACCAGTCACAACCAAGTACAATATCTATGGGCCCCATTTCCAAAGTGATCAGGTTTACTTTGACTTCAAAATTTTCAGCCATCAGCAAAGAAACCTGTGGACAAATCTGTGTGCTGATTTCCTCTTCACCATTAGCCACTTGTACTCTAATGGGCTGCTGTAAGTCGGTGGGAACACAATTCAACTTGTACAAAATGGATTTATTGACAAAACTGTGGGTACTGCCACTATCTATCAGGATGAACACTGGCTTTCCACATATGCTTCCCTTCATACGAAGTGTATTAGGGTTCTTAGATCCCGTCCAAGCATCCATAGAGATAGAACAATTAGTGGCAGCAGGCAACTCATTACAAAATCCACCAGGATCAAATGGAATATCACCGCCTGGATCAAAAGGAAAAGAGTCAGATGGATCATAGAAGTACTCCTGTCCACCATCATCCTCGAAATCTTCATTTTCAGCATTGATTGGGACTGCATTAACTTCATCTATGTCATTTTCAAGGTCCTCAAGAACTAGCATACTCTGAATTTTTGGCTTGGCATTTTTGTATACACACTTTGAAGCATGGTCAGGAGTATACTTTTCTCCACACTTGAAGCATAAGCCTTTGTCCTTTCTTTCCTTGTAAAGATCCATGGGAATATTTCTAGAATTTGTATTGGCTGAAGTAGACTTAGGCTTATTGTCACCTTGCTTAAATTCAACCTTTGGACTGTTTGCTGTCCTGAAATTGCCTTGAAGCCTAGAAGCATTAAATGGGGGATAAGTTGGTATCCGTAAGCTCCCACTAGGCATATGGTTGCTGCCATAATTGTTACCAACTTGCCCTTGCTTTAAAACAGTCCTTGGCTGTCCATAACTTGGCTGAAATGAAGACTCTTTCCTATACTTCCTTCCAAAGCGCTCTGCAAGCTCAATAGCCTTGAAAAGTGAAGTAGGATTTTGCGCCATAACATCAGCTGACAAGGATGGTTCCAAACCATACATGAACTTGTGTAACTTGGCCTCATCACTGATGTTTTCCACATACATGGTCAAGTTGAGGAATTGGTTTGTATATTCCCTTACACTTAGGCTCCTTTGTTCCAAGTTGTACCATCTTCGTTCTAACTTCTCTTTCTCAAGAGGTGAAACAAAGACTTCAGCCATAAGTGCCTTGAAAGCTTCCCAATTCTCAATAAGTACATTCTCTTTCTTGATATACCTCCACCAAGTGTGAGCAAATCCTTCTAAGTGCAAGGAGGCAAAGTGTATCTTCATAACATCAGTTTTAGGAAATATATCAAAATAAGACTCCATCTTAGAGGTCCATTCCTCTAATTCTGATGGTGAAGATGACTGGCCATTGAATTTGGATAAAACAATTTTGTCCTTGAATTCTCTATCATGGAAAGGTTGCTGTCCCAAAACTGGCTGATCAGAATTTCCAAGTACAGAACCCCCAAAATGAGATTGAAATCTTCCAACAGGTGGCTGAGAATTACCCTGTAATCTTCCTGTTGGTAAAGCACCCCTAGAATGCTGTGTATGCAGTCCAAAAGCTTGAGTATTGGCACCGTTCAAACTGCCCAAATAGTCATCATGCCTTTGTGAAGCTTCTCCCACTTCATATTGACTATTGGGTATGCCTCTTCTTCCTATGATTCCATCTCCATGACCATTTTGGTTGGATGGCTGAAGTGGAACTGAAGGATCAGTATTTGAACAGGCCTTTTCATTAGCTTCTTTTGATGCCACTTGTAATTGTAAAAGTTTAGAGACTTGTGCCATGAGTAGTTCATTGGACATTACCAATCTATCAATGGAAGCCTTAGTCTGATCAGTAGATTGAACCATCTGATCCATTCTTGATAGCATGGCCTCATGTCGCTCTCTATGCCTTAGTTCATGGGCACACAAAGTATCATTGAGCATGCTAATTTCTCCTTGTTGAGGCTCTTCAGGGTTCTCTTGAAATGTGCTTTCCATCATAGAATCCCTGATTTGCTGTGCATAGTCCTCCTGGACCTTATTTTTGCCTTTATGCCCTGCCATAATAGTGCAGTCCTGCAGTACCCCCTGTCAGTAAAACGGCTATAACTTTGGCTAGAAAGCTCCGATTGCAAAACTTTTTTGTGCGAATCGAAGCTTACAATGCCCTCTTCGAGATGAGCTATAGCACGCTATAACAGGTTTAGGACAGAAAATTCTGTAACTGACTTTCAGAGTCTGAACTGTCCAGTCCTGCACCCTGTTTAGACCTGTAAGTGCCCTGTTTTGACCCTGTAATGCAAGAAAGTAACCTCCAAAGGCTACCAAACCCTGCAAAGGGGTATATAGGACCTGTGGGTACCCTGTAGTACCTGCACCTGTACTTCTGTATCAAAGGGTGTACCTGTATCCACCTGTAAATACCCTGTGGGTAACCTGAAAATGCCCTGTTTTACCCTGTTTTACTCCAATAGGTACTTGAGTCGTTGGAAAGTCTTCAATCTTCAATTCTCCACTCGCTGTACCTGTGTGAGGGATAAAACGGCAGGACGGGCTCCCTACACGGGCTCCGAATCACCGGGAGGTGGGCAAAGTTCCCCCCGGGTCGGTTGGTTGCACCCCTTCGGGATCTTCGATAGTGAGGGAGGGTCACCTCTCTTTTGTCCCACTATCTCCCCCGGCATCCACCTTTTTCCTCGGTGGGAATATCAACATGGCAGAGGCTAGTGTACTAAGCAATCAGCATGATATGCATTTGGAAAATATTCATTCAGCCTTTCATGAGATGCAATTGATTGAGATAAAAGAACTTGAGATGGGAGAAGGGTTTACCTATGCAATTCAGTGACTCACTGATTGCTAGTACTTACCCTTTTACAATATTTCAGCTTGGATAAGAGAGAATTTCAACAAAACAGATCAAGGTTATGCATCAAGCTGATCAAATGTTACCTAAGATGAGTAATGGTTTTGAATCAAAAGGAATTCAATGAAATAGGCTGAAATTGAAGAAAATTAATACTATTCTCTGATCTATTGATCAATTCAGTGAATTAATTGATCAATAACCTCTCATCAACAAGTGGAAAAGCCATTAGCAATAGGATTATTGAGAGATTTCAGAGATTAGCAAAAGAAAATACCTCCATTAAGCTTGAAAATGATGATGGATATCAGCTTTAACCCGATTGATGCAAGAGTTCTTCATAATCCACCATGAATCCAACATAAAGCTTGAAATCTCCATGAAATCAGTCCATACATGCTTCAATATGATGAAATCCTTGAAAGATCAATACTCCAGCCTTGCTTGAACACTTGAACTTCAAAGATTCAAGCTCTCTGATGAAAAGCCCCAAAATATTCCTTCCATTTGAGCTTCATTGACATGCACGGGCTGAAATCTCTTCAATGTCTTCAATCTTGAAGTCTATCCAGCTTGTATTCAGCTTTAGAGAAGCCTTGAAGGTCGGGAAAGTCCAGAATCATGAGAAATTTGAGCTTCCATGTCTGTGGCTATGGCTGCCCTGCTGTGTATTAGGGTTTAAACAGAGGAATGGCTGATCAGAATACTTCAGAGGTTAAAGATTGTTGCCAATCAGTGCTTGATGAAGCCTTCAAGAGCTGTGATTAATGGCTGAGGTAGTGGAGCAAGCTGAGCAGGGGGCAGGAGCAGGAAAATCAGCGCATTTTTCGGCGCATTTTTCGGGCTGCTTCCTGGCTAATCTTCTTCAGCAATGGTCAAGCCTGGTACTCCTCTTGAAGCTTATGACACAAGGAATCTTTACCCCATGGTTTGGCAGAGAGATAATCAGCACAGAGAGAGAGATTTGTGAAGATTATTGACATCCACCATGGAAGCTTCAGCCAAAAGCTTGAAAGAGAGAGAGAGAAGCTCTCTTTTGAAAAGTAACTGGAGTTTAGTCTGTAACTAAGCCCGGTTAACCATTCTTTACCCTAGTTACCTCCATTTTTGCATAAAATTTGATGACGTCCAGCCATTTAAGCCTTTACCCGCCATATCTGACCTTGGATAACTCCAGATGTAGTCATTGCTAACTGTAGTTGTCCTGCAGCACTCCACTAGTCACTGTCTTGTACCATTTTTGTCTGAAATTGGTTTTGAAATAGGAAAATGAGAGTGAAAATGGAAGAAAATAATGGATCAAAGACTGAAGCTCTGATACCACTTGTCAGAGAGAGAACTAGGGAGAGAAGAAGAGGAGAGAGAAAGACTGCAGAGGAGAGAGAAAGACTGCAGGAAGAGAGAGAAATAGAGTGACGAGGAGAGAGAAAGACTAGAATTGGAGAGAGAAAGACAGGAAAGATGAAGAAGCCATGGAAGCTTGGAGCAAGAAGGGAGAGAAAGATTGTAATTGTATTGATATGTCAAAAAGATGTGAAAAATTACAACTTCTCTCCTTATATACCAGTGTCAGTGTGACATGGCATATTATTAACATTCTAAGTATTCCCAGCTTCTTACACCTACTTCATACAATGAAGAGTAATCGGCATCTTCAACTCAAGTGACATCTCTATTGAAGCCTTCTTCATCAAATTTTGGGTCCAATGGTTCATGGGAGCATTCTTCATGAAGATTCTTGATCAAGAAGATGGATATTAGCATTGAAAAGCTAAGACGAGGATTTCTTGGATTAATAGAAGCTAAAGTCAAGCTCTGAAGCCAAGTTCTATTTGTGGGAGATTCCTTCATCAACAACAACACTCTTCTCCTACCAGCTTAAGAGGTACTCTAATCATTTTTAATCTCTCTTTAAATCCTCTTTGCTAAGCTAAGTCCAATTGATGAAAGAGGATTAAAATGATAAAGAATCCTATCCATTCTATCAAATGCATTTCATGGAAAATCCATAGTGCTATTTTAGTGATTGATCATTGCATAATCACTCTCATTCACTAAAATAATCACTTCCAAGTGCCTCAAATTCTCATTTCATTTACCTAACCCTGATATTGAATTGTTTGCTCTTTTTATTTCATTGACATGAGTAAAATTTTATCCAATGGTAAGTGGAATAAGAATTGTTAAGCAGTGAGTCACTGCTAAGGTTATCCCTTACCTATCCACATTTCAATTTTAGCATGTTCCATTCAAGTTCTTGCATATCATAAAAGGGGGCAATCAAATTCTTTTCATTCCATGCATTTCATGCTGATTTTTAGAGCCTAGCATTAAACTGCCATGTATATATCCACGAGGAAAAGTGGATGCCGGGCGAGTTGGTAGGACAAAAGAGAGGTGACCCTTCCCTACTGACAAGGACCTTGAAGGGGAGCACAAACCAGCTTGAGAGGGAAATTTGCACACCCCTCAAGTCTCGGATCCCACGCATTTAAAGTTCAGGTGCAAGTACCACTCAAGGGAACAAGAATTCAGTTTTCAGCATGGTATTTTTGACATTGGATCAGCATTGAGGTTTTGGGATAGGGTATACTAACAAGATTCCATTAATCTTGTAGTCTACAATGGATTATTCAATCATTTTGGTTATTGCAGAGGCTATTTTCAGCTTGGGCAGATGTATGGAGTTCCTTTACATGTCTATACGGTTGGTACATGCATGAAAATTGAAGGTACAAGTCATTAAATGATTAAAACGGAGCATTCACAGGTTGAAGAAATTTTCAAATAGCTACAGTAAACTATTTACAGAATTTTCTATACTCAACTACTTTCAACACTTGATAGTTCGTTAGAAAGGGGACTTCTCAAGTTTCAAGTAGAGCCAAAGAGTTTGTTATTCAGAGCACTAGAACTCAAGATATTTGAGTTTTTCTTCTGCTGTATATACAAGACAGGAAGTTACTCATGGCAAGGAATAAGAAAAAGGATCCTATTTTTGAGACCATCAAAAGAGCTAAGAGAATACCAACATGAGCATGAACATGAAACCCCTCAAGAAGCTATATGCCACAAGCATTATGAGAATGAAGAGGTTGATGTAAGCTCCACTCATTATCCTATCAATCAACCAATGAATGGAGTTGAGATGTCCCATGCTTCCATGAACTCTAACAACCTACAACAACTCTCAAATGATATTAAAGAGATGAAATCAGGATTTGATGGTATGAGGATGGGTATTGACAAGTTAGTGGCGTGAAAAGATGTCACCTACAGCTGGTCCCAATGTTCCAAACTCTCCTTTGGTTGAATAGCAACCCAAACCCTCTACTCCAAAGGTGGTAGGACAATTTGACATTGGGGAATTATCAAAGGCTAAAGATTTTATGCATCCCACTTCATTTCAGCCTCAACCCCATCAATCGAAGGTCTATTCTCAGCCACATGGGCAAGATCCACATGATAGGTTCAAGCAAGCTCTAGGCATGAAGAGGACATCTACGATTGCAATCCATTTTATAAACAATTCTATCCTCAACTAAATATTGATGGGCATAAACAAGGGCATGTGAATTCAGCCCCAAACTCCTATGGACAACAACAACACAATCCTTATACTCAAGTTCAACCTAATAAGCCAAGCCCTTTATCCAATCATGGTTGGCCTCAACAAAACAATGGGCAACAACCACCATTTAATACTCCCATGCATGGACAACATCAAGGGTACCATGGACAACCTTCCAATAGGGGCAACACTCATTTTCAGTCTCAAGGACATTATTTCTAGTCACAAGGTTATGGTATGCAGTATGGACATCAAAACCCATATGCACAAGGAACTTGGAATAATGAATTCCCTAGGCAAGGCTCATTTGGTAACTCTTTTGGACAGCAACACCATATTGGACATCAGCACCACAATGGGTAGCCACTTCAATATGAGAGAGAGTATAAAGAGAAAACTGACATCTCAAATTTCAAAGAAGAGAATCCTTCACGCACGGAGTTGGAGGAGTGGTTTGACAAATTGGAGATGTACTTTTCCCTTTATCCAAGGCCCAAAAATGCCAAAGTGAAGTTTGCAACCCTTCATTTAGAAGGCTATGCACATAGTTGGTGGAGATATATGACAAGAATTAGGCATGACTTCTTATATTGGGAAGCACTAAAGAATGCTATGATTGAAGTCTTCGTCTCTCCCATTGAAAAAGAGCGCTTGGAAAAGAAGTGGTACACCCTTGAGCAATGTGGTCTTTCGGTGAGAGAGTATTAAATCAATTTTTAAACCTCTCAATGTATGTTCATGGAGTCTCCTCGATAGTGCCAAATTGAACAAGTACATATTTGGTTTGGATTCTGCCTTATCATCCGAAGTTGGAGCCATGAAGCCTACATCTTTGCAAGCTGCCATTCAATTGGTTGAGCGTTATGGGCAGAAAAACAAGAGTTTCCAACCAAAAACAAGGCATTTATTTCAGCCTACACAGTTCCCAAAGACATGAGGCCATTATGGGCATGTAAAGACTGATTTTCACCATGGTGGGAAGCCAATAAATGTTCACAGCAATACCTACAGCAAGATACCAACTTTCTCCACTGTTTATGGACCAAAGCAGGGCAACAATTTCAGATCTAATGTTGAAAATAAGTTTGATGGAAAAATGACTGATATTAGTGCCAAAATTTTAGCCCCTATCCAAGGCAAGCATGTGTCTAATGACAAGCTCAAAGAAATGTATGCAAAAGGACTATGCTTCAAGTGCGCAGAGAAATGGTCACTTGACCATAAGTCCAAGTGTAAGGCTAAAAATTTGAAGGTTAGTATGATTTTTAAAGATGATTTTGATGCTGAACCTATTGAGGGAAGTCTAGTACATCTCTTGAAGGCTCTACTACTAAAGAAGAGATGCATGAAAATGAAAAGAGTATCCATGACGAGTTTTATGACCCAATGGATGGCTTTCCTTTTGATTTAAACAATCATTACATGGATTATTCTTAGACTGATTTACATTCCTCGCTATGTTCCATATCAGATGACGCATGGAGTGGTTCAAGAGGGGATAATACCCTATGCCTCAAAGGCCAAATCAATGGAAGGATCGCTCACATACTCGTTGATATGGGCAGCACACATAGCTTTATTAATTCCAAATCACTCAATGGGTTGAAATTGAGTACAAAGGATATGCCTTTTTCCCTAAAGATTCAAGTGGCAAATGGAGACTTTGAAAATAGTAATGAATGCTACCCAAATGTTCCTATTACTCTATCTCCATTGTGCACTACATCAGTGAGTTTGATCGCATTAGAAATGGGTCCCATTGATATTATACTTGGCTGCAATTGGCTGAAATCTTTGGGCAGATTTACTATGGATCTTAACGAGCTGGAAATGGAATTTCAATGGTGTGGACAGCAAGTAATCCTACATGGTGTTGAGAATAAGAAAATGGAGGTGATCATCCCCACCCCAAGAAGATAAAGAAGGAGATAAATGCAAAGGCATGCATGTTTACTATTCTTCTTTCGAAGATTGATCAGCCCTCTCCTCCTACCAATGACATAAACCCATGTCTTTGCAAGTTGTTGAAGGATTATGATGATATTTTTCAGCCACCTATTTCTCTTCCTCCGAAAAGAGAAGTGGATCATCCTATAGACTTGCTGCCCAACATCAAGCCTATTAACAAACCACCATATCACCTCTCCAAAGTGGAAAGGGAAGAGATAGAGCGCCAAGTGAAAGAGCTATTAGAAATGGGTCTCATCAAGGCAAGCCAATCATATGATTTCAAAATCATATGACTGCAAGGTAGCAAGCCAATCATATGATTTCAAAATGGCTGGCTACAGTCATATGATTTTGAAATAGCATACATGGCTGGAAAGGATAACGTTGTGGCTAATGCATTATCTAGAATGTAGGCATGCATTTTATCTACAGTGTCTACAATTTATAAGGATTGGATAAACGACATCCAAGAAGAATATGTGCTGGTGGATGAGCATGCTTTCCAGATTGAAGAATTTCCAAATTTCAAAGTGCATAATGGACTCGTATGGTTTAAGGGTAAAGTGTACTTGGTTCCTAGCAGTAAATTCAAGCTGAAAGTGCTCCATGAGATGCACTCATTAGCAATGGCTAGTCATTTGGGTCTTTTCAAGACCTGGACTCCACTTTATTACCAGCCGGAATCCTTCAACCCCTTTACCTATTCCTATGGGCAAATGGACCAACATTCCCATGGACTTTATAACGAGATTACCTACTACTAGTCATGGATGGAATAGTATCTATGTGGTTGTTGATGGATTGACTAAATCAGCCCTCTTTATTCCAACCAAAATACAATATTCAACAAGGCAAGTGGCTGAGCAAATTATGGAAGGTGTGTTCAAGCTGCATGGTATGCCAATGAGAATAGTATCGGATAGAGATACAAAATTCATGGGGAACTTTTGGAGAAGTCTATTCTCTTCTATGGGTACTTTTCTTACTCTTAGTACAGCCTATCACCCCCAAACCGATGGGCAAACGGAGAGAGTCTATCACTGGGTGGAAGTGTACCTTAGGCATTATTGTCATGACACACAAGCTTTATGGGATCGTTGGATCCACCTTGCTAAATTTTGCTATAACAACACGTATCACATGAGCATAGGTATGTCCCCATTTGAAGCACTTTATGGGTACAAAGTCCAAATCCCATCAGTTTTGTTTCATGAAGATATCAACCCCCAAGAAAAGGAAGAGTTGGAAAGGATGGAGACCCTCATGAGCCAATGCAAGAACAGCATAAGGAAAGCACAAGAATTAATGAAAGCCTATGCCAATGAGAAGAGAAGACATTTGGACCTCAAAGTTGGAGATTGGGTGTTTCTTAAAGTGCCCAAGACACACTATGCTTCATTGAAGGGTGGGAACAATAACCTTGCTCACAGATTTTATGGACCATATTTGGTAGTGGACAAAGTTGGAGAGCTACTCCAACTACCTTCTTCCACTAGAATACATGATGTATTTCATGTTTCACAGGTTAAGAAGTATGTTGAACCTGATGTGCAGGTATTGGAAGAGTTGCCACCAATGGATGAAGCACGACTTGTCATATATGAACCTAAAAGTATTATTGGAAAGAGAGAAAAAGTGCCCAAAAATCGTACTCTTACTGAGTACCTCATTAAGTGGAAGAGCCTACCTATAGAGGAATCTTCTTGGAAACCATCCGCTTATGTGAATGATTTTCCTTGGTTATTGTAGGATGATACATGACAGACTATGTAGGGATAACTTGCTGTGAGATATTACTGTTGGCAATAAAACTGTCCTGACTTTATCAAAAATTGATTTTGACATTATGGGGTGATACTAGGGATTGTACATTTCATTTCTATACTTTATATGTGTCATTTGGACCACTCTCTCAAAAGTTATGACAGTTTTTGTAATCGGCCCTGTTTGGACACCAGCCAATTTACTCACAGTTTGGTATACATAAAGGTTTCTCTTATATGGAAAGTTCTTTCCTATCATATTGGAGCTACATGGACATGATTACTATCATCCTTGTCTTGGATTTGATCCATTTATCCTTGGTTTTGAGGACAAAACCATCTTAGGACGGGATGGTTTGTCATGAAAGAAAATACTTTGATATTTTTGTACTTTGGAATCATGCTAATTCCATACCTTGTAATTTCCAACCCTTGTAAAGTCAGCCCTTGCCCATGTAAATGTACCCTTAACTTTGGAGATGAGGAGTTAGGATAAAGAAGGCAAGAGGCTAATAGAAGACATCTTTTGGCTTACCTTGTAATTTCCAACCCTTGTAAATTCAGGCCTTGCCTATGTAAATGTAATTTTAACTTTGGAAATGAGGAGTTAGGATAAATAAGGCAAGAGGCTAAGAGAATACATCTTTTTGCTCATTCAAGAAAATTTTAATGTTCACTTTCTTGATGTTAGCTTTCTTCTTGCTAGATGAAGCATCAGCCATGGCTGTCATGTATTTTTTGGAACTCTCATCATTAATACATGGCAAGATGTCTTCGTGCAATAGTTCTTTGTTATTTTATATCTATTTCAATTTTAGTTAGATTTCTTTTCCTGGTTGAATGCTTTATTACATTATTGCACAAAATGAGTAAACACTTTATGCGCACTCAAGATTAGTAAAATAACTCAATATATTTATTGCCAAGTGCAACAATGGTTAAGAGTTGATTAACACTTAAAATGTGAAGGTTTATTTGAAGGTCTTGTAAATCATCTTGTTAAATTATTGTCACAAAATATTTTTTTCTAAGTACTAACTAAAGAAAATTCACTTATGTTGGGTAAATCAAGCCCTAAACAGAAAATTCATGTATTGCTTAACAAAATTGAAAGGTTTGTTCTCAACACTTCTTTATGGGGAGAAGAATCCTCATTAGAATGTAAGATTACCTTAGGTTAAGGATCTACTTTGGCTATGTAAAGCTGTGAGTTGCTCGATGTTGTGGATGCCATTGCATCATTGATATATGTTTGAAAGGATTTTTTATGTTTGCTAGAATCTAGATCTCTGATTTAAAACATTGACAAATAGAATAAAAGGAAAGATCGTGCTAGGCTAACCCTAAGCTAGCTATGATACCCTACTCCAATGGGGTCATGATTATCACTCAAGAGGCTTAGACCGGCTCCATAGCAAAAAGGTATGTCCGTAGGGATAGTCTCGAGCAGTAGGATATGTGGATGCTAGGGGGGCGTGGCTGTAAATTCCACGTTACTTCTAGAATCTGACGAGCCTCTTCGTGAGCCAAGATGAGATCTTCGAACTCTAATAGTAGTTTTATTGGAGGAATCTTGGTGGACAAAATACCCTCGTGGAATTCTGTATATCTTCTGCAGGATCAAAAAAATGGAATTGTAATAAACTTCCAATATAATAAAGAAATTTGTTTTTATTCAAGGATTATTTGAATTGTATGCATGTCGGTAAGATAAATTACGTGAAGGAACCTGTGATTTAACATACTAATTAAGGAAGCTTCTTGTATATGTTTCAAATAAATGTGATGTAGGTAATTAAAAAACTAAAGATGATATAGTCATGAAAGGAAAGCGAATGGGCGTGACCTCCGATGTGTCCGTCCAACAGTAGGGTGGTCCCAGTTAGTTGGGAGCTTTTCTAAATTGGTGATAGAAATAGGAAGACCAACTAGTCGCTACGTAGAACTGACTTGAATTGTTTTAGGGGCTTGAATGGGATTTTTCATTATGGGTATGAGGGTTGATGTACCGAATCCCCTTCCTCTCCCATTCTCTTTGAACCAAGTGCAATAGTAAGTCCACTTCAATTCAAGTAATCTTGTCAAATGTGAAAACTCGAGATTACTAATGGTAACTGGTTGTTAGGAGACCCATCTAATTTTAGGAACCCAAAAATTCAGGTCGATCCTAGTGGGTTCGGTTGAAACTCTTTCGTTGCGATGTAGACTTGGTAGGGCCTAAGTGGCAAACACCGTGATACTCCAAGGGAGCGTCGTCATTTGGAAAGCCTACTAATGGACTATTAAAAGGTGCACCTTGAATTGAGCCTGGTAGACACCTCACAACTTCTGTTTGGTTCTTATATGTTTTGTTTGTCTTTCCCCAGATCTATCATTCCTTATATTTGAGCTTTTTGGTTGCAAATGGATGTGTCAGGATATGATTGAAGACCTCTTGGATCTATTTTGATTTATTGGTATGCATTTTGTTTGAAATATGTGGGTTTTATTATGTTTTATTGAGCATTTTGGTTGCAAATGGATGTGTCAAGATATGATTGAAGATCTCTTGGATCTATTTTGATTTATTGGTATGTGTTTTGTTTTAAATATGTGGATATTATTATGTTTTATTGACCTTCTATAGCTTTTATATTGGTTTTGTTATCCTCTATGTGAATGTATATGTGTTCTATTTCATAGATTCTTAGCTTGGGTACCTTTTCTAATTTGGAAAGAGGAGAATACAATCTTGTTAGGATATCAGAGTTGCAGCATGGAGAAGTGTGCACAAGAGGGAGAAGAGAGCTCAAAATACAAGTATAAAATCTTGCTTAGTAAGTTGTTCACAAGTACAACTGAGGTACTCTCTCACACTTGAGAGTGACCCTTAGGGTTGTTTAAATAGCCTCTCGATGGCTAGGGTTAAGGTTTTCCTTGCCCTCTAGCCCATTCTTGCTCATCTACCCTTATGCACCCTTGGATATAGTGGGCTCACGTGCCTACCTCTCAATGCCCCCCCCTTTCAATCACATGGGATGCCTTTATAAATCAGGCTACAAGAGTGCCTATAGGTAGAGGACTTATAGATTTAGAAGAGTCGATCAACATCTGTTGTGGAGACAAAGTTGGCCTCCAATTCTTTGGTATTCAAGGGTGGTCAGTTGATGATATGCCCTATCTTCTTACATTTTTTGCACTTCATTTTGTTAGGATATTTTTTCCAACAGCTGCTTACAATATGTCCCTCTTTATTGCAAAAGGAGCATTTAGTGGAAATGATATGAGTCAAGAGTTGCTCACAGGTTATTAACTAGATGCCTAGCTAGTGTTCCTTCTTTTTTATTTCTTTTAGCCTCATCCAAACAAGATTGAATGGTGCTTTCCAAGGTCGAATAAGGGATATTTGTAAGAGTAGTTACCAGTGTTGGAAACACATTCTTTACAGCTTTCAAGAGAATTGCAATGGCATCTTCATCTCATGAATTGGAGCTTAAACTGAGGATAATTGTGCCATGAGCTCCTTCTTATGAGAGATAAACTTACCCAAGTCTTCTCCTTGCTTAAACTCTAGGCTAAAAATTTTGATCTAGAGGAAATTTTTAGAGTACTTTCCTCTAGCCCCATAAAGCTTTTCAAGCTCATCCCATTTCTCCTTAGCAATGGAGAGCTAGCCAATGTGATGAATCAAATATTGAATTATGGCTTGGGCTCTTTCATCATCTTCTACATTAGTAGGATTGGCTGGTTCAGTAACTTTAGTCCCTTTGATGAAGGGCCAATAACCCCACTCCATCATTTTATACTTCACTAATACTTGCCATGTATTAAAGTTTTTTCCACCAAACTTACAAATTTGAGATCTAACATCAGTATAGGCCATGACCATGATAGAAAGGTCTTACCAATCGCACTAGGCAATGGTAGTGTTAAATCCTTTACACAACTGCCAATAAGTGCAAAAGCAAATGAAATGATGTTTACATTAATAAGTAGCAAGCTCAAATGTGATGTTCTACAAGATGAGATAAGAGATTATGGCAATGGTCAATGAGATGATGATACTTAAGCACTTACTAAATCATGCTTAAGGTTTGAAACTTTTCAAATTTCTAAAAATAATCAGCAACAACAGGCAGTGATCAACAAATTTATTATCAGTGCTAAGAAGCACTCATTGCCAAGCATAGGTGAAGCACTTGACATTAACTTGATTGTAATCGACTTGAGGATTCACCTTTGATTGAAGATCCTTTCATTTAGAGCTTTCAAGTATGCAATAAACTCCACAGAATCTTAATTAGTGATTAAAATCACTATTGATGACTTAAATGAGTAGAAAACTCAAAAACCCAAGCTTTGAAACTTTGGCTATGGCTGCCATAAAAAATTCAGCTGGGTTTTTACATGATATGAGAAATAGAGAAGGAATTTCTAGGAGCCTTCTTGGGTGAGGATAGCCCACTTAGGGGGACTAAGAAACCCCATAATGGTTGCCAACATTGCAACCCCATTAGCCCCTCAATTTAGCTTCCAACTCTCCACTACAAAATCTGCATTATTTTCTGCTCTTGCTACAATACCAAGCACCTCACACCACAATGTTGAGGTTTGAAGTAGTAGGCTATTGCACCCTGAGTTGGAGAAGAGGCCTCTAGAAAAAACTAGGGCATGATATGCTCTCTTTTGTTCTCTCTAAGTCCTCCAACAAAGGTGGGTATGGAAGGCAACTATGGAGGTTAAGAGGTATGATGAAGAAATGACACACTCATGTGCACTTACTGTGAGATGGATTTAAAGGAAGCTTGTTGGATCAAAGGTGGCTCTAATATCATGTTAGAATATCAAATTTTTCACATGGGAAAGGGCACACAAGAGGGAGAAGAGAGCTCAAAGTACAAGAATAAAATCTTGCTTAATAAGTTACTCACAAGTACAACTAGGGTACTCTCTCATACTCAAGAGTGACGTTAGGGCTATTTAAATAGTTGGATGGCTAGCATTAGGGTTTCCCCTACCTCCAATCCATTCTTTCTCATCTATCCTTATCCACCCTTGGATACAGTGGGTTTACATGCTTATCTCTCAACAAAGTTGTTTTAGCTAGTTCAAGTAAAGAAAGTAGTAGTTGAAGACTAAAGTTAAAAACTTGGAGCAACAAGGTAGCTCTTACTTTGAGAAGTCATTATAGTGGATCTCGACCTCTTCATATCAAGTATGCCCTTTAGAGGTTGGATCCATGACCAAGATTGGGTGTGAATCATTATTCCATTATATCATTGTATGAGAGAGAGAGAGATTTAGATAAATATAGCCATTTTTATATCAAAACATTGTACATGTGAGAGAGGTTATAAGAGCAAAAGAATTTTCAAGATACAAAGATGTAGACTGAGTTGGTAGCATATCTAATATAAGGTCTTCTAACTGCTTTATGGTTTCACTTGGTAAGGCAAGAGTTACTTGTAGTAGCAAAAAGGAATATGTAGTTTGCTTTATCGAGTATAGAGGTTGAGTATAGAATGGTATGGCTACAAAAGTTATTAGATAATTTGGATGTATAGGTAGATGGTCCAAAGCTCATTCATTGTAACAACATGGGCACCATAGATCTATCTCGGAACCTTGTGTCCATGCAAGAAAAAACACATTGAGGTCCTTTATCACTTTTGAGAGAGAAGATCCTTATAGGTGAGATTGAATTGATGTATGTCAATATATAGAATCGAGTAGTTAATATTTTCATGAAGGCACTAGGTGTAGAGAAGCTTTAAAGATTTTGAAGCTTACTTGGAGTTGGAGATAGGCACTTGACCTTGAGAGGTAGTATTGAGATGGAAAGCTCGATACAAAGTTCATGCTCACTTTGTTAGCATCGAAAATTATGACATTGAAGAGCAACCAGAAACATTCATCCACCTCGCCATAAGTGTTTGGGAACCTTCATCAAACTCCAAAGAAGAATATACATGGTTTCTAGATTCTGGAGCTACTCATCATATGACTTTTCACAAGGAATAGTTAGTCGACTTAAAAGATATCTCTACTCCACTCCATGTTGCCATGGGGGACAACAACATTCAAGAAGCTCAAGGATATGGCACAATTTGTAAGGTGCCGTTGTCCAAGCTCATTCTTAGCAGTCCATCAAGAGACGAATCTAAATGTCATTGTTTGGCACTCCCATGGAATGTTCTGGGGTTTGTCGCCTAGGGTTTCTCGAGTCCACTTTGCAACAAGACGTTCAGAGCCGAACCCACTAAGATCGACCTGAAATCTGGGTTTCTAGAGGCCAAGGTCTCCTAACAGCATTCTAGTGTTGGATCCTAGACATCCTACTTTACACAGAGATAACCAAGCCGAAGCAGATCCATGCCACATTTGGTTCAAAGAGAATAGTAAACGAGAGGGATGTGTCGCTCAACCTCTCTGCTCGTGGGTCACAGTCCCATTCTGGACCCCTAAAACGGCATGAGTCAGGTTCTAACTTAAAGATTCCTAAGGGTCGAATGCCGATAAAAACCTGTGAGAAGCCTCCCAATTTTTTGGGACCACCCTGTTGTAGAACGGACCCGTCAGGGGTTCTGCCCACCTGCTTCCCTCAATGGGCATTCTTCAGTTACCTAATTACGTCCTATCACATTTATGTGGGATATTTAAAAACAACTTTCTTAATTAAGCCTTTTAGGAAACAGGGTTTGTTTGCGTAACTTATGGCACTGACACAAAAACAATCCACGCAAGTTCTTTGGAAGTAAACATTATATTATCATCTTAACTGAAATACAAGTCTGGTCCAAAAAGGACAGATTCCACAATCCGTGGAGATATGTCTTATTTCCTCCAAGTTTTTGCCCTTGCACTAGTAATAGGGCCTGAAAAATCCATCTCAAGTAATGTAGATCATTTGAGTAGGACCTGGAGGCAGGGAATTTATAACCAGGGCCCCCCCCCCCCCCCCCTACATCCAAGCATCCTCCTACATTCAAACTAACCCACAGAGAGACCTCTTCTGGCGGGTTTGGTCCACATCCCCATCACGGTTATTTAGAACCCCCTTAGCTAGGGTTGCTAGCCAACTGGGGGTGTCTTGGCATGCCCTCCTTGAATTCAACGTGAATCATTAATCAAGTTTTCTTTTGTGAGCTTGAGTCATACATTCCTTTTGTAGACATTGAGTCTAGATTTACAGGCACAAACAATCAATGAAGGCGAGTGCTCAGGACATCTACTAAGGTGGAGTCCTCATCTTTGACGCTGGCATCGCCCTTCTTGATCTTTCTTGCCTAAGCGTCATTTTTCATTATTTATCGAGGGATAGAGAAAACCCTCTTCTTGACCTCACTATTATGTATTAGGGTAGAGCAATTACACTATAGTTTCAGATGATGACTCCCCTAGGTTATTATCCTTTGGTCCCCTATCTTAAGATTTTGGTCTAGGGTTTTGTTTGGTCAATTGATAATCATATTTTCCATCTTAGAACTCTATCAGGTTCTAAGTTCACCCTAGGGTCTCCTCCCTTCAACATAATAGGAACTTGTATTTATTTCTCTTACAAGTCAAGCATAAACCAAGTCTATTTACCATTCCGAAATAGTTACGAGCATCAAAAGTAGCTCGATGAATATTCATTTTCCTTGTGGGTACTATATTCGAGCTTCCTTGTATTAGCTTTCGGATGTTTTATATTCTGAAAATGATATACCTAAGCATGTTTTGGGTTCATCGCAATTGACTATTAGGGTAGAGACCAAAGAGCGTGTTGACTCCAAGTCAAAATATGGTCATAAGGACAAATCAATTTATTTGCAACTAAGGTCCTAGCTGAGTCGAGAGCTAAATGTTGGCTTTGCTTATTGGCTAGGACTTCATTTACCAAACCATTCCTTTCAAATAAGCTCAACATTTCACATGCACATCTTAATCTACCTTTTTAGATGCATATCCCATTATGTGGTGCAATTGAGGCTATTCATGATCCCATGCAAGTCCCAATGCAAGTCTTCCCCTGAGTTGTCAATGCAATGCGAGGTCCCTATTCATAGAAATCCCTTCAAGTACATTTATGCAACTCAAAATGCATGACCTAATTTCTCAAATGCGAGTGTACATGCATTCATTGTAAATGCAAGTTAATTCTCTACGCTGATCTATGGAGTACAATTGACCTATACGGAATATTTATGTACCCCATAATCTATGATGCATCTACGGAAGTTAGATCCTAATACTTGACTTGTTTCCTCTATAACCGTAGATACTTAATCTATTTCCAAAAACTCATGATTATTAAACCCTTTTTGGCTACCTTTCAAAATATGCAAATTACCTGATACGAGATATGATTTTTCCCTAATGATGCCTATTCTTAAATATTTGATTTCAATTTTCTAGACATGGTAGCGGTACCTGGTTTTGGAGAGTCAAGTTAGCATTTCCGCATGATAAACCATTTATGTTGATAGTGGCGTCTTTGCCTGATCCGTAGTCGCGCCTTTTCTGGTTACTTGGGAGAGCTTACGATTTGGGGCCATTTCAGAGCTGGAAAGTGACCTTCACCTCTCTCAACAAACTCCTTGGTACCAGGGTCCCCTATGTTTTGTCTTGAATTTTGCGATCTCTTGACCACTTTAAAGGCAATGGATGGAGTGGTCACAAGACTCGTGATGGGAAGAGAGGGTACCCGAGCCTTTGCCCTTGAGAGGATTCATCCTCTCTCTCTCTCTCTCTCTCTCTCTCTCTCTCTCTCTCTCTCTCTCTCTCTCTCTCTCTCTCTCTCTCTCTCTCTCTCTCTCTCTCTCTCTCTCTCTCTCTCTCTCTCTAGGTTCTCCTTCCCTCTCTTTCCTTCTCTCTTTCTGAAATTGGCAGCAATGGGAAAAGAAGGATAACATTTTTGCTTGCTGCAAGAAAAAAAAAGGGGGGGGGGGGGGTTTAAGAGGAAGGGTGATAATAGCAAGGGAAAAGAAGATGGTTTTTGCCTACCCTTTTAAGGGGGGGAGGGGGGAGAGAAGGCATCATAGTAAGGAGGTCTTAACTCCTCTCTATGGTCCTCATGCTTGTCGCCATGCAACATTATAGAAGGTTTAGTTGTCATTATCTCATCCTATGTCGGCACTCTATTTAACTCCAGTTTATATGTCGCGTTCTCCTTCTCCACTCCCGTTGAATGCCCGCCGTCATCATTTCCCTTTCCTGTCTTCTCCTAGTTCAACTCCCCCTTCCTCCGCCATCCGACAATGTCGACAGGGGGGAGAAGAGGCGTAATTAGCAAAAATAATAATTCATTTTTATTTTTCAAAAAAAAAGGGGGAAGTTGATGGCAACATCAGTGGGATAAAAAGGGGGGCGACGTCATTACAGTGGCGGGACGGTTGCCTATTACATCCTTTCCCCCCTTAAGGAATCGAGATGTCCTCATCTCGAAAGGAATTGGGGGTATTGTTGGTTGAGAGTACTCTCATCAATCCATGTGGCATCTTCTTTTGGATAGTCCTTCCACTGGATGAGGTACTCTTTGAGGGTTCTACTCCTTAATCTCTTTTCCCGAATGTCTAGGATTCTATCTGACCAGAGCTCAAGGACTCCTTGGCTTGGCATTACAACTTGTTGATCATTGAGTACATGGCTAGGATTGGATACATATTTCTTTAGTAGGCTAACATGGAATACATTGTGAACTTTACATTCTCAGGGAGTTGGAGTTTGTAGGCATTGGGCCCTAGACACTTGAGGATCCTGTAGGGTCCGCAATACCTTGGACTTAGTTTCTTAAATTCTCCCAATGATAAGGAGTTCTTCTTGGGTCATGCCCGAATAAAGACCATATCCCCTTCTCCTATCTATTTAGATCTGCATAGGCTTTCTCCCTATCCTTGGGAGCTCTAATGTCTTGCTGATGGCCTTGACCTGCTCATCCATCTCCTCAAGAATTTTCTTGGAAGCTTTTACCCTCAAGGTAGGATCTGAGAAGTTCAATGGAGTACGAAAGTCATGTCCATACAATGCTTGAAAAGGTGTCATTTGAATGCTTTGTTGGTAGGAAGCATTATACGTGAACTCTACCAATGGTAGATATTGGATCCATTTCCTAGGTTCACAACAACATTATGCCCTAAGGATATCTTCAATGACCTGGTTGACCCTCTCTGTTTGGCCATCAATTTGAGAGTGATAAGCTGTACTGAAACAGAGTTGAGTCCCAATGGCCTCAAATATCCCTCTCCAGAAATGAGATGTGAAGAGGGAATCGTGGTCTCACTAATGATCCTTCTAGGCAGCCCATGGAGTCTAAATATCTCCTTGATGAATAATCTAGCAATGTCTGAAGCTTTATAGTTTGTCTTGACTGGAATGAGGTCTGCAACCTTACTGAGCATGTCTACTATGACCATACTTGAGTTGTATCCTCCTTGGATTGAAGGTAATCCAACAACAAATTCCATGCTAATAAATTCCCACTTCATTTGGGGAATGTCAAGAGGTTACAAATTCCCTGGCATCTTGACATGTTCTGCTTTGATGTGTTGGCAAGAAAAACACTCCGTGACATATTTGAGCACGTCCCCCTTAAGCCTTTCCCAATGATAGCTCTTCATAACTGTGTTGAGAATCTTGACATATCCAAGATGGCCTGAAAAGGGGGAATCATGTGCTTCCTAAAGTATTCTCTGTTTGAGTTTCCTGCTTGAGGGTATGCACAATCTTGTCCTAAAGTAGACAAGTCTCTCATTGATAGAAAATTCTTGATACTTGACCTTAAGTTTTGGGTTTTGGTCCTTTTTCAAAATCTCCTTCATTGTCTTCAGATATTTTGGGTCATGGCTAGCTTCCTCCTTTGCTAATTCAAGGATAGGGTTACTAGGCATTGATACCCTAGTTGCCAATGATTCTGCCATCGAGGGTTCCTCCATAATAAGAGAGTTGAGGAATGCTTTGCGACTTAAGGCATTAGTGACTACATTCTCCTTGCCAGGTCAATACCTAATCTCAAAATCATATTCTTGCATAACCTCAATTCAACGCCGTCACCTCATATTGAGGTCGGTCTGGTGAAGATCCATTTAAGGCTCTTATGGTCCGGTGATGAAGGAGAATTCGTGGCCAAGCAGATAGTGTCACCAAATCTTGAGAGCATGAATAACTATTAATAGCTCCAGGTCATGGGTAGCATAATTCCTTTCATGGGTCTTTAGCTTCCTTGAAGAATATGCTATAGGATGACCTCCTTGCATTAGTACATAGCCTAGTGCAAGTGAACTAGCATGTGTGACAGCTTCAAAATCCTTGCTCAAGTCAGGGAGCTTTAGAATCGGTGTTGTCACTAGGCTATGCTTGAGCTTATCAAAACTTGATTTTTCAGTGGGCGTCCATCCTATGGCAACCTACTTCTTCAAAAAATTTGTAAGGGGTGTTGCAATTAAGGTGTAGGCCTTAATGAAGATCATGTACCAACCTGTTAATCCAAGAAAGCTACGTACTTCTTTAATAGTAGTTGGTGGAGGCCACTCTTGGACATCCTTGACCTTTGTAGGATCTATAAAGATCCCCTCATTTGACACGATAAATCCAAGGTATTCAATCTGCCCCTTGAGAAAGGCACACTTTTTTGTCTTAGCATAGAGCTTATGAGTTCTCATGGTCTCAAGGACGATGTGAACTTGGGATTCATGATCCTCCTCTTCCTTGGAATAAACCAAGGTATCATCAAAGAAGACAAGTACAAAATTGACAAGATATGGTCTAAATATGTCCTCCATTAGCCTGTTAAAGGTGGCAGGGGCATTAGTCAATCGGAAAGACATTACTGTGAATTCGAAATGACCATATCTTGTGTTGAATGCCATCTTAGGAATATCTTCTTCTTTGACATGGATCTGGTAGTATCTTGACCTTAAATTGATCTTGGAGAAGATTTTTTCTCCCTGCAATCGATCAAGTAACTCATCCATCCTTGGGATAGGATATTTATTTTTTATGGTTACTTGGTCCATGTTTCTATCATTGATACAAAGGCAAAGTGTACTATCCTTCTTCTTTTGGAACAAGATTGGAGCTCCCCAATGAGAACTATTGGGACGTATGTACTCGTGGTCTAATAGCTATTTGAGTTGTTCCTTTAACTCAATAGCTTCAGGAATTGACATCTTGTAGGGCCTTTTTGTGGGTGTAGCTCTTGGTGTTAGCTTAATCTCATGATCCACTTCCCTTAGTGGTGGTAATTTAGTCAATTCTTCTAGAAACACATCCACATACTCTTTCAGTCATGATGGTTCTTCATTAGTGTCCTCTACCTATTCCAATTTGTTTAGCTTGATCAAGTAGACATGTAATCATTTTCTTATTCCTTGAACTACTCCCGTTGCCTTAGCTAACTGGATCTTTGGTTTACATGGTTCTCCTTGTGTTGTCACATGCTCACCTTTAGGATTCTAGAAGGAGACTTATCCTTTCCCACAATGAATGTGAGCATCATTGGGGACTAGCCAATCCATTCCGAGAAGACACTCATGGACTACTAGATTCATTACCTTGAACTTAATAGATGTAGCCTCATTTCCGAGTAAGAATACCACCTTAGCAATTTGTCATGTGCAAGTGATTTCTTGCCCATTTGCTAGTTCAACAAGCAAGGTAGGTGCAGCTATAGTGGCTATTCCTAACCTTCTTACACAAGCTGGTGAAATGAAGGAATGAGTGCTACCACAGTCAATCAGGGTTTTGAATTTCTTACCTTGGTAATCTAATGGTGTTTGGATCACTGAGGACTAGCGGTTTTGCCCCTTTTTTATGGAGAGCAGCATGAATGGATGCTCTCTCAATCTCAGCTTCCATGGACGGGTCTTCTTCTTCATTGATTCCCTTAATGGAGATATTGGAAGTTTTTGCCCTTCCCATTGCTGCACAACCGTGGCCATGGGTAGCTCTAGTGTTGGCCCCCACTGAATTTTCATTGGCGATGCTCTCTGCCAAGTTTGGGACATTCCCTTTTGAAGTGTCCAGGTTCATTACAGTGTAATAAAGCATAGTAGGCTAAGGTTAAGTATAAAAGGTGGAGATGTAACTTGAGAGGGATCTTTTTGCCATTTTCAAACAATACATGTTTTGAGGCTCCTTCCTCCCACCAACTAAGAGGGTGCATGCTCTTAGCCACCAAGATATGGGGTGCATACCATGTCCCACCTTGACATGAGGTGAATATTCATGTTGCACCTTACATCTTTGATTCTCAGTCTTCCATGGCAATATTACTTCAAGCTTAGCTACCTTGCTATGGCTACTTTACAAACATGGTGTATTTCTTTGTAAGAATGGCATATTTCATGAATTTTCAATTATTTGATTTGCTATGAGAACTAGTTTGTTACATTTGATTTGCTATGAGAATTTTCAATTATTTGATTTGTTATGAGAACTAGTTTATTACATTGGTATCAGAGCATGGACTTTGATCCATAAGAAGGGTCATTTTCTTGGAGAATTTAGTCACAGGGACAGAAACTAGTTAATTGGAGCACCAAGTTTTGGTCAGTCAAACCGTGACTAGTCAGAGATCTCTGCAACAAGTCGATACTAATTTTGGAGGTTTCTTGAAGAAGATCTTGAAGAAGATAGAGGTTCTTGGCCGAAATAGCAAGACGTGGTCAAATGGAGGTCCATTTTGAAGGTTTTTGACCCTAACTGGAGTCTAAGTGGGGCTACATGGGTTAAACTGAGATTACTTTTTGGGGACCAGTTTCTCTCTCTTCTTCCTCTCAAGATTTTCTCCAAGAATCCATGGATTCAACTGTTGCAATCTTCTTCCAATGGTCATTTTCCCCACTGAGGAGACATCAGAGCTTGATTCCTTGTGCCATGAGCTTCAGGTAGAGTAGCATATCATTTAAACTTGATGAGCTTGATCAACCAGGACAACAGGAGCAGTTTGCACAAATTGCGCTGATTTCTAGCCTCTTCTCCTCTATGAAAATTCCAGCCATGAAGCTTGTCTGTGGTTATTGCAATCTTTAACATGGATTATTCAAGCATTCCAACAAGTATTCAGTTCTATTTTCATTCTCTTGACCATTCTTGAGCTTTCAAACCCTGGCTATGGCAGATTCAAGACAGCATTGAGTTTTTTCTAAAATTATTTCAAAATGTCAAAGGGATTTTGTCCTAACAAGCATCCTTGAGCTTCTTCAGCACTCATTGATCCGAAATTGAAGATTTCTTGCAAGATTAGAGGATTTCTTCTCTTGAAATGAGTCAAAACAGGGCAGCTACTTGAATTTTCAGAATTCTTGGACTTTGAAGGATGGTATCATGGGGCTTTTGGTTCTTGATGCATCCTAAAGCTTCTATGCATGGGATTATATCAAGAATCCATGGTCTTGCATCAATATTGCAAGAATAAGGCTTCTTCTTGTCATTGCAAGTGTATGGACAGCCTATGCAAGCTTCAAAGCTTCAATGGAAGAGTTCTTTATTAGGGATTGAAGGCTTCTACCTTTGTGGATGCTCATCATTGATTTCTTTCCAAAAATTTAAGCCACATTTGGGCTACAATGATCACTTATATCAAACTTTTGGATATTGGAGCTCTCTTGAAAAAAACTTGGAGTCTATGAGCTACAATTTCATCATGGATTTTGCAATTTGTATTCTTGGCTACATCAAGCGGGAGTTCAAGATTTTCAAGTCTCATACGGGTATTGGAGCTTCCATAATCATCTACTACAACAATACAAGAGGTATTTCTTAATTTTGCTCTTAATCCCTTTAAAATCCAATTGCTTAAGCCATCCATTTGTTGAAAAGGGATATTTAAGAGTAATCTCATCGAAGAATTACCATTTGACTGTATGTAGACCCAACTTAGGGCCTAAATGATGTCATGCTGAATTCTTTTCATTTTACCCAATAAAAATTAGTTAGCCAATTGTTGTTAATCCCTTCCATTTATTGAAAAATTTGTGTTAATCCTAACCTTGAATTGCTTGTTGTGATGGAATGCAATATGGCTGAAAATAAGAATCAATCGGTAAGTGGAATAGAATTGTAATGCAGTGAGTCACACTACTATAGGTATTCCTTACCCATATCCATTTCAATTCAGTCCTATTCCATTTTATTCTTGTATATCATGAAATGGCAAGATCTTGATTCAGCCATGCATATCATACTTTGATTGATAGAATACTAGATCTACCATGTATATTCCAACCGAGGAAAAAGGTCGAAGCCAGACGAGATAGCAAGACAAAAGAGAGGTGACCACCCTCCCTTGCTACTTAAGACTCCGTAGGGGTGCATAACCTAGCCCAAAAGGAACTTTGCACACCTTCCAGAGTTTCAGAGCCCATTTAGGTGCCCGTCTTGCTGTTTTATCCCTCAGCAAAAGTGGTGCATGATGGAAGACCACTTGGGAAAGAGTGGATGAAGATTTGAAGACTAGGGGTACCGAATAGGGTAGTTTGTGACATCCTTGGGCATATTTACAAGTCTTTCCACACATGTACCTATCAATTGCAAGTGTTTACTGGATACTCACGGGTGCGTTACAGCCCATCACATGTCTATTAATTGCTTTGAGGTCTGCAAGTACTACAGGATTCATTTCAAGGTCAAGCAGGGCTCCTACAAGGTGTTAACAAGTTGCAGGAATTCTTTGGATAGGTACACAGTTCCTATTATAGAAAATTCTGTCGTGGTTTGATTTGGAATCTTGATAGCTTGATTTGAAGAGGGAAAGTTAAGATTTGATTTGAATCAAAAATTTTAGTAATCGGACATCAGGAGCAAAAGTTATGGCCAATTTACTGATAGGGGGTCTAGTGGACTACACCTAGACAGGCTGACTTGGATGCATTGTTTGAGTTCATTCTACCCATATACCCTATTGCAAGTTGAGATATTACTAAATCTAGAATATTCCTGATATATTTCTTTATTTGGGTCAATAAACCATTGGCATTGGTACAATACTAAGCAGGTTATTACAGTTTTCTCCTCCACAGTCATTTTGACAGCACCTATCCTTAATGGTCAAACACAAGAGAAAAGATCAAGTCATGGAGACCATTCAAGAAGATATTAGAGAATACATAAATGATCAAAATAATACTAATGAATCCCTCAATCATGACCAAAAATATGATGATGTAAGCATTGGTAATGCCCATAGTGCACGATTGGGTAATGATGGAAATCCCTTGTCTCATGAACTTTTTGAAGAGCACATGTTTTCAAGAGAGATGCGTATGTTGAACATTGGGATGCATTATCAATATGAGCAACTTTCCAAATCATTGAGAATACATCCAAAAAAGTGAATGAAGGACTTCAGCAGAGCTGGTCAAGTTCATGAAGAGTGGATTTGAGGATGTAGTAGCAGCTATCAAGGATTTGAAGACTCAACCCACATCTTCTACACTAAATGAACCCACTATTCATATTAAAAATACTTCAATTCAGCCCTCCAATATGAAAGGAAAGGGGATTGATCAGCCTATTATGTCAAAAGAGAGCCATCTACAATGAGGAGTACTCATTACCAGCCACCAATATCATCAAAGCACCATGCTCGTCCTCAATTCAATCCAAGATGTGAGGCTACTTATGAAAAAGAGGAGGATATAAGAAGAGAGGAGAATGAGGATTTTCATGGATGTGACCTCTTCTACAAATATTTTCCCTCTCAATCTGTCATCAAGCAAAAAGAATTGGACTTTCATGATAAGAGTAGCAAGATTCTTGTCTTCCACAAGCTTCATTTCATCACGAAAATTCGATTCCTCTCCATGCCTCTACTCCACAATTAGCTCCATCCACTAATGAGCACAAACCTCGAAGGTCTGCTTGCATAGTAGCTATGTCTTCAACATCAAACATTACTTATCCTACGGCTCTCATTGTTATGACTCTACGGCCTCCATCTCCAGCTTCTCCATCAATGTTGATTACTCTATTCATTACTTCTGACTCCGACACTAAGGAGGTACAATCACAATGAACTCCTTGCTTCAAAAACTTACATGATCTTCATCTTCAAGCCAACATTTCCCTTGGAAAAGCTTGAGATTCACCTCCAATCACTATTCCCAAAGCTCCAATTTTCCCTACTGTTACTCAAGCACTTCAAAGTACTAAAGCCTCTCAATGGCAAGTTGCAATGCTTGATGAATACAAATCTCTACTTCACAATAACACTTGGAAATTGGTACCCCTTCCTCTTCAAGAATCTGCCATAAGCTGCAAATGGGTACTTCGCAAAAAGCTCAAACCAGATGGCTCCATCGACAAGTACAAAGCTCAACTTGTGGCTCGTGGTTTTGAAGAAATTGAAAGCCTCCATTATGGAAGTACATTCTCTCATGTTGTTTGTATTATTCTCCATGGCAGCTCATTTTAAATTAATTCTTCACCAGATTGATGTCAAAACTACCTTCTTGTTGCATGGTCACTTAGAAGAAAAAAATCTATATGTCTCAACCACCAAACTTTGTTGATCCCAAGTAGAGTATCCAGAGTAATCAAAGGTTTTGGGATCTAGATATTATTCAACCCGTAGCACTTACTAGTGATATGGATTGATCTTTCGTGGTAATATAGAAGATAATGAGAGTGAAACAGATGGGTCACCATCAATCCGTGTTTTATTTGGGTTTGATGTCTTGCTCGTAAGCTCAGGTAAATCCTTTAGACAACGTACTATAAAACAGAACTCATTGATAATTTCTTAATATTTATTTGACGAAGGTGGATTTGAGGATGAAAATAATACTGTATGAGCATCAAAATGTGAAAGATCCACTTATTCGTTAAATATTTGATTCCTGTAAAATCTAGTAAAAATTGATTTTTATATCTTCCATAATGCACACACGAACCCTCGACTTGTAGATAGTCCTACTACATAAGCTCTTTATGGCCTAAAATAGGCACCAAGGCAATGGTACACCCGCATTCATTCTCACTTACTACACCATGGCTTTTGGCGACTAGAAATAGATCA
The DNA here is from genome assembly GCF_053477565.2 of Lygodium microphyllum. Classification (NCBI taxonomy): domain Eukaryota; kingdom Viridiplantae; phylum Streptophyta; class Polypodiopsida; order Schizaeales; family Lygodiaceae; genus Lygodium; species Lygodium microphyllum. Next base: position 30,108,775 of record NC_141139.1, read on the forward strand.
CAACATTTATACTCTTCTTCATGGAAACACGATCATTCTCTTAGGTCTCTATGTTGATGACATTCCTATTCTTGCCAACACTCCTCATGCAATGTCCAAAGCCAAATCTATCATATCTTCACAGTTTTCTATAACAGACTATGGTCCTATGCATTATTGTCTTGGCATTGGAATTAAACAGTCACCCATATCCATCAAAATGCATCAACATACCTACATTATGTCTATTCTCCCCCATTATTCCATGCTAAAATGTAATCCCATGGTCACACCACTTGCCCAAAATTTTGGATAAGATAAGGACAAGCCAGTATGTGAACAAAAGGATCTCATAGATATCCACTTTGTAAATATCTCATATATTTAGAGATAAAGCTCACCTACCTCATTTAATGTACATTGTATATATACAACCACTAGCAATGAAATGCTCAACTGCAGCTCACTCCTTTCTCTCTATTGTCTCTATCTCTATCTCTTATTGTGCACATTATCCTCTTATCTTCAAGTTCTTGGTTTTCACTACATAATCACCACCGAGATTTCCCACGAGCAAGCACAAACACGATGCCTTTTCACATCATATGACAAGCGCACTACCTATGCCATCGGCCAAGAAATCGAAGAGTTGAAGCATCTTGCTAACCAATGACTCTTCTTTCTTGAGGAAAAGGTACGCTCTTTGACTTCAATGGGAATTTGAGGACTATCGAATCATGACTAATGTTGAACAAATATGTGCTTTCAAAACCTTAGAGTATGACTACTTATGTAGCTCCAACCTCCTATAGGGTTTTGACAACAATTCGTAATAACAAACCCCTAGAAGAGCACCTCCTAACCCATCCATCTTTAGATCGTATTCTAACTGAGGAAGAGTTACACATTGCTAGCCGAATCAATTCCGGTGACTTCCTAATGGATGTCCTTACCTACATCACTCATGTAGGCATTCGACCTATCAACATGGACCACTACGCTAAAATGGAATATAATTCAAACTTCTATGCTTGGCTCATGCGGATGTGAAGCACCAGGCACGTGCGCTAAATGCTATTCACCCTTTAACCTCTAATCCTAAGAAGGATCCTTCTCAGTCTCAAGGGGGGAGTAAGATGGGGTAATATGTGAAATCAAATAGGTAATGTGAATAAAATGTGCAAGGAAAACTAAAAAGCCTCAATCAATGTCCAAAATTGATGAAAAATTAAATTGTGAATTTGAGGAAAAATGTCATAAAATGTTGGATTGAATGGATTGCTTGAAGGAAAAGTCTACCAATGTGCTTAAGCATCTCAAATCAGCAAGCATGTAGTATTTCCTTCTACAAGTAATTCTTTTGAAAAGCACTAATGGTAAATATGGCTTCATGACACGCACCCATCATGGTAGAAGAGACGGGCAAGTTGCCTTTCTCAAAATAAGAACAGGAAAAATATGGCCTCTTGTTGGAGACGATGGCCTTCAACCAATTTAAATTTCTACATGTCTTCAACCTAGAAGATGTAGCCACCATCAAAGAACGGGCTATGAGGCAGATTATTGAGTAGTGCAATCTGCAAAAATACATGGAAGCAGTGGACCAAGGGGTAGATTACATCCATTACATGGAGTTCTTACGAACTTTTCATAGGAACGGTGGCACCGTGACCATGCGAGAGGGAGAAGAAACTTATCAGGTGTAGATTGAATTGACCCCAGAGTTGGTAGAAAGAGCATTGGACCTAACAAACAAAGTGGAGAGAAAACCGAAAAGAGATGTATATGTCTTGCTAGGGATGGACAAGGTGAAGGTCCACACCAAGATGATGGCATCACGTCTTGCTAGGGATGGACAAGGTGAAGGTCCACACCAAGACGATGGCATCAACTTGGTGGATATTCCGAATCTCGAAATCCAACTCCATGTCAAGATGGTGAACGCATTTGTTCTCTAGTCAAAGGTATAGCACAATCATGAGCTGCATTAATGTCCCCTTGCTAGAGAGCATTACAACACTATCACTAGATGAGGTGAGGCTCAATGGTTTCATGAGAGGGAGTGAGTGTGTGAGAGTGAGGGATCTTGGAGGTGAAGCTCTCCATCATCTCCTCTCTTCTTCTTCTCTTCTATCATCTCACGTGTGGCTATGGAGGCTTAGATCACGAATCATGGAGCTACTAGAGTACTTGAGGGAGGAGGCAACACATTTCGGCATCAAGGTAAGCTCACTACACCCTGATAGGATCAAAGGCGTGTCCGCTAGGTGAGAGATAGCCATAGGTGCTCACTTGAAATGCTTGAAGGAATAAGCAGTCTGTGGATCTTGGCGATTGAGCATGAGCTCCCTCTACAAGGTGACCTTTAGAGTTCCAAGAAGGAGAATTGGTTTAGTTGAAGGTGCCCAAGTCTCGATATTCTACTTTGAAACATGGATCCAGTAACAAGCTTGCTCACAAATTTTATGGCCCCTACTGGATCCTGAAGGGCATTGGAGACTTAGCATGTAGATTGGACCTACCCTCTTCTACTGAGATTCATAATGTATTCCATGTTAGTCAGCTCAAGAGTTTCTATGGTGATCATGTTGATATAGCTGATGAGCTACCACCTATTGATGAAGAAGTATTATTCAGTACATCCCAGAGGTTATCATAGGTTAACATGAGAAGAAGCTTTGATCTTGTTCCATCATTGAATATTTGATCAAATGGAGAGGTTTACCACCTAAGAAAGCTTCTTGGAGGCTTGATTCCATATTAGATGAGTTTGGTTTCCTAAGGGACACATTGGTGGCTAAAGTCTACTGACTATGGAGCTAGTTATGGTGCAAACAGGGATCTGACAGTAAACTATTTTAGAATAATTTTTATTATGTCTAATTTTTAGAATTATGCCATTTACATAAGCTCAAAGTACTCTTCAAGAGCTACGTTTTGACACATGGCATGCCTCATTTGGACACTTCTACTAGAAGTTATGGCAGATTTGGTTCAGCAAGGTCTGTTTATACAGCAAGCTGTCTACTTCATTTTGAGCTCATCAGTTGAAGACTTTAAGGCTTCAAGTACCTTTGAAGTATTCTTGATCATGTATATAATTGAGGCCTACTTCCATTCCTTCATTTCAGCCTATATGTCTCTTATCTTTCATTCATTTTCCCATTTCTAAAGTGGAAAACATAGTAGTACTTTGTTCTATCCATCATTCTTTCAAATATTTGTCAGTTTGTTTTTTAGGGAAAAAACCTTTGGGACAGGATGGATTGTAAGAAGCTAGGAAGAATAAGGATTTAAGGTGTAAAGAATAGAGATGCCCTGTCACACTGACATAGGTATAAAAGGAGGGAACATGTAATTTTTCTCATATTTTAACACATTAATACATTACTATCCTTCTTCTCATTACCTTGTTCTCAACTTCAATGGCTTCTTCCTCTATCGTGTCTTTCTCTCTCCTATTCTAGTATTTCTCTCTCCTCGTCACTCTTTTTCTCTCAATTCAGCACTTCTTCTTCTCTCTCTTTTGCAGTCTTCTCTCTCCTCTTTCTCTCTCTCCAGTTCACTTCTTGAAAATTTCATGTTGGGATTCATGTCGGCCACCTCCACAATACCATAGAGTGGATACCTACATCAGCTTGTGAATCAAAAGGAACCACACAATTATCACATCCTTTTTATAGGTCCAATCCCCCTCCCTAAAGCATGCTAGTTGTATCCCTCTGAGTCCCTCCCCTCAAATCCTTTTTTTGAGAAAGCTTGAAATATATATTAAAAGAGAAAATTTTAAATAATTTTGTTAGGATGAGGTATTTGCTTCAATACCGAGAAGCATTGTGGGGTAATAGAGAGTATAATCAACAACTTCTTTACAAAAAAGAGGGATTCTTTATTATGATTTATTGGAACTTGTTCTTCATCTCCAATAACAAGATTGCAACCTCCTTAGCATTAGCTCCAAGTTGAGATTCCTCATGTTTGCATTTTCTCTATATTCTTCTTAGCCTGCAATAGAAAAGCAATTTTAAATCCATGCAATGGTTCAATTGGTAGCATTTCAAAGATCTCTTTATTCTTGCTAATCCATATGTTCCGCAAATAGAAGCCCCTCAACCAATTCCACAATATTGGATGAATGCCATACATTTCACCCAAAATTTTTCTCCTTCCAAGTTATCCCAATTGGATGATACGACATAAGTACAAGTTGCAGGAAGCAAAAAATATTGGTATTGTGAGGGCCGTTGTTAAAAAAGTGGGGGCTAGATTCTACCTATTGGTTGCATCTGCGGCAAAGTCCATTATTTTTTCCTGCTTTCAAGGCTCTCTCATTAGTCCATAATCCTTTAAGGGTTATCAACCACATAAGACATGAAATTTTAGGCAATTCACTAATAGCTAAAGATTGCTAGATCTGTAATACCATTGTTGAGGGCTCCAATTGATGTCCCATCTTCCATTTAGTTTGAAACAAATTTCTTTATGTTTCTTGTAGGTCACGAAGAGGTAGGAGAGGTTCATCTCCTATTAGGCACACCCCTCTATGATTGAAGACGAGGTTGAGGTTGATGACTGCTAAGAGGTGAGGGCTCCACAAGTTGGTTCTATTGCTTATCAGTTCTAAATCATCTTATTTAAGGTTGAATTTAGTTTGTAGTTGTTCTTCTATTAGCCATGTCTTGGTCTCTTAATCCCATAGGTCACCCCATGATTTGATGCCTTTCCTATAGAGTTTGCATGCTTTATTTTGTTCCAACTCAAAGATAGAGCTATGGAAGAAATTGAAATAGTCAAAGTTTGTTGAAGTCCATGCTAGGGTTAAGTTAGGGTGGTGTGGTCATGACACAATAAGTTTCTTGTAATTAAACCAGGCTTCCCAAAAGCCTTTTGCCATTCCAAGGCATTTCTTTATTTTGATTTCCATTGGACCAAGAATAATAGTGAATAAGGTCAAATTCTTTCATCTAGGATACCCTACTATCTTAAATTATTTGATGGAATATAGTTATCTAGTCTTCTTCTATAATGCTGTAATAGAGTCTAGAATACGTCTCCCTTTTATGATATCTTTTTACTCCTTTCTTACCCATGAATCTACATGTAAATACAACCTTCTTACCAAAGGTCAACATTTTGCTAAAACATATTTGTTCTTCCTCTTGTGTACCAACTTAACCACTCCTTCATTAATTACGTGGGGTACGGCTCCAAATTTTAATGATTCCCTCCAAACTTTGAGAGTGGAAAAACCATGAATTCCTTGAATTATTGAAAGAATTCATTAGGGTTATGGTGTCTGTAATTTCTGCAACAGTGATGTCCCCTTCAAGGGTGTTTGCTAGGGCTAGAGGACTATCTTCTTCCTTACTCTAGCAATTTTGGCTTTTACATTGATTTCTCTAATACTATTGATTCTAGGAGTACTGAAAATTTTGGAGAAAAACTCTTTAGCTATGACCAACTTTGCAACATTGTACTTGGTGAAGAGAGTGAGCCTGGAGTAAAGGCACACGAGAGAAAGCGAGAGCTATGGTGAAAGGGGGGAGAGAGAGAAAGAGAGAGCGAGAGAGAGAGAGAGAGAGAGAGAGAGAGAGTATGTGGGAGCTTCAACAATCACAATATGTGACTGGCCTTCCTTTATTCAAATATCTTTGAAAGAATAAATAATGAAGTGACAATTATGGACGCTCACCATCTACAATGTATAGGTGTGTGGATATTGTCAATGTAGTAATACACAGGTGGCTAGGCACATGTTCCTTTACCCCCAACAATCTTCCACTTAAAGGCGAATGTGTCCCTAGTGAGAAGAGAACAAGAAAAATGTGAGGAGAGAACAAGAAAAATGTGACAAAGTGTAAATGTACATAAGTACAACAAGATGAGAAAAAATGCCATCTCATCCAAGGCTATCAACTTCCTAAGAAAAGGAAAATGCTCCACTAAGAGACTTTTTGTGAGCAAATTAGCAAGATTTTGGTTAGTTGTTGAGATCCTGACAAGGTCAACAAACTTATCCTTAATGACCTCTCTGATGAAGTGGTAATGCACCTCAATGTGTTTCATCTTCATATAGAAAATTGTATTCTTAGCTAATTGGATAGCACTCATAGAATCCAAATGTAGTGTAGGCACCAGATCAATAATACCAAGGTTTGCCACCAAACATCCTAACCATATTTTATCCTTACAAGGCTCATTGGCTACAACATACTCAATCTCAGTAGTAGTAAAGAGGGTTGTGCATTTTTGCATTCTTGACATACAAGAAATGGCACCTTCAGTAAAGGTGAAGACATAGCCAGAGGTGTGCTTCCTATTGTTTGTATGTCTTGCATAATTAGAGTCAGTGTACCCCATGACTCCTATATCTTGGCCACCATAACATATGTACATGCCCTTCAGGTACCTCATAATATCCTTTACAACATCCTAATGTCATCTTCCAAGTGCAGCCATATAGCATGCCACAACTCCTAGCGCAAATGCTATGTTAGGATGAGTGGCTATCATGGTATACATCAAATTGCCCATGGAAAATGCACAAGGGATCTTGGCCATCTCGGTCTTCTGCTCATCAAACTACAAACAATCAGCTTGACTAACCTTCACATGAAAAGGTAGAGAATAACCAATAGCCTTAATATCTTGCATATGAAACTGCCCAATGACTTTTTGGATAAAATCCTTCTATGAGCTGATTAAGGAGCCCCTTAGAGCGGTTGTACGTGATGTGCATCCCAAGAATATGAGAGGTATGTCCCATATCCTTTATCTCAATACTCTTCTTAAGTTGAGTTTTCAAGGCATCCAACTCATCATGAGCTCTCCTAGTGATAAGTATATCATCTACATAGAGTACTAAAATCATAAGACTATCATTACAAGCCTTCTTCTATATAAACATGAATCCATAGTACTAGGGCTATATCCGTGTGAATGTATAAAAGCATCAAACTTGTGGTACCATTCCCTAGGTGCCTATTTAAGGTCATAAGGTCTCTTTCTCAACTTATACATTAGGTGTTTCCTGCCTTTTTTTTCAAAGCCCTTAGGCTATTGCATATAAATCTCATCATGCAAGTCCCCACAGAGCAAAGTCGTCTTTACATCCATCTAATAAAGATCCCCATTTGAGCAACCAATAACGTGGGGTCATCATTTTGACTAGAGGTTCCCTGCCTTTTTCTTTAAAGCCCTTAGGCTACTACATATAAATCTCATCATGCAAGTCCCCATAGAGGAAAGCCATCTTTACATCCATATGATAAAGTTCCCCATCTAAGCAACCAATGCTAGTACTAAGCTTAGGTTTGTCATTTTAACCATAGGAGAAAAGAATTTATCAAAGTCAACACCATATTCCTACTTGAAATCCTTAGCTACCAATTTGGCCTTATAAGTGGGCCTAGGGCGTCTCGGGATACTTTTCAACTTATATACTCACTTGCATGGCAATGCCTTCTTATCACTAAACAAAGGAATTAAATCCCACATATGGTTAGTTTGCAAGGAGTCAAACTCTGACTAAGTGGCCATGTCCCATGAGTAACTATCATATCTTGGCATGGCCTCATCATAAGAGAGAGGCTCGCCTGCATTTGTTAGCATAACATAATCCATGGAGGGCATAAAGTACTCAGGTAGCTCTATTAGAGCATCTTAAAACAAGTTGATCTTGCATAACAAGCAGATCTTGGGTCACTAGAGCATCAATTGCTACAAGTTGTCTACCTAGCTATATGGGAGTAGGAGGTTCTTCTTGAAAGATCACCCTGCATACCTCAACTTGCTCGGGCTGCTTATGCATCTTTTCCTCATGGAAAACTACATTATGGATGCAGATAACCTTGCAAGCTTGTAGATCCCATAGGTGGTAGCCCATCTCACTTGCATCCCCAAAAACAAGAAATATGCATTTCACAAACTTAGGATCCAACTTATTGTGCTTGTCCTTGGGAACATGGCAAAATGCCTCATAGCCAAAGACACACAAATGAGCATATGAGGGAGGTTTTTCAATCCATACCTCCTTTGTAACCTAGCAATTAAGATAATTGTAAGGGAACCTATTAATCAACTATATGATAGTAGTCATTACCTCAATCCAAAAGTGCTTTGGTAAGCCTGCTTGGCTAAGCATCTATGGACTCTCTTGTAAATTGTCTTGTTCATGCATTCGAAAATACTATTTTAGGGAGGGATGTAAGGGGTAGTCAACTAATGCTTGATACTCCTCTCGTCACAAAATTACTCAAAGTCTTTAGGGACATACTCACCCCCATTGTTAGATCTTAGGCATTTCGGCCTATACCCAAACCAGTTCTCAACAAGAGCAAGCTAACGCTAAAAGGTAAACAAGACGTCCCATTTTTTCTTAATAGGATAAGCTTGGACCTTATATGAGTAATCATCAATGAATGTGACAAAGTACTTTGCACCATCTAGCAGTTGATAGGGCATGGAACTACATACTTCAGAATGAACAAGAGCCAAAGTCTCACCCATGTGTTTCATGCTATGCTTCTTATGCATACTATGTGCCTACCTACCATATAAACATTGATCATCACATGTGTTTCATGCTATGCTTCTTATGCATACTATGTGCCTACCTACCATATAAACATTGATCATCACAAAACTCCAAATAATTATAGTCTAGGAGTAGAAGATACTGCAAATTGGTAAGCATTTTCATTCCTTTCAAGGACATGTGCCTAAGGCGATGATGCCAAAGAGATACATGTGGAATTGGAGCCTTAGCCAAAACATAATCAACTAATCCAGATACAAGCAAAGATTAGAGGGTATGAGGCTTAGCACCATGTGCAATAAAAGGATTCCCATGAGTAATCTCCCATGAGGAATCACCAAATGAGACAATATAATCACATCATCCAAGGTGCCAACAGAGATAAGGCTCTCCATGAGATTTGGGACATGATATACATCATGAAGAGTGAACATACTTCTTGTAGACATCACCAATACCAACTATCTCCAATGCTAGGTCATTACCCAAATGGATAGATCTAGTCACACTATGATAGTAGTAAAACCACTCTCCCCATGAAGGGTCACATGAAAGGAAGCCCCTCAATATATCAACCAATACTAAGTATATCCTAAGAAAGCATTAGTTAGCTATGAGGAATCCAAAGAAGATGCTACCAATATAAGATCATCAAATACATCAGGTTGCACCACATTAATCTCCTCAATCTTGATTGTAGTCTTGCTAGACATAATGCTGTGATCATTGTTCTTTTCCTGCACTTTATCATTTTCCTTTTCCTTGTACTTATCTTCATGCATTTCATGGCATAGTGGCTAAATATGGCCTTATTTCCCACAATAATGACAAGTAAGACTAGACTTATGGCCATGGGACTTACTACGAGATTATTCACATGTTCTAGACTGAGACATGTTAGACTCTCTATCATGGCCATTTCCATCCCACCAACCTCTCACAGTCAATGCATGTGACTTATGGAAAGCATCCACATTCTTTATGTTCACCTCTTCTATTAAGAGGGCACTCTCAACATCTTGCAATTTTATCCCATGCTTAGCACATGGAGCTGTACAAAAAGTATCCCATGACTCAAGTAGAGTATCAAGCAAAAATAAAGGATGCAAAGTATTCTTGAACTCAATCTCCTGCAAAGCTAAATGGATGATGATGGAGTGAAACTCATTCAAGTGTGCAAACATAGAAGTCCCTTCCTTCATGCGAAGGACCATCAACTATTTCAGCCAATACATTCGAGATTCATGACTCTGATTGTCACAAAGATTCTTAATTTGTGTCCAAAGCTCATACACAATCTGATTTTCAGTTACAATATTGTAGTGAACTTGCTTACAGAGTGATAAAATGATTGTGGACTTTCATAGCTCATCCGGTTCATCCCAATCCTCAACTACAATGTTTGTGAGTTTGACACCCCCATTTTTTAGTGGTCTAATGTGCAATTTCTATATTAAAACCTCCCATATCTAGGTCTTTCAATAGCTATAGTTGGTCCCATTTTGTTTTGCAATATTGAACATATTGTGAGAACCACTAACTGTAATGAGACCAAGCAAGTACATAGAAGAGAAAAATGGGATGTTGTAATACCAAGCAAATCAGTCCCAGAGCCACTAGTAAATCAAGTGAGAGACAAGAGATATTGCCAAAGTAATAAGTTGTCCACAAATTGTAACTAAAAGACTGTCAAGAGGAGGTGATTGCTCTCATAAATAGTGGAATAAATTGTAATTATAGCATCTTGAAAATAGAGTAAAGTAGTAAGAAATCAAAGTCAAGTATAAGCACTGATAAAATGCAAACTGCAACTACAAGGCTCAATACATAGCCGTGTAAGATGAATACATCATTGACAGTAGCCTAACATATCTTTATCTTTTTTTTTTTAATAATGCTAAGCATTTCTAGGGTTAGTCTATCAGCCTTGTTAGTCCACCCACGTCTAGTAAATGGAGTTTGGGTGTTGGTTTCTTCCTAGGTCTCTAATTCCCTAAGTTCTCATTTTAACTTTAATCAATTCTTATTACATGTATTCCTAGCCTACATCAATTTTGATTTCTAGGGCCTTACTGATGGTATGTTTCCTTTCTTTGGCCTCTCTATGGTCTTTGACATGTTTGCCCTTGATTTGTCTAAGTAATCTTGTATTTCTCTAATAGCTCTAGTCCAAGCCTGAGTTGGGGGGCTAAGAATCTAGAAGGAGTTACTCCAAATATCTTGAATATTGTTTCTAACCTCTCTCTGTTTGAACAACCTAGGGTTTGTGTGCGGAACTAGCTTGCCTTAACTACTTAATCACAATTAGAGAGACTAAGCTAAATAAGATAATGATTAAAAATTAAAATAGTTTGAAGCATTTTACATTTAATTGAAAAAAGAAGCTAAAAAGCTAGATGAAATGTAAAACTTGTCCAATCTAGCTTTTTTGAGGTAAGGGTCTATCTAATTATTGGCCCATGAAAAGCCTAAATTATTTTTACTTAAATCAACCAGACCCTAGCCTTAGTAATTATCCATTTATCTTTTTCTATACTTCGTATGCATTGCCTTTTTTCCATATAACTATCTTTCATGGTTTCTACCAAGTTAATGTCCCCAACAAGTATTATGGGGCATTGTATTACCTATAAACAATCCTAAGCTTTCCCTCTTTCCAAGGGGCTATTAGGGGCATAAAAGCAAATAACTACAAATTCATATGCTATTCTTAAAGTGTGCAATTATCCAAGTATTGTCCTTGTCCACTATGATGTCTATAGTTTTGACTTCTTGCATGCATATAACCTCAAGAAAATTGCCATTCTTTTTAAGTCGTTCCCTTATTGTAAGTGCCCTTTTAGGGTTTGTTAGACCTTTACAGTTGTATGAAATTATGGTTAATTTAATCATTTAATTACTAATTTTTTACTGGTTTGCCCTTCTTCTGAGACTCTTTCCCCTACCCAAATGAGTTATTGTCGCTTTGTCCTACCTTGTAGTATCTTCTTTTCCATTGTTGAGAGTTGCTACCCCCTTTTTTTGGATTGTCTCAAAGAGGAGAAATGTTTGGAATCTTTCCCTATCAAGATGTTTCTTTTCTTCATCTTGAGTAAATTCTATGTCCTCATTCATTTCATTAAGATAAATGTTAAGGTTGTTTGGTGATTTATTTTCATTTTCTTGATTTCCCAATTGTGTTTCTTCCACAACAACCTCGTCGTTGTCCAATTCTGAGGTGTTATTATCCTTGATTTTTCTTCCCTCCTCGAACTTCCATCCCCCCTTTCTAGGTTTCCATTATTTCCATTATCTAGGTTCATTAGCATTGCAACATACCTATTTTTCCCTTTCCCCCTTAGTGTTGTTATTTTGTTTCAAAAATGTTTGGCCCCATTTTTCATTTTTCCCCTTCCTATTAACCTACTAAAACCCATCAAGTTTATTAGCATTCTGAGAGAGAGAGAGAGGTGGACCATGACAAAGGCATAGGCAAGAAGGGTAGCAGACATGCTCTCCCTGTCATTCCATTCCATCAACACACAGTCAAAAGTCAACTGTGTACTTCACACAAAAGATCAACAAACCTAGATCTAATCATGGTTAAGCTCCTTATTCAACTAGGATAAACAACTAACCAAAGACTAAGAGCTTGAATCTCAACACTTCCCCTCAAGCTCAAGTGGGGTACTTCACTCCAAGTAGCTCTCTAAAATGCACAAACTTATCTTTACCCAATGACTTGGTAAAGATATCTGCAACTTGGTCTTCTATCCTCACATGGACCAAATCAATTTCATCTGCAATCACTTTTTCTCTGATAAAGTGATAGTGTGCCTCAATGTGCTTAGTCCTAGCATGATAGACAATATTATTGGCTAGGAGCAGACTACTCATGTTGTCGCAATAGAGTGTGACAAGCCTGACTTCCTACATTCCCAAATCATCAAGAATCTTCATGAGCCATGCTGCCTCACATGCAGCTAATGCAGCACCTCTATACTCTACCTCGGTACTAGAGAGTGCAATTGTAGGTTGCTTCTTACTACTCCAACTAACCATACTACTACCAAGGGAAAATGCATACCCACTAGTAGATCTCCTGTCATAGGTACTTCCTGCCCAATCAGCATTTGTATATCCTGTAAGCTCCAAAGGCTTACCATGCTCATAGAATAGGCCATAATCTGATGCAGCCTTCACGTATCTCAAGATCCTCCTCACTACATCCAAGTGCGGCTTCATAGGCTTCTGCATGAATTGGCTTATCAATCCAACTAAATAGCTAAGATCCGGTCTGGTAATGGTAAGGTAAATCAGGCTACCCACCATTTGTCTATACATAGTGACATTCTCAATCTCAAGTGCAACATCTACAAGTAGCTTAACATTTTGTTCCAATGGAGTGCTCAGTGCTTTGCAGTCCAACATACCATACCATGGTTAGCATATCCTATGCATACTGTTTTTGCAACAAACAAGTACCATGAGGTGTAGTGACAACCTCAATCCCAAGGAAATACTTCAATTCACCCAAATCTTTGACCTGAAATTCAGCATGTAGCATTTCCTTGATCTCTCCAATTCCTATGGCATCGTCACTTGTAATGATCAAGTCATCCACATAGATGACTAACAAAACATAACCAGCCCTTGTCTTCTTTGTGAATAGGCTATGATCAACCTTGCCCATAGTAAAACCAAGTTTTTGTAAGCATGCACTTGTCTTAGAATTCCAAGCTCTAGGTGCTTGCTTCAGCCATATAATGCTTTCTTCTACACACACGTGTAGGAAAGTTTGGATGTACATAGCCCTCAAGTTGATCCATGTATACTTCCTCAACCAAATCACCATTGAGAAAAGCATTCTTCACATCCATCTGATACATACTCCATCCTCTAGATGCTGCCAAAGCAATCACTATCCTCATGGTTGCCATTTTAGCAAACGGGGCTGAATGTCTCCTCATAATCAAGACCATATTGTTGTGCATACCCTTTTGCCACAAGTCTTGCCTTGTATCTTTCCAATGTGCCATCTGATTTGCATTTCACTTTATACCCATTTGCAACCAATAGACATTTTGCCTTCAGAAAAATCAACCAAATCCCAAGTGTCATTTTCAACCAATACTGAATATTTCTCATCCACTGCCTTGCACTAATGATCATCCATAATAGCTTTAGAAAACTTTGTGGGTTCCTTGAAGCTAGTGACTTTTGCCATATATGCATAATGCCTCACTGTGTAACCACTGTATGTAAGCTTATCCACAGGCTTCCTGACTCTTTCTGATCTCCTCAACTGAGGTGCAGTATGAAACTCTCCTCTCTCATGAGGTGGTGCATATCTATGTCTCACACTAGGAGTCACAACTGATGGAATACCAAAGTCACTATCCAAGCTATCAGTGCTAGGTGAATCATAACCACAAGTGAGTGGCCCTATAACATCATCAAGATTGCCTTTGCCTTTATCCACATTCCTCCCCCTCACTGACATACCCATGTCAGTGGACAAAGATGCTGAAGTCCTCAATCTACCTATCCAAGGACTAACTGATGAAGTAGCATCTTTAGAAGGCCCAAAAATTTATACACTTTCATTTGTACCTGCATGTACATAAGTGTCCTGACCAACATCATCATCATTCATCAAAGTGATCTTCTTTTCATGCCATGATTTCAGCTCATCAAATACCACATCTCTTGAGACCAATATCTCATGAGTAGAAGGATTGTAGCATTTGTACGCTTTCCTATCTTGTGCATACCCAATAAAGATGGCTTTTTCTACCTTTGGATCAAGCTTCTTCCTCTTTTCATCTAGAACATGTATATATTCCAAGCATCCAAAAACCTTAAGATGGCTAATATCTGGCTTTATCCCATAAAGCCTCTCATGAGGAGTCACCTCATGTATCCCATACACTGTAGTCATTACAGCCTTTGGCCAATATGCATTTGATAGGCTCTTCTCATTCAACATGGCTCTAGCCAATTCCATGATCATCCTGTTTTTCCTTTCTGCCACATCATTTTGTTGTGGAGTGTACCTGCATGTCAATTGCCTTTTAATCCCATGAGCTGCCAAGAAAAGATCAAAATCTTTAGAACCATATTCTCCACCACCACCAGATCTCAAGCATGAGATGTAGCAAGCCAATTCTTTCTCCACACGTCTCTTGAAGTCCTGAAAAGCATCCATGACATCACTCTTGTGCTTCAGCACATACAACCATGTGTACCCAATATAGTCATCTATGAATGACACATAGTAACGTGATCCCCCAAGAGATGCATTCTGTGAGGGTCCTCATACATCAGAATGTACAAGCTGTAATGGTCTCGTATAAATGGAAGCTTGATTGCTTCCCAAATTGACAAGACTAACATACATGTCCCAATTTCGCATGCTTGAACTTAGGAAGTCCAAGTACAACTTGCTTATTCTTCAGCTTTTGAACATTTACATGACCGATCCTTTTATGCCATATCTCAATGTGCCTTATTGCAGCATTGTCATGTGAATACATAGTAGCATTCAATGTTGGAATTTTCGTATCCAATGTAAACATTCTTCCATTTCTTTTGCCTTTAGCAATGAGTTTGCATCCTTGGCCATACTCTTCAATGTAGCATCCATCTTTATTGAATCTAACTTCTTGATTTTGTTCATCCCACAAAAATCAAGTTTTTAGTTATGGAGGGTACATGTAACACATCATAGAGACTCTTTTTTCTATCACCATGCATCATCAAGGGAACAATACCTGTATGCATAATGTCATGCTGAGTATCATCCCCTGTGCAAACATATCCATGAGCACCTTCTACAAATGTGTCAAATCACTCTCCATGAGGAGTCATGTGGTTAGATGCCCCTGAGTCTATATACCATACATCATCTACTTTGCCTTGTGTAGTCAACCCTTTCTTCACATGTTTCATAGCAACAACGTGTCATCCTCCTGCATACCACTAGAAGAAGCATAATTACCATGTTACTTCCCTCTTGCTCTTTGATCATTCTGCTTCTTGTGGCAATCCTTAGCTACATGCCCGTATTTGCCACAATGATGGCAATCCTTATTTGCATTTGATTGCTGTCCATGAGTCATTTGAGGCTATTGCCAAGTGCCTCTTCCTCTAGCTGAATAACCCCCTCTTCCACAAGCATTTAAGGCACCTCTATTTGCTTGAGGATGCCTATTTTGCCATCCAATAGCTTGCTGTCCACAGGCTGCATATGCATTTCTAGCACCTCTTCCTCTAAAGTTTGATCTTCCTCTTCCACCTCTACCCCTTTGATTGGAGTAGAAGACATTGTCCCTGCTATTTTTAGATCCACTAAAACTTGTATTGAGTCCAAGTTTCACTTCTTCATGCAATAGAAGTGCCACAAGTTCATCAAAGTCAAGCTACTCCTGACGCACTGAAATGGAAGTATCAAACTGCTTATACTCTTGTCCAAGTCCATGGAGGGTAGTAGCCACCAAATCATCATCGTCAACTTCAACTCCAATTGAGCCTAGTTGTTCTGCAATGGACCTGATCTCACTAACATAGTCTTCAATAGACCTTCGGCTGAACTTTTGCTTCAGTTGTGTCTTTCTTGCATGAGTGACATGCCCATAATTCTTCATTGATAAGTCCCAAGCAGCTTTTGAGGAAGTATAGTTTGCAATTTTCATAGCCCTTGTGTCGGACACACATAATGACAGCCAATGCAAGACCTTGTTGGCCTTTTCCAACCATGTTCTATGTGCCTTTAACTGATCTTGTGTTGGAGGTCTATCCCCCGGTAGCTTGGACTCATCTTCAACACCTGTAAATAGGTCCCAATAGCCTCTTCCAATTAAAAAATTAGACATCCTGAATTTCCATAGAACGAAATTGTTGTAGTCCAGCTTCTCACCACTATCTGAGTGATAGTATCCTTCTCTCCTATGTTTGCCATTTCAAATTCTTAAGCTTTGCAAAACCAATCAATTTCTCAAAATGTTAGTAGAGGCAATATACTTCAATGACCTGTAGTGCAACCAGTTTTTACTGTAAAACTTCAGCAATAACCACTATTGCATTTTCAGACAGTAGATGTGCTTCTATTTCCATTCAACTACAGTTACAATGCATCAACAACTTTGCATTGCAATCTGATACGATGACTATCCATGAGAGCTTTACTTAATCATCATACTCTCCACAAATATGCCATTCATCAGCAATGGGCTGCCATTAATCAATGCCAATGCATAAGAGAGAATCCAGTACAGATCTTCAAGCCTCACTTAATACATTCACTACTGCTGCAAAAATTGTCTCCAACAAGGCTTTTACATGTATCAACAATGGGTATGTAGTCAATGCACATATAGATACTACCAACTACTATGGCATATTTGGAGTGGAGACAAGCTTGGGATTGTGTGCAAGGATTTGGAAGTACCCGTATTTGAAGTGTCAGACTGAGCACTGTTCAGTCAAGTATACATGACATGTACATTCCGGGTGTGCAGTAGCCACACTGAGAGCCATGAAAAAATTGCAATTCTTTCTTGCTCTGCATTTCTTTATCTGTGCCCTAGCACCTCTTTACAAGTGCAACTGAATAACCCGTGAATTTGTCATCTATTTGTGTAGCAAATCAAGTCCTTGCGAATCTCTGTCTGTCTCATTTTTGACTTGTGCCATCTCTATCCTCAATAGCTGTTGATAGCAGCCATAGCCTGCCTCCCAAAAACGTTCCTCCCCTTGAATATTCTGTCTCTATCTCTGCTCAGAGAGCATTATCGTACATCTTGGCAGAACGTTGCACAAATCAGTCCTATGCTACCATCAGTTGTACGTTCGGAGACCTCAGTAAACGATATGTCATTAGTTGGTGGAGGCAATGCTATCAGTTATGCTGCCTACACATTCACAAAGAATGGAGTGGATGGTGGAGAACTATGCATTATATCAAAAGAGAACCTTCCATCATATGAAAGGCCAGCACTAATGAATGCATATTTGTTTTCACTCAACAAAAAATCAGCAAGTAGTCCAGACGAAGAGCTCCTCAGTCATCCCATCCTACAACAGAGGGAGATGCATTTGGGAAGCCAGGGCTACTGTTCCGATCAGCCTATCACAAGATTTTGATGGTCCAAGATTGATTGCTGAGCATTGTAATTTGGTAATCTGAGCTCGAGTCTAGATCTCCAGCACAAGGCCATTCAATGGGCTCGAGATATAATGCGGGATTGCTGCTTATCACCTCAGTTGTAGTCATATGGGTGACATCTGCTGAAGTGACACAAAGCATATTTTCATCATACAGACCCCCATTTGTCCTTACATACCTTGATGCATCGCTTATGGTGATTTACCTTCCAGTTGTCGCAGTCAAGGATTGGGTGTACTTCCATGTTAAAAAGCGCTATTATCTGTGACATGTCATATTCTTCTCCACGCTTAGATATGATGGATTTCTTAGCTTTGTCAGGATTTGAGCTTCCTCACCATGGCAGGCCTCAAGCTGGGGACTTCAAGGGATTCAATGATGAAGTATTTAGCAGACACCACTCTCAAGCAACTACACCTACCTCGTTGGAGACGGGGGAAGCAGTTTCCAATGTTTATGCTGATCTACATGAAGAAGCACGAGACCATGCTCGTGTTCATAATGCCTACTTTGAACAGGCAAGGCAAGCTTATTTGTCAGGAAACAAAGCTCTGATACCATATTAGCATTCTGAGAGAGAGAGAGAGAGAGAGAGAGAGAGAGAGAGAGAGAGGGGTGGACCATGACAAAGGCATAGGCAATAAGGGTAGCAAACATACTCCTTGTCATTCCATTCCATCAACACAAAGTCAGAAGTCAACTGTGTACTTCGCACAAAAGATCAACAGACCTAGATCTAATCATGGTTAAGTCAGTATGACTTAACCTCCTTATTCAACTAGGATAAACAACTAACCAAAGACTAAGAGCTTGAATCTCAACAAAGTTTGGGTGGGATGCTATCTTGGATTAACAAGTAACTAGCGTTTCCAATCCAAACAAATGATGTCATTCCAAAAAAGTAAGATCCTAATTGCACTTTGTAGACTAGAGGAACATAGAGTTCAAATGGAACTTTCCATTCCATTACACTTAGTTTGTTCCACAAGTACCTTTTCCATCATAAAACTTCAAGGCTTTAATGCTTGCATAGAGTCCCTCCATTTTTTATAATAGCTACCCCTTTTTTTGCTTTGGTTTTTTAGCCTTACTTTAATTGAAATCTTAAGCTTTCTTTGTCTCATGCCTTTTTTTGTCTGCTTTTATAAAGCATTACTCTTTTTCTTTTTTTATCAAACATTAATAAACCTTTTTTCAATATATAATCAACTTATAATCTCCATTTTTGTCTTAAAGTTCAAAGGCCTTGGGTGTACTCATACACCCATGATTGTCAAAACCTTGTAGTATGCTTTCACGAACAACTCATACACTCAATTGTGGTGCCTCTCATTATCCAATGCCTTCCAAATTCAACTCATAGCTCATCTTGAGGCTGATGAAGCCCATAGAACCCTCATAACAAACATAAACAAGGGATTCACTATAACAAGCTAAAGAAGATACAATAACATCATCGTCACTAGCTAGCAAAATCCGATCCACTATAACAAGCTAAAGAAGATACAACAACATCATCATCACTAACTAACAATATCTAATCCACAACCTCATTCAAAAACTCACCATTAGTCAAATAATTAAAAACCACCTCACAAATTTTCCCCAATCCTTTCTCTCCAATTTTAGATCTCTTCTTTCTTAGTTATTCAATCCTCCCCAAAGTCTTACTCACATTACCTCTCGTGTCCTTATCAATACTACTCTCAAGGTTCTTAAAACCCCAATCAAGGTCATCCTAAAGGACATAAACTTTAAAAGAAGTTAAAGAAATCTCAAAAGTCATTAAATAAAAAGTTCTATTTATCATTATTTCCCAAATCAACCACAGAATCATCAATACAAACATGTGACGCTAGCTCTACTCAAAAGAACATTTGAAACAATCACATCATGAGCACAAACATAATCACTAACATCAATAACAAACAAAGTCCTTTGAGGACTCGCACCACAACTAACATCAATCTCAATACAAATAGGAGTCCTTTTATGGCTCCCTTCACAACACAAACTCACATCAAAGAATACACAATCAAGCAAACAAGACTCAACTAAGTCATAACCAGCAACACTACCAATACTCAATGAGTTAGAAACCTCAACCTCAATGCCCTTGCAACAAGCTTCATCATCTAGAAGCTCATTTACCACACTCAACAACATCAATTTTAGTAGGTAATAAACCTAAATATCCAAGCTCTTTTTTTTTTAAATTTCACTTCCAAGCTATTCCCCACATACTTCTCTATAAGTCTCAATAAACCCTCTTCAATCACATTGTTCTCACTCAATCTCTCAATATTGTCAATATCCTCCCCACTATCAAGGTGCTCAAAGCTATCAAGACTCTCTAATGTCTTCAATGTATCTCTCCTAGCATTCCTTTTAGTGGCCAATACTTGCCAATTGATGACTAAAAATTTATATATTTGTGATTTTTTTTAAAAGTTGAGTGGGTTGAGTTATAACTTTGAGATTTTTATTTGCCCAAATTTCTAAGTTATATTGAAGTTATGAAGGCTCTTTTGCCATTTCTATGAATGAAAATTCAAATAAATATGTTAAATTTGCCCCAATGCTTATAAGTTTTGGGCCACATATTAAAAGATTTGCCACATTGTCCTATAGTTAAGGTTTATATAGATATTGATTAGTTGATCATTTGTGAGTAGAAACATTCTAGCATTTCAAGAGAATGTCGTGCATAATGTCTAAATCAAGTATAGCTCTATTGTTAGAAAGGTAAGAGATAGTTCAATGTTCTTGTAGCTCATTTGGAGAGTAAGAATCCAATTATCATTCCTCAACTTATGAGACATATGCCAACTATCATTGCTCAACTAGGGATTTTGAGATGTTTATTAGATTATTAACTAGTTTATTCCTTTCTACCACAATTTAGTTCATGTATCATTGAAACTCAATCCATGGCACACAACAAAGACCCCCCCTCTCTCTCTCTCTCTATGCACCACACATTGCAATATCATGTATAGAATCAAACATTGATATTATGTATGCATGCATATGCTATAGTCATAGAAACATATTGAAAATGTATTAGTTAAATGAAGATATCTTTATATGAATTAAACAATGATATATGTGTAAACTATATAGATATGTTTGGAGATTAATTAAATGCACAATAAGTTAAAGTTTATGATTACTAACATTTTTTACTCTAGACATGATATAAACATAATTAAATTGCATAAATTACGTGTAAGTTAAATTGATGATTTTCACTCACTTAAGTATGGTTCACATATGAAAATGTTTATGTAACCATAGGTCTATGTGCAATCACACAAATCCTAACTTGATCGTACAAATAATGTTGCTTTAGATAACTATGCATAAACCACATTTGAGTTTGTTGTGTGTACTTGTGTCACATTGAGAGATTATACTCTCATAGCTACATTTTCACAAATGATGGGAAAGAGAAATGTCATTGTTATATTAATTAGAGTAATTACAGCATAGTCATGCTTACAAAAACAACTACACATATGCACTATACTTCAAGGAGTAAAAATCATTGAACTAACTTACACATGATTTATACTCTAGTAAGTTTTATAATGTTTTTATCATTTATATATTTAATAATGGTATAACACTAAATTGCAACTACATCATGAAGGATGGTCATCATGGATGGGCTAGGCTAAATGAATCACTAGCATGATAGGCTAAATAAGCATCTACAAAAGTTGAATCAAGAGGTCCTTATCAACCATGGGTTCTTTCAATGAGATTATTGGGGTAATACCACTTTAGTTGATGAGGCTATGGCCACTTAAGCCTACACCTCCCCATTTCTCCTCCTTCCATTTGGTCCTATGTAATCATACTTAGGCTTGCACTTCTATATGGGTTTACCCTTTATACTTTTTCTTTCTTAGAGACACAAACTTGTTCAATCAATTTCTCAAGAGGCATCTAAAATCTCATGAGCACAAAGAGCTAATCAAAACCACAAGATGTAATCAATATTAGCAGTCAAAATATTGTCACACAACTCTATGGCACATGGCAATCAGTTAAAGTGGCTTGAGGTCCAATTTAGATGTAAGCAAACAACGAAATCTCATTGAGTGTATGGTGGAGGAATTTGCCTTGGGTTCAAAGGGAGTTGAGAGGAAAAAGAAGCCCAATTATCATGCAAAATGGGAGAGTTTGATACATGCACACCATGAATTCGAAATGCTTTTGGAGGAGGCGATAAACATTTGTAGGATCAAAAGGACCCACACCACAATAGTAAGATGCATGTAGATATTCTCAAGATATGGTTGCTTAAACATGATATGTGGCATTCTTGTCTTTATGCAAATCATGGGTGCTCATGCACAAGGAGTGTTCAAACACCCTAGTGTAGACTCCTTTATATAGTTAGCATGGGCATGTTGATGAAGCTTGGAGATGCTTTGGGTGCATATATGAGGAGGGATTCTCCCAAAACATAATCACTTTTACATGCATTTAAATGCTTGCAAAAGCATAGTGGAACAATACATTAAGGGTCCAAATATCAAGATCTTCAAGCTAGAGCTATAGATATCAAACATTGTGTTACTAAATTCCTTGGCGATCATGTATGCTATACATGGTACACTATAAGAGTAGAAGTTATTGTTGAGCTTACAACATAACTACTACTAATGGCTAGAAACTTCATATTATTTGAGAATTTTGGAATTTCCAATCAATATTGAAATTGCAAATCAAAATTAATTTCATGAATTTGGAAATTTTATTATTTTGAAACTTGATATAATGAAATGTAGTATCACTTATGATCATTTGTAAGAGATTGGAAAACCTCATAAAGATGGTGTTGATAAATATCTTAATTTTAGTAACCTTTCAAGGAAAATCTTCAATCAAAGGATTATTGTGGCCTTTCTTTGTCCTTCAATACAACCTTTGGGGGGATTCTTATTGTTTGGGGAGTTTTTGCACCTCTTCATTCAAGAGAAGAAAATGCTATCTATTGTTTCCCATCATTCAAGATATTTCTTATTGCATGTCCAATATTTAGCCAAATAATAAAGGTGCTCCTCCTCTATAACATTTTGACAACTACCAAATGGTGCCTAATATTGAATATGTATCTTTTTGAAGTTGTTGGATTCTCGATTTGTATGTATCTTGATTTGTGCAACACAGATGCAAAATAATAGAACTACAAGTAACTTCTCTAGAAACAAAGCATTGTATCAAGGATGTTAATCCTAAGGGAGCTAATAGCATGTCAAGTGCTAGAGCCACTTTGTAGATTAGTATAAGTTGTGAGACAATCTAACTTAAAGTATGAAATGAGAAACTAGATTAAATTGACACGAGTCACATTGAGTTCCATTGTATCGGTGAGGAGATTTTATGATAAATGTAATGAAACTCTTAACTAAAGGGATGAAACATATAGTCACATTGAGTTCCATAAAGAATAAATCCCGTGACTACAAATATATCTTGGGATTTCTCAACTTAAATCTCCACAACGTCACATCAACTAAAATAAGCTTTCTATTGTTCAAAGTGTAAAAGAGAGGAAATCCAAAGTAACAAGCTAAATCTTAAAATTGAGCCACACATTTGATTAATGCAGAGAAAGTGTTCGTTAATTGTGAAGAAATTTGAGCTATAATGCAACAAATGAGGGAGCCTTTCACCTTCGACGTTTTGACCAAAGAAGGCGGGTCCGGAGAATTTTGACGATGGAGTTCATTGGCGAGGGCCTTTATCAGAGTGACAAGGCAGGCATGCATCAAGTTGGTCCCCCTCCCTCATCAGGAAGCGATGCGGCGTGCATATAATTGGAGGAGCCCTTCTTCACCTGCACGATGAAACCGCTGCCGATCGCCTTGCCTTACACTCCAAGACGCTGCCGACCATCTCCTTCCTGCAAGACCAGCTGATCCTCTACTAGTCTGATCAGACTCCATGCATGCTGCTCTTGGGCTGAATTCGGGGATCGTGAGGATGCCTTTTGGCGGCAGATGATGATGATGATGATGAGATCAAGGTTATTATTAACATTCGCGGCACACCAGCAGTACACGAGCACTAGCTGTGGTGACAACCGGATTTTCTCAGTCCCTGATCAAGGCTGCCAAGCGCAGCGCAGGTGCTGTTGGCCATGTCCGTGATCCAGCTCCCTTCGCTGCATTAATCATCTCCCACCAGCACCAACCAGCTTGGTGCTGGTGGGCGCTGGCGGCAGATGATGATGATGATGATGAGATCAAGGTTATTATTAACATTCGCGGCACACCAGCAGTACACGAGCACTAGCTGTGGTGACAACCGGATTTTCTCAGTCCCTGATCAAGGCTGCCAAGCGCAGCGCAGGTGCTGTTGGCCATGTCCGTGATCCAGCTCCCTTCGCTGCATTAATCATCTCCCACCAGCACCAACCAGCTTGGTGCTGGTGGGTGCTGGCGGCAGATGATGATGATGATGAGATCAAGGTTATTATTAACATTCGCGGCACACCAGCAGTACACGAGCACTAGCTGTGGTGACAACCGGATTTTCTCAGTCCCTGATCAAGGCTGCCAAGCGCAGCGCAGTTGGCCATGTCCGTGATCCAGCTCCCTTCGCTGCATTAATCATCTCCCACCAGCACCAACCAGCTTGGTGCTGGTGGGTGCTGGCGGCAGATGATGATGATGATGAGATCAAGGTTATTATTAACATTCGCGGCACACCAGCAGTACACGAGCACTAGCTGTGGTGACAACCGGATTTTCTCAGTCCCTGATCAAGGCTGCCAAACGCAGCGCAGGTGCTGTTGGCCATGTCCGTGATCCAGCTCCCTTCGCTGCATTAATCATCTCCCACCAGCACCAACCAGCTTGGCAAACATCTCGTTCATGTACTCCTGAGGCGATTTAGACTGCGATATGTAGCCTGTCTGAGACCAGGATCATGCCCACCGTCGAAGAGAGGTTACTTTCGGAAGCTCCGGTAGGCCATTGTCTGCGATGTCCTTGGATGGAATGAAGCATATTCCATTGCAAGTTCTCTCACCCACCCAGTTCCCCTCAAAGATGATGCCAAGCTTATCAAGCAAGGACCTTATTCGTTACATCCTCGATACACCCATCATGTCAAGGAGAATTTTGATAAGTTGCTAAAAGTGGGGTCCATGTATGAAATTGAGCATATAGACTATGTACCACCCATCATAGTGGTCCTTAAGAAGAACAAAAAAATTCACATATGCATCAATTATAAGAAATTAAATGCTACAACATCCAAGAGAGATTATGTTTTAGGGGTCTCTTTAAGCAATAATTATCAATTACTTGGGTTCTATTGTTAGAAGATATTATCAATTTATGTGCAAGTATGTGCATGACCGAATGGGCTAAGCAAGGAAATTAGCATAAGTTGAGATGGCACCCAAGAGATGCATGGTTGGAGCAAAATAAGACATTGTTGCCATCAATGCAATACCAACTCCTCATGACTTCCAAGTGTCCCTCTTTGATTTTCATATTGATTATGAGCTAAAAAACATTAAAGAAGAAGATTAGGTTAATCAAAAATCATACAATCAATCATAATTTATAGGGTAGGACATGTACTCATGGGTCCCTTTCTATCCGAATAATGAAGCTAATAACATTGTTGTGCACCTCTAAGGCATTTCTTAATTATGAAATCTCACCCTTGGGCTATGGACTTTCACCAACTAAATGAGTGCTAATTAAAAATACAAGTGTAGTTAGAGAAACAATAACCTTGTTTCACGTAGATTAGGCTATTGTAAGTATTGTAAGATAGAGCCTAAAAAGGATACTCAAACTAAGTCATTCATCAACTCACATAATGTAAAATTATCATATGTCGCACAAAAATTGAGAGATTTATCTTTTGCACAATCAAATGCAACTAATGTTTGAATTTAGTTGTTTTTTTACTAGTGTCTAAGTGACTTAAATATGTTGTGTTTGAGCAACTTCAACTACCCTAGTAAGGGAGAGTGCAAAACGATAACTCATTTGAGATATCTCTTTTCTAGGTGCACCTAATACTTGGATTTCTCTTAAGAAACATATACTCTTTACCAAGATGGTAATTAGAGTAACTTAAGATTACCGATGGCTATTGTGCCATAAATGTTAGAAGTGGGTGCAATGATGATGGAATCGTATGCATACACTATAATAAATTACACAACACAAGAGAGAAGATAACAAAGAAAAAAACTTGTAGCTAAAGAAATTAACATATGATCTCACATCAAAAGTTGGTGCAATGATTTAAGCATGTATATTTGCTATAATGGACAACATAACACGAGAGAAGAGAAAAGAAAAAGAGAAACCACTCCATAGAAAGAACATTACAAAGAACTCAAAAGAGTAAATATGCTTGGAAAATGAAATCTATATTCTAAGATAAGAGATATTGTAGAATCAACGAGTCACCTAGATGTGTGACACTAGTATCAACTCCCTCTCTCCAATGAACTTGCTATAGGAGTATGTAGTGAAACAACTGAGGAGGAGGGAGTGCAATTCTATAAATAGGCCCAAAAGCATGATCAAATTGGCCAAGCCATCATTTAGAGCCACTAAATAATTAGGTTAGCCAAATATAAAATGATTGGGCAACCATAATAGGTGCCAAAAATTATAGCAATCACATCATATTGAAAAAAAAGTGCATCCCAATCATCCAAGTTTTTTTGGACTTGAGAGTAGCTAAATTCACAATGAGTAAGCACAATGAGATGGCCTCCACTCCTTGTGAAGATGAAGCAATTATAGCCTTTCCCTTGATAAGAGCTCTCTCGCACTCAAGAACCTTTACTAGACTCTTTGGTTATCTCTCAAACTTTAAGAATGATTATGGATTTGATAATGGAAGTAAAGAGAATTCGATGACTAGGTGTTTCTAGGTTGGAAGATCAAACCCAAATAGATCCATTGTCTCTTCCTTGCTTGTGGGAAATAGAAAGATGTTTGCAAAGCTATCATGGAAAAATTAAGTAGCGACTTAGTATTGGAGAGTTATTTTAGCAAAATAGGAGCAACCTATTCCTTGTCCAAAGTGGCTAGCCATGGAGGGGTTTGGTTGTAATTTTATAGGCTAATTCTCCCTTGTAAAGTGCACTAGCTAATCTAAGAGTTCTTAGCTTACTTTCAACCAATCTTTTTGGTCTCTCAAGCTAATCTAAATCTACTCAAATCTCTCCAAAATCAATTTTATACTACTTGTGGAGGAGTATTTGGGGTAATCTTGATTAATCTTTTTGCCTTTTTTGGCTTTATGAAGCAAATCAACCTACTCTAAAAGGATGGATTTAACTAGTTCCTTCTATGTTTCTCAATTCAAGTTAGACCTTGATCAACAACCAACCTTCTTTTCTTACTCATTTTGATTTGATCAAATCTTCCATGCTATCATCCTTTTCATCATCACAATGCTTTTCTTCTTATCAAGAGATTTGGAAGCTCTATTTTCAACATTGTTAAGGCTTTATTTTTATCAAATAAAAACATTTAATATATCATTTCAAACATCACCTTTTTTTTTCAATTCTCTTACACTTACATTTTATCATATGGTCCTTGACTAAGATGAAACAACTACAACCATCTCCTTGAGAACTCTCACACTCAAGAACCT
This sequence comes from Lygodium microphyllum, assembly GCF_053477565.2. Classification (NCBI taxonomy): domain Eukaryota; kingdom Viridiplantae; phylum Streptophyta; class Polypodiopsida; order Schizaeales; family Lygodiaceae; genus Lygodium; species Lygodium microphyllum. Next base: position 30,136,092 of record NC_141139.1, read on the forward strand.
TTACTAGACCTAAGGCCTTCTTTGAAGGTCTAGCATATGGTTTGGAGGATTAAGAAGACATAAGGTTGAGAATAGAACCATTCTCCATGCTTTGGGAAGTAGGTGGAAACGTTGAGAAGGGCTCAACGATTTAAGAGCTAAGTCTAAAGGGGATATTATAAAGAAGGGAGAATAGGTGAGGGGGATGTTAGCATGGCAATGAAGCCATGGGGAGGGGGGGAGGGGGGGGGTATGGAGAAAGGAGAGGTTACAAAGAGATAGCAAGCAAATTGAGAACATTGTTTGAGAAATAACAATCCCTTCCTCATCAACTTGGAAATCAATTTGGTGCTCATCAATATTACCTACACATGTTTGTTTAAAAGTATCGATTAACAAAGAGATAGAGATAAAGGGGACATCAAGTAGCAAAGAGATATTCAAGAGACACCAAAAAATATATATCAACTAGCAAAGAGATTAATTACTTTTGCATCACATTGCACCTATGACACTTATTAAAAAGAAAGAATGCTATGAGGAAGGCTCTTCATAAAATTAATCATGCTTTGAGAATATCATTAGCACAATGGTAAGGTCACCTTCAAGTGCATGGATACATCCTTTAAACTCTTCAAGGCAAACTTAGAGCCAAAGATGCACTTCTTTTAAAGTGCTCAAAAGGCTTAAATTGACCATTAAAAAAGAATCATATAGAAAAAAAAAGTTTTTAAAAAAAGCTTGATTTCATGTTGGAAATTTTTAAAAACATTGGTTAATTAAACATTGTTTAACATAAGGATAATGTGTTGTTAAGTAACATCTATGTTTGGCCACATTTGAGACACTAGTTGGAGGCGCAACTACATGGGTGTATAGCCACACAAGTTTCAAAAAAGAGAAAATTGAATTGACACCAATTACAAATGAAACAATCCTCTTAACCAATCCACCAATTAACTAAATAATGGAAGTATTCAATATTCAATTCACTTATCAATTATCCAACTATACGCCAAGCAAAGCTTTTATATCAACATTCCTCGTAGCTTCAAACTAGTGTGTAACCAACCCTATATCCCCTCCCCCTTTTGATACTTAAGTTGTTTACATTCTAATAACTAGCTCTTTAATATCAACTCTACTTTATATTAAATGTCCTTGGCATTGCTAGGGTGAATTAAAAACAATAACTTCAAGTACACTATAGTAAAAGATGGACTTGACACTACATTGTCCAATATGTAGCCTCTCAACTAAAAAAGTTGATTGCCACTAAGTAATGTAAGCAACATATGATAGTTCCTTTTGGGATAAGCCTTTTTAAGTATAAAAGTTCATTGGACAAACTTGAATTTATGTGGTTGAGAGATAAACCTATCAAGCTTGAACATCAAGACTAATCACCCCAAGCTTAGTCAAGCTTTGAACACAAGAGTCCATGCAACCCACAAAATAATCCCTCCAAGCGAGCCATTGCCCAAGCAAAAAAGGTAACTTGATAAGAGATTTTGGCCAAAATAGTAATCCCTTATGTGAGTTTAGGTCAAAGTATCTTAACCCTTACAAAAGGTGCTCATACTCATGAAAATCAATAACACTAACTCTTGTTACTTTGCAAGGAGTCAACTAGGCAATCATGGTTTTTATAAAGATCCCAACTTGTAAAATCTCATAAATTAGGTACTCCTTAATATAATTTCCAAAACAAAGATCCCAAGGCATCAAATTGTCATAGAAAGTAATTGCTCATTTATTTACCTTTTAAATATATATATATATATATATATATATATATATAAGCATTAAAAAACCTACACTAATCTTTTAAGTATAGAAAGGTATCAAAAAAGAAGCTCAAATTTGAAGGCGTACAAGGGCAACACATCTATTGAAACGACTCCCTCTACCTTCCTTCAACTGAGGAAAAATCTATATATTAACCTAGAGTTTTCGCCTTTCTAGAACAAGCGCATTCTAGACTGGTGTTCCTTATATTTGTTCTCTTGTACTAATTAAGATAGTTCATAAGGGGAAGAATGAAGGCCTCAATAAAAGAAAAATGGGGGGAAAATTGAAATAGCCTATATAAACAATGTTAACGAGCGCGACATTATTGACCAAAACGGCAAACATTTAAGGATGGAACTCTCTAAAACTAGTATTTTGACAGAAATGAAGCGGTTGGTTCATAAAGTACAATGGATCTGATCAGCGTAATGAATTATGAAGTCCATTGGCTAGATTGCAACCGTCCAATTTCAATAAGTGGACACTGGACATACTTACTTTATGAAAGAGCTGCAAAGGTCACTCACGCTCACGGATCACGAGGGACAATCTTAAAACGGCGCCTCTCCTGCAATTGCGCAAAAGAAGGCTTTTCGTGAGAACACGCCATGGCACCTAAACTTGAACCCCTTTGCAGTAAGAAAGACACTACCAAACCCTTGACTTCCATTGCGCAAATCAGATTCAGCTTTGAGGGAATGATTAACCCTACCCTTTTAGGACTTTGATTCAGCTTGATAGTATCATGCAGGTACGCGACATAGTTGAACACACAAGCACAAATGCAAACACAAAAATAGGGAAAGGTAAACGTTACCGAGTGACTGAGTGCCTGTCTTGAATGAAGAGAACAGAAGGCAATGACAATAGCAGGGGTCTTGGTGAGAGCATTAGCATTCCTGTAGTGAATGGAGAGGCCACTGTCAAGTGCACAAGACACATGGAAGGTCGTGTTGCAGCCCACTTCAGTACACTGAATGCATGCTCCATCATTGCTGCCACAGAGCCCACATTGCATATGAAACCTCCATGTAGGCACCCTCCCACACTCAACCCCCTCCTTATGCTTAGCCTTCTTATAGTACACCTCAGGCACAAACAGAGCACAAGCCAAATGCGCCCATGAACCATCGGTTGTCCTCTTCATAGCCCCACTCCTGGATGGGCACAGACAGCACAACCTGCTCCTCTCCTTGTCCTTGCTCTCGCATTGCTTGCAGAACCAGTCACCTGCTGGTATGCCGTCAATCAAAGGGTTTCCATAGCAGCTTGCATGAACCATCACATTGCAGCCATCACAGAACACAATAGGATCTGAAGGCTCTGCATCACTACCCTTGCAGACATCACAGAAGATGTCATCATCATCATCAGCAGCAGCAGCATCATCAGCGTCATTGTCATCATGTTCATTGCACTCTTCAGCAACTTCAGGCGTGGACTCTGACTTCTTTGTGGCGGCATCTACACTCATGGGCATTGTTGAGCCACGGTTTTTGAATGCCCTAGTGCTAGCATGACATGGTTTCTTGTCCACCATGGCTTGATTCATTCGAGAAACTCCCTCTTCTTTGACCAGTTCTACCTCCTTAATCGAGGTCATCTCCATGCACAGCTTCTCTTCAGAGGTCTTGGAAGCCTTCAGGCATGCTCTCGACTCCGAGAGCTCATTAAGCAAGGGGACTTTTTCTTCTTTGCCAGTTCGCCTCTTTGAATCATCTATTTGACAGGCTCTTTCATCAGATTGAGAGCCCTTGTCCTCTTTCCCTCTCAGGCCATAATCCTTGCTAAATTTAACAGGACAACTGACTTGTTGCATTGCTCGGTACCCGAGGTACACAGGAGCCCCTCTCTTACGTGATTGTGGAGATTTCTCGCAGACAATATTTTTCTGAGCGGGAATGTCAGAAAGGGGCTGCAGAACAGCAGGAAGCAATGCCTTCTGTGGTTTTGAGGCAAATCCATTCTCCTTGTCTTTCTCTGCTGCTGCTTCTTCTTCTTCTTCCCTCTTCGCATGATTCAATGGCAGTGACAAGATCTTAGGAGCACATACCCGTTTCTTAGCAGGGAGATTGACGACAGAATCTCGGATCAAGGCTTCCTGCTTCTGTAATAGGAAGAACTCCCGCCTCTCCTTCTCCAGGATCTTGAATCTCTTCAGCGGCGGAAGGCCACGGAACCTGTCCACTGCTTCGGCGTCTGCGTGTACGAGAGCTTGGTGTTTGGAGCGAGCCTCTCGCTTAAGGTCGGGAGCCATGCCCTCCGCACACACCACAGAGAGAGAGAGAGAGAGAGAGAGAGAGAGAGAGAGCGCTGATGTTTTGGCAAAACTCCAAAGACATTTCGAATATTTGAACTTCCGCGGTTGTATTTTTCAGTTCACCCGCCAAACTTTGAACTTATCTATCTAGCCTGTCTATTTAACTTTTAATCCATGAAAGTGCCAAGCCTAGCACCGAACCTACATGGCAACCATATAGTGATTCCAGACATCTACCCTCTACCCTTTCTCACAAACATGGATTGCATTCAATGCTCTCCCTATCCAAGTGCGGTTGTGGATAAATTCATGCATAGGTCCCTAATGACACCCATGCCTGGCCACTCCCTCTCTTTCTATCTCCTCTTTAGAGAATCTTAACAAGCTGGCATTCAACTTTCCCATCTCCCTCGCATCATGTAGCATGCATCTCTCTCTCTCTCTCTCTCTCTCTCTCTCTCTCTCTCTCTCTCTCTCTCTCTCTCTCAAAATAAATAAATAAATAAATAAATAATAGTGGTCTCCTACATGACAATCATGGAGGCCTCCATCCACCATTGCCTTGCACAATGAGCAACCTGCAGCTATGTCGCATGGGCAGCCCAATACCACAGTAGCAAGCCACGCATGTCTTCATTGTCTCTTCCAAATGTACATAAGACACTTCTTGTATTATGCACTTGAATTGTAAATTCACTAACATTTTCATGGATAACTTTGGAAGATTGCATTATTAGGTGTTTAAACTCAAGGGGGGTTGAACCCCAAACACACCCATCTAGTGTATCTAATGAGGAGTTTACCTACATAAAAACCAAAAAAACAAGTTTGTAATAAAGAGATGGGCTCATCCTCTCTCTCTCAAAAAGAAACATTATGCATCCTATTCACACAATCTTTAAAACCATGCATAGTATGCCTCATGCATAAGAGGACTGAAGCAAGCAGTAGCCTATGACATATTGGCTAGTTTGCTATTGTTGGGCATCAAGAAAATGCTAAGGGACATTGACATGGAAGCCCATCAAATCACTACTTCTTCTTGTTAACCTAGACTTCTATGGGATCTCTATCGTGAGAAGCTCCATGAGGATGACACCATAGCTATACACATCCCCTTTGGTGTTGCACTGCTAACTTTGGTCATACTCTGGAGGGATGTACCCAAATGTGTCCACATGGGTCTCACGTGTTGATTAGTCCCAAAACGACAGTAGCAAGCCACCACGAATGTCTTCATTGTCTCTACTACCAGTTGCGTCCATGGCCTTGCAAGCCTCAGTATTTGTGGCATATCATCCATGCCTAATTTTTGCAAGTGACATTAGGCAAGATGAAGCACAAGAACCTAGTCCCTCTACTTGGATATTGCTCTTTTGAAGAGAAGAAGCTAATGGTGTATGAGTACATGGTGAATTGAACCCTTGATCTTTGGCTGCAAAATAGGATGGATGCCTTGGAGGTGTTAGATTAGCTTAAATGGCTCAAGATAGCCAATAGCTCTACCAGGGGATTGGCTTTCTTACACTGTGGCTTCATCCCTCACAACATTTGTTGACACATTACATTTAGCAACATCCTCCTGGATGACAATTTTCAACCAAGGGTGGCCAATTTCGGCCTTGCCAAGCTAATCAGCACATGCAAGACCATGTGAGTACATTTGGGTACATCCCTCCAGAGTATGACCAAAGTTAGCAGTGCAACACCAAAGGGGATGTGTATAGTTATGGTGTCATCCTCATGGAGCTTCTCACGATAGAGATCCCATAGAAGTCTAGGTTAACAAGAAGAAGTAGTGATTTGATGGGCTTCCATGTCAATGTCCCTTGGCATTTTCTTGATGCCCAACAATAGCAAACTAGCCAATATGTCATAGGCTACTACTACTTGCTTCAATCCTCTTATGCATGAGGCATACTATGCATGATTTTAAAGATTGTGTGAATAGGATGCATAATGTTTCTTTTTGAGAGAGAGAGGATGAGCCCATCTCTTTATTACAAACTTGTTTTCTGGTTTTTATATAGGTAAACTCCTCATTAAATACACTAGATGGGTGTGTTTGGGGTTCAACTCCCCTTGAGTTTAAATACCTAATAATGCAATCTTCCAAAGGTATCCATGAAAATGTTCGTGAAATTACAATTCAAGTGCATAATACAAGAAGTGTCTTATGTGCATTTGGAAGACCCCTTTGTTTCTAGTTTTGTTTGTTTGTGTGTGTGTGTGTGTGTGGCTTTTGAGAACTTTGCTAGGTTGTTTTTTCTATCCTTAATAATATTTTCAAGGGTGGACACAAGGACAATGGAAGGAGTGCAGACATGATGCTACTTTGTTCTCACTTCCACTCAATACGATGAGCCAACTTCTCAATCCAATTACTCACCTTCAAGTAAAGGAGGACTACAAGTGGAATGCACTTGCTTGGCATAGAACATGACTCCTCACCAAACCCATAGGCATCATATGGAGGACATATTTGAGTAATGTCTAATGTTTTATAGGCTCAATAACCATGAAAAATATAATAAATTGTGTTACTCACATCAAAATTATTACTTTGTAATCGCAACATCCATAAATAGAGATGCATAGATATTAAGATAATGCACAGATGTGTGTGTGTGTGTGTGTGCGCGCGCGCGCATGTGCGTGCGTGTGTGCGCGTGTGTGTTAAAGGTTCAATAACCATGAAAAAATAATAAATTGTATTGCTCACATCAAAATTATTACTTTGTAATCTTAACATCCATAAATAAAGGTGCATAGATATTGGATAATGGACATAGAAAGAGAAAGAAAGAGACAGAGAGAGAAGAGAGAGAGAGAACTTGAGCTTTAGCTTACTTGAGCTTGAAACATCAATAATGTTTGATAGACATCTAACACCAATAATAAGTGTGAAAAGATACATGTAACTATGGACTTCGGAACTACACACACACAGACATGTTTATGATCTCTCTCTCTCTCTCTCTCTCTCTCTCTCTCTCTCTCTCTCTCTCTCTCTCTCTCTCTCTCTCTCTCTCTCTCTCTCTCTCTCTCTCTCTCTCTCTCTCTCTCAATGTGCAAATATGTGCTATTTGTGTTTTTGCTAGCCAAGGCAAGCAGCAATGCGATAGCACAATTGTCTCCCTTCATTTGACCTCAAGTTTATTTTCCCCATTTCAAAACCTTATCCACTCATTAGAAAATGGTTTTTTCTTCCTTTCTCCAACCATTTTATCATAATATACCCATGCTCTAAAGTTTTTTGAACACATAAGTCTTCACTAGCTCCACTCCCACCACCACTCATTATCATGTTCACACTTGGTCTTACTTAATGGTAAATATTGGGATGGCATAGATAGTGTATAATAATGATAAATAATTATTGGTCTTTAATTTTCAGTGATAAGGTTGTTGGTGACAAGAAAGTGGCCACATCATGGCATGCTTGCTTCTCTCTACTCACTAAAATGTGAAGTGAGCAAGGTGTAGCCTCACGAGGTTCACAATGATACCAACTACACGAAGTGTGGTAGCAAGTGTAGCTAGCCCATCTAGTATTATAGATAATGGATGATGGATGATTTACAACATGAATGATGGATGGGTCTCCAAAATGGATGTATCCATACTCAATTAAAGGGTAGAGTGGCTCTCTAATGTGGCATATACCAAGTCTCAACATGGGTAGACTTGTTTCTAAAATCCAAAGAGAAGCTATATTATCTCTTAAGCAAGGTCATCCAAACCAATCATCTTCGATGTCAACTTTAGAGTCTCCCAATAAGAATCTTCAAGTTGGAGATGGGTGGGAAGTGAAGGAGAGATAAATTAAGAGAGGCTAATGTATTTGTGATCATTCATCATTTGTGTTAATTGAGCCCAACTTCAGTAAAGGAGTTCTTGCCCATTCTTAAAAAGAAGCCTCGGGTTACCCCTTTGCATTGATACCAATGGCAACAATGAATGTAAGTCCATTCATCCAATCCTATAGCTACATATCCCTCCATCCCATGATGGCATGAATGTTAGCCCAAATAAACTATATTTTGAAGGACTGTCACTCCAAACTTGCATGTTAACTTAGTGGTGGAAGCTCGTGCAGACCATTCTTTATTGGGAAGATCTTCCCAACTTTCAAGCACATTTGGAAAGATAAACAAATGGAGCTCCCGCAACCCATTCCCTCCATGGGATCTTTGGAATGCAATAGCTCTATCCCAATAGATTAGTTTACTTTTGCCATCCAAAACTATTTGAAGTTCCTAAAGCCATAGATATAAACAATGCTTATGCCAAAGATGGGGTTGTCATGAACAAAACGGGCCCATTGGCAAAGAGCTCTATGGACTAACCCATACTCGTAGTTAGTAACTCTGGACCCCCAAACTTCCTACTCCAAATGGTCCATAACGATGGCCCTCTCCTCAACACACTAAAGGAGAATACATGAGGAAGAAGTCAAAGGCAAGCATTCAAGTATGGGATAAAGCACTTGCCAAGACCAAAAAGAGAATGGCTTTGACCAAAACTCCCAAGTCAAAAAATGAATCCAATAAGCAGTATCTCATCCAATATTTAGGGCCTCTTTGATCAAGGAAGAAGTAAGGTTATGCAGAATGAAAGAGATGATCTCAAGCAAGTACTTGTGGTTATGTTCCAACCATATTGAAAGTAGGGTTGGCAGAATAGTACTAAGTACCAAGAAAGCCAACAACTGGTCCTTGACACAAGCGCTTAGGATAGTGCTTAGGATGAGTCTAATAAATAGGATGTAGCAAATCTAAGAAGGGGGAGCTTGGAACTTACGACCATGGCTATATATATAAGGCTAGACAAGACTAGATCCAAATTGTAAGGACTTCATTGAGCTCGTCATCATGGGAGCATACTTCAATATGTGTTTTAAGTCCTACTAGCATTCTGCCAGCAAGCGAAGTTTTCATGCTATCGCATAGTAACTTCGCTCAACAATCCCATTTCTTATCTTTCTCTCTCCCCCAAATTCCCTATGTCTAGTTCTCTCTCTCTCTCTCTCTCTCTCTCTCTCTCTGCCTTCTATTTTAGTTTATTTTTTATTTTCTCCTAGTTCTCTCTCTCTCTCTCTCTCTGCCTTCTATTTTAGTTTATTTTTTATTTTCTCCTAGTTCTCTCTCTCTCTCTCTCTCTCTCTCTCTCTCTCTCTCTCTCTCTCTCTTTGCCTTCTATTTTAGTTTATTTTTTCTTTTCTCCTAGTTCTCTCTCTTTTCTCTCCCCGCTTTTCTTCTCTCTCTCTCTCTCTCTCTCTCTCTCCTTTTATTCTCCCCCTCTCCTCTCTTTTCCTTCTCTCTCCCTCTCCTCTTTTTTCCTTTTTTTTCTTCTTCTTCTCTCTCTCTCTCTTCATTCTCTTTTTAAAAAATTTCTTCTCTCTCTCTCTCTCTCTCTCTCTCCCCTTTTCTTCTCTTTGCGCTTTTCTTCTCTCTCTCTCTCTCTCTCTCTCTCTCTCTTTTCCTTCTCTTTCTCCTCTATTTTTAATTCTCTCTCTTTTTAAATTTTATCTTTTCTCTCTCTATAATTCTCTCTACATGTTCATTCTCTTCTTCTTCTTTCACTTTCTTTCCCCTCCCCCCTCAATCTCTCTTAAAGTATGTAAATTTTATCTTTTCACTATATATAACTCTCTCTTTATGTTTATATTCTCTCTCTTCTTCTCCTCTCTCTCTCTCTTTCCCCCACCCTTTCTTCTTCTCCCCTTTCTCCTAATTTTCATTTTTTTCTTCTCTCCCTCTCTCCCTTTTAAATTTTATATTTTTCTTCTCTCCTTCTCTCTCTTTTTAATTTTATATTCTCACTCTCTCCTTCTCTCTCAAAAAATATTTAAATTTTAAAAATAATTTTCTATTTTCTATTTTTCCCCATCTCTCTTCCTCTTTTCCTCTTTCTTCTTCTTATTCTTATTCTTCTCTTTCTCTCCCCTCTCCTCTCCTTTGCTTCTCTCTCCTCTTTTTTCCTTTTTTTCTCTCTTTAAATTTTTTTCTTTTCTCTTTTTTTTTTAAATTTTTATCTTTCCTCTCTCTATAATTCTCTCTGTGTTCAAATTCTCTCTTTTCTTCTTCTTATTTTCTCTCTCTCATTTTCTTCTCTCTGTCTTTGTCTCCCTCTCTCCTCTTTCCTCTCTTTTCCTTTTTTCTTTTTCTTTTTCTCTCTCTCTCTCTCTCTTAAATTTTATATTTCCTCTCTCTATAATTCTATTTCTCTGTGTTCCCCATCTCTCTCCCTCCCTCTCCTCTTCTTTCTTTTTTGCTCTTTGTATCTCTCTCTCTCTCCTTATTTTAATTAAAAAGAAAGTTTCTCTTTTTTAAAATTTCTCTTTCTTTTAAATTTTATCTTTCCTTTCTCTATAATTCTCTCTCTATATTCAAATTCTCTCTCTATAATTATTCTTATTATTTTCTCTCTCATTTTCTTCTCTCTGTCTCTCTCCCCACTCTCTCCTCTCTTTTCCTTTTTTCTTTTCTTCTTTCTCTCTCTCCCTCTCTTAAATTTTATATTTCCTCTCTCTATAATTCTCTTTCTTTCTTTTAAATTTTATCTTTCCTCTCTTTATAATTCTCTCACTGTGTTTAAATTCTTTCTCTTCTTCTTCTTATTTTATCTCTCTCATTTTCTTCTCTCTGTCTCTCTCCCCCTCTCTTATATCTTTTCCTCTCTCTTTCTCTCTCTTAAATGTTATATTTCCTCTCTCTTTGTTCCCCCTCTCTCTCCCTCCCTCTCCTCTTCTTCTTTTTTTGCTCTTTCTAATACAGAGAGAGAGAAAACCTAGGCCCTATGCATGAGAGAGAGGGGATGGGGAAAAGAGAGAGAGAGATTATAAGTGAGAGAGAGGGGAAGTCTCATTCCATAAATTAAAGGGTCTCTAAGACCTTAGTCAAATGTATGCAAAATCCAATATCATAGTGCAAGAAAAGAAAAATGGGATTTTGTGCCCTACGATTTGAGAAGGTGGGTTGTTGAGTTGGTTGCAACCTCTCTCTTCCTTTATATTCTATCTCATGGTTCAGTTCTATGTCTCCAACTTTGGTAAAACTCTTGCTCTCATTTCTCTTGTGCTTTCTTGTTCCTTTCATGGAAGAAGAGGAAGAGAGTGATGACGAAGACAATGATACATTTCTTGTGTGTCTTCTTGCTTATGTCTTTTGAATCATGGTTCCTTAGCGAGAAAGAATGTCTTCTTTATAGATTTTGTAGCTAAAAAGCTACTTGCATCCTCTACTTGGCTAGTTTGTGGTTTATTTTGTCTTCATTGGTGCACTGGCCAACAAAGCGATGGCTATGGGATTTGCAAATAGAGGACATTGTAGCAATATTACTACAAAAGGCTTCAATCCTAGTTGCATTTTTAGAGCCAAGAGATTAGATTTGCAACAATATTATAATCCAAGGTTCAACTTCCTCGATGCTTCATCTTTAAATATTTTAAGGTGGATCAAATAAGAGATAAATCTACTTGAGGTGAGATGAAAAGGAAAGGAGAAGAATTGAATTGTGTTCTTAGTCTTAGAGCTATTAGCACATTCTTCTCCATGTGCCAAAATGTCTGCCACATATCTGACCTATCACACCTCTCCATCACCAAGACATGGCATCATCCCTTCTCATCTCCTACCCCCTATTATCGCCATGTACTCCTTCACATCCCCTATTTGACACAACCCTTCAAATCATTATGCCTCGTATGCTCGCCTTCTATATTTACCACAATGATCCACTCCAATGCTCGTTGTCATACTGGTGGACTTCTAGCCTTGTGTTTTCAATATTTGGTGGTAGCCCTATGAGTATACTCCTCTCTAAGCAACTACTAGTTTTGTGCCTCATCTTGCCCTCTCGATGTAATACTTCTATGTAATTAAAAGTTAGTTGGTATTTCAAAAGTAAGTTAGTAAGGTTACTAACTAATGTTAATAACTAACTAACTAAATTTAAAAAAAAACAAGGATCATAACCCGATATATTTTTTGGATTGACAAGGACTGTAGCCACCCATCATGAAAATTACCATGTGAATGAGACTTATGAGCCGTATTAGTCATTAGTGTCAATGTGTATAGTATGGATAGTCCAAAAAAACTAGATTTTTGGACAAAAGTAGCATATCTTTTGTATTTTGGATATTATTGATTGTAAATATCCTAAAAACTTCTAGAGCAGGGTGTCATGTAAAAAAAAGCAAGTGGCTTTTTCAGCCAGTTTTGGAGATTTAATACAAAAAAAGAAGGATTGGCGAAGTTGTATGCGTCGTGATCGCTGTTTATAGGCAGCAAACAACACTCGAAATAGGGAGAAGAAGAAGCAATAATTTGGAAGATTTCTAAGTAGGTGTCCTAGGGTTTTACCCCCCCTTTCGGAGCCAATGGAACCATTGGATCTGTGATTTGAGCATCATATTGCATCTTAGAAGTTTCAGATTGTTGATTTTGCCAACATCCCCCCCATAAAGAGCTCTTCTTATTAGCCACAACCCTTCTTCTCTAATTTAACTATAAATAAGAGGCATGGGGAGTAGTTTAGAGAGGCCCAAGGACACTGTGAGAGGCTGCGAGAGGGAGGTAGAAGGATACCCCTCCAAGAGGCTGTGAGACATGGAGCTAGAGAGAGAGAGAGAGAGAGAGAGAGAGAGAGAGAGAGAGAGAGAGAGAGAGAGAGAGAGAGAGAGAGAGAGAGAGAGAGAGAGAGAGAGAGAGAGAGAGAGAGAGAGAGAGAGAGAGAGAGAGAGAGAGAGTTAGTTCAACCCCCCCGTCTCAATCTTCGACTAAGCCATCTTCTTTTATGCTCTCCCATCCTAAATGCATTCCTCCTTCTTTATCTCTCGAATCCACTTGCGAATGATGGCTCCAAAGCGACGAGGTGGAAAGACCATGAGAACCACCACAACTGGTCAAAGAACGGGTATTGCCAGAGATATAGGAGTGCATGAGGTTGCCACTAGAGTTGCCACTACTAAATGAACATTGGGTGTGGTGAATGCAAGTGCAAGCAAAGACGAAATTTCCAATGTCATCGTGCCAAACCAAGTTATTCACGTTTCAAAAATAGGCTATTATTTTCATATCACCACATAAAATAATAAGATTTTTACTGCAATTTTACATAAAATATTAGCTTTCATATTTTTCACTTACACGAAATGACAATTTTATCTAGAGAGCATATGAATACACACATAAATGGTTAACTACTATCTATGATTTGTAGTTAGATTAATCAAGATTATAATTTGTAAGATCGTGATGGAATTAATCGCAGGAGGATATTGTACGAAATGAGTAAAAGACTATATGCGCACTTGAGATTAATAAAATAACTCGATATATTGTCAACGCAACAAGGTTAAGATTGATTAACACTTGTTATAAAAAGTGAATGTTTATTTAAGGGTCTTGTAAATCATCTCATTAAATTATTGTTGCAATATTTTTCTAAAGAAATTTTTCTTAATAATATGGCAGAATACAAGGCCTTGTTTATGGGGTTGACTGTAGCCAGATGTGGTGGTATCCGCTAGTTATTGGTGAAAGGTGACTCACAGTTAGTGATCAACCAATTGAATGGGACCTATAGTGTGTGGGGTCCCATCCTATGGATGTACCATCGTGCAGCCTTGGATATATTGCATATTTTTGAGATGATGACTTATCAGCTAGTTCCCCGATATAGTGGAATTGCTTTTTCGGATTCCCTGGCCAATTATTCTTTTATTGAAGATGTCTTTTTCGATTGTGGTCTAGAGAGCTCTTATAATTTTATTCTAATATTAGCCTAGAACTACTTTGGGGTCTTCTTGTTGACACGTCCTATTTTGGCGCTGATGGCTAGTTTGGGTTATGAGTCAAGTAGTGACTGAGTACCTTCCTATTTTATCATGGACATATACGATCATTTATCGTCATATTCATCGTACACCCCTTGCCATTTATGCAGGGGGATTATCCAATAATTTGATACACTTAGTGTAGGGCCTTAGAAGCCCTTATCCTTGGTCGGTCTTGTGCTTCAGTGGAGTTATGTCAAGAACAAGGGTTTGTTTTTGTAGTACACTGCCAAATGGTCGTTTTGTGAATTATCTCATTAGGCTAAGAGGGCCAGACATTTTGTAGTGAAATGTCCTATCTCGTTAGGCCAAGAGGGCCATGTGTCTGTTTAGTGCAGGTGCGGTTAATAGGTTTTGTCTTAGTGACATGTTAGATAAATTTAGCAGAACAACTTGAAGGGAGCCTCTTGCTATGCAAAAGCTCCTTGTGGCCGAGTCCATGTGATGTTCTTCCTTTATGAGCACTTTTCTTTTATACTATATGTGTCTATGTACTTGGGGAGAATTGTTCTTTTGTTGGAGATTCCCAATCAAGGCATGAAGTCCCAAGGCTAGGTTAGGTATATAGGGGGGAGGTTTTAGTAGTTGCCTACCTCCTGTAAAGACATTGTCAGGCATTGAAAGAAATGGTTTTAGAAGGCAGTCCTAGTGACCCTGTTCTGCTAGCTTGCTAGTAGGCAGATGTTCCTAGGAGTCCTTGTTAGTGTGAGGCAGGTAGAGAAGGCTATCGAAATTAAAAAAGGATAATTTTTTGAATATACTTGAAATATAAAAAATAAAAAAGTGTGTAAAAAGGGGCTCTAACCCCTAAAATAGAAAAGAAAAGGAAGAAAAATCCTAAGAGCAGTTATTCGTCACCTCACAAAGGCTTGGTAGGTTTCTGGGAACGAGTCAGGAATTGGGGCTGCCGATGCCTTATCTTCCTAGGGATGGCCTCTAGCTGGAAAAAGAAATACTAAGGAAGGTTGGAGTGAAAATAAAAGTGAGTGCAAGAAAAGGATTAGGTGCTACCTCGTGAGAGCTTAGTAGGTACTTGGGTACCGAGAGTCAAGACCTAAGCCCAATGCTCTATTCTCCTTGGGTCACTATGCTCAGCTCCCTCCTTTTTACATGCCCTAGTAATGAAACCTTGAAAAAAAAAATGTTTTTAAAAAAATTATAATGACCAAGCTATAATATTCCTTGCTTAGTAGGAGTTCATGGTCTAGTTATCCATAGTTGGGTCCCTAGTTCAGGCCACCGCCACCTGGGATGATTTCTTTGATGGTTCTTTTTAGAGCTAGTCTGTGTTGGAGCAATTGGTTAGCGACTAGCTCCAGACTTTTGTCAAATTATGTTGGACTTATCCATTGAGGATTTTCATGCCTTAATTCTATTAGGGGATAGGGTGAGAGTTATTCTTGTGCTTTGTTGTGTATTCTATTTTGTGGCAACTTGATGCTATTGTTTATGCATATCAATTTGTGGGATTCAATGGGCTAAGTTGGCATATCCCATGGTCACCAATGAGAGCAGAATTTAAACACCCAGGAAGTGCTGGAAAGGAGCAGAATGATGCAAATTTCATGGGAAAATTCAAAGCCAACGGAAGTGGAAGACTCAAATTCAATAATTTTTAGAGACCATGGAAGATGAGAACGCAAATTTTGACTGTTGTGATGGTTGCAGATTTTTCATACTTTTTTTGACTACCAGATTGAAACAAGATGACTTCTCACCATTCAGGACATCAAGCTAGATGTGCCAATTTTTTGGATTCTCAATCGGTCCGAACGAAGGAACCGTGGGAGGCCGAACATCTTAAAGGTCAAAATTGACCAAGATTTGAAATATTATGAGCATGGGACTTTGGGGGGGGCCAAAGACCCTCAAATTTTTTATGGGGGAGGGGGGGTGGCATTTTCAAAATGGCATGAAAAAAATGCCACCTCCTAGCAACAATTTGGTAAGAAGGAGAGGGGGCCGTTTTCAAAACAGTGTGAAAAGAAACGCCGCTCCCTAGCGACGATTTGGTAGGAGGGGTAGGGGGCCACAAGCAACCCACCCAACTGATCACATCAATGGATTCCTTGTATTTTTCACCTCTAATTTCCTATTCCATCTTGCAAAATGACTGCCCGATCAAAAATCTAAATTTATAGTCTTTATCTCTTCTCCCTCCTCTCTCCTCTTATGTGTGTTATCATGCTTAATCTATGAGAAAATGGGGTGGGCTTGAGATGCGAGATATGGAATGTGGGATGATGTTAGAGTGTGAAGGAGTGTAGATCGAGGTTTGGAGGAGCAGGTGTTGGGAAACATCAATGGGTCTCTAATCAGTAAGTTGTAAATTTAATTGTTTCATGATAAATTCCATTTGCAAATGGTTGAAGATGGTTGTATTTCGTTGTCAATGCTGTGGTCTATTATAAATATTAAGAAAAATTTAAAAAATCAGTCATCTAATATTTTCGTTATAAACACGCAAAACCTGCAACATTGCGGTTTTAAGAAAAATCATGAGTTTTTGGGATTTTATTGTGTATTTGGTGTTCCTATGGAATGGAATGTAATTTAAAAATAACTTTCAATAAGCTTAATCAATTCATATTAGTAAATAAAAAATAACCAATATTTATCAATAAATAATAGAGAAAAATAAAGAGAGAGAGAGAGAGAGAGAGAGAGAAATAGGTTTTTTACGTCTAAAAAGTAGAAAATTTTTACATTTGTGTTTTTGAATGTATGATAAGGCTCATGAGGGTGAGTCAACCCTATCTTTATGTTAGAGTGGGTATTTACTACTTTTATGAAGGAAAAAACACATTTAAAAATGCTATCTAAAACTAACACCGAATGCACAACCTTAAACAATAGGGAGAAGCGGAGTATTAAGGGCTGAGAATATGCTAAATTTTGATTTTTTTTAAAATGCATGGTATATAGGACACGTGGTTTTGAAAATTAAGGGGGTTGAGTAGCATGAGCATGCTCGGTGCTAGTCCCATACAACACAACAATTACGTTTAGAGTAAAGGCATGAAAAGAAATGGTTTTTTACACCTTCACACAAATGTTTGAGTGCAATAAACCATACACAATTGCATTGCATGCAACACATGGCATCATTTTGAATGCATGGCAATTGCTTTCATGAACATTGACCTATGTTGAGGAGGTGAGGTATCCCAAGCCGTAGGGTTAGTGGTTTGTTTCCTTTGGGAAGTATTCAGTGAGAGGAATATATTACATCTCCTAGAACGATTCATTAAAAGAGTGGAGTATGTATCGTATAAGTTATATGTATGAACAACGTATCTTGGGGCCAATCCCCGAGGTGTAGGAGAGCCATAGTGGGGCCACGACAATTAATTGAGGGGCGCTCCCTTTGTCTATGCTCACATGGTGTATCATACTGATATGTGTAGGGAATCCCTCTGAGGATTGTGGGAAGGATTATCCATTGGATTACAATCCATACAAATACAAAGTTCTACAGAGATAAGGGAAGTATACCCCTTAGATGCTCCTAGCCGTGAGGCCGTGTAAGGTGGTTTGGGTGTGTAGTAGAGGCTCGGCTAGTGCCATAGAGCCAATGTTGAGCCCATTTTAGGTCCCAAAAATGTGGCCCCAACCTCATTTAAAGTATTAGACCATTAGATGACAATGTCATGCTATATCCATACTTAGATAGAATCCTAACCGAGGAGGAACTCCACATTGCAAGCTGAATCAACTCAGGTGACCTCTTGACCAATGTATTGAGTTACATCACACAAGTGGGCATTTGTCCACACAAGATGTCACGCGACACTATAGTATAACCCAAAGTTTTATGATGACTGGATCTTAAACTAATAAGGCACACCTAGAATGCACTAAAGATCCTTATACCTTTACTTCCACAATCCTAAGAAGGATTTTCATCATTTCCAAGGGGGAGGGAGTGAAAGTGAAAGATGAATAAAAATTTAAAATAGAATTTGGACTTTAAAGAAAATAATGAATACTTCTTATTATTTTAAGTAAATATACTCCATGAAGTTCTTGTGTAAAAATGTATGGATTGATTGATGTGAAAATTCTCATTTTGTGGTTTGTACCTTTCATCATTAGATATTGATCTTTCTAGTCACTTTACCTTCCATGCAAGAAATGCCCTTTAAGGAAAAGTAATTGTGGGCTATTGTGTGGTGACAGGAACCTAAATGGCAAGGCAACAAGATAAAGCCAATAGGCTCCCATTCTTAGAGGAGGAACATAGAAGATATGGTTTAGCCATGGAGATACGGGCACTCTACCAACTAAAATACTATAGCATACATCCAGAACCTGGGGGATTGGTGACATCTAAAGATGTTGTTAGGCGAATGATAGAACGATGTAATCTTGCCAAGTACCTAGAGAAGGTGGGGTAGGGCGTCAACCATAGCAAGTGCATTGAGTTCGTGAGGACCTTTGATGCCTAAAAGAACAATGGCACAATAACAATCAAACAAGGAGATGCCACCAGAAGGGTGAAAGTTGAACTTAGCCTAGGAATTGTGAAGAAGGCCTTGGGACTAGTAGACAAAGCCAAAGAAGAGGCCAAAGAGAGACATCTACAAGATGCTAGTAAGTATGGATAAGAAGAAGGTCTACAAAAACGATGGTTGATATCTCTGATCCCACCATTTGATTGTAAGCAAAGATGGTCCATACCCTCTTCTCAAGCCAAAGATACAGCGCCCTCATGAACAGAATAGGAGTGTCATTACTTGAGAGCCTTGCAGTAGATGCACTGACGAGGTAAACTAGAATGCCTACGTCTAGAAAACAATCTAGGTGTTAGAAAAGGTGCTAGTAATAGTGCCAAGGGTAGCAAGGGAAGAATACCACAACAGAGTTAGAGAGGAAAAAACTAGCTTCCAAGGCATCAACCATACGGTTGGGAGGGGTACTAATGGCCTTAATCGAGGAAGGCCAAGGGGAGGTGAAAAGAGAAGAAGTAGTAGAGAAATCCCAAGACCATTACCAATCCAAGAGGAGCATCACTCCCCCACTCCAATGAGGCTCCCTATTTCATTCTTAGCAAAACAACAAGGGGAGGATGTATTCAACAAGGATTAGCAAGACAAAACAAAACGAGCTACTAAATGAGAAAGAGGCTGGCCGACCCATGGCAACAAGAAACCTTGAGTGAAAGGACAGCTAGCGAGCAACAAGGCTCAAAGCTGTCAAGCCAAGGAGGAAGAAGGAATATCATATTGAAAATCCACATCAAGAGAACTCAGTCCACCACAAACGAAAGTAGAGAACTATAGAGGATGGAAGAAGAGTCTAGGAGACTTGAAGAGGAGCATAGGAAGAAACAAGAGTACATTATATCCTCACTACAATACTCAATAACCACTCATAGTAACCCTTCTTTGGTCGTGGATACCCCTCCCAAGAGGTATGTCTGATATGAAAGGTCACCAGAGCCACTACAGTGACTCTTCATAGCTCACTATTGTCACTTCACTCCAGTCTTCTCTTCAGTCTTTAGCAGCTACTTCTTCCACTTCTTTGAGCTCTTTTGAACTTGCATTCACCTCTTTCCAAGGCTACAAAACTTTTCCATACTACATCCTCATCCAACAGAATACATACATCATATAGAACAGAACAGGAACAGAGGCTCTACAGAAGCTCAATAGAGGGTTACAGAAGGTCAACAAAAAGCATCCAGCTCAACTTAAACCAATCAAAACCATAAAGAACCATTCAATGAGCTTTCAAACAACCTCAAAATTCATCAATCATTAATCCATCTTTCCATACAGAAGAAATATTGAACAAAACATAAGCTATCAGAACCAATTAGACACTATCAAGACATCATTAGATCATAATAGAACATCACAGAACCTCATATCTCTTCTGAAAAACATCATGACCTTATCAAAACCATTCTACCCTATCTAAAACACTCTCAAACCACTTCCAATCCAATCAATCATCATGTACAATCAACTATTTAGCCGTCAAAATCAACAAAAATCAACAAAAAAAACAAGTCGTTTCAGCCTTCAACATATCCCCACACTTAATAAGGGAGCATCCTCATGGCCTAGGAAAGAGAGAATACAAGTTCATTAAATAGCTCAACATGATCTTCTTTAGCATCTTCAAGAACACCATCCAATCACAACCCCATCTTATAACCTGCATCTAATAAAGAATACAACAGAAGGAAAAGCCTTTATCCATTAACACAGCTTATGAACAAGAGAAAATCATGACAAATTCATAAAGGATATAAGAGGTTCTGCATCTTTGCATCTTGATGATCCATTCACCATCATCATCACTGAAAATCTCTAAAAAAATAGCTCTCAAAAAAATTGAATATCCAACCACCACGACCCCATCACATATAAATTAACACACAACACAGACACTAAACAGAAAACAACAATCTTAATGGCACCTTTAAAAGAGAGATATATCATTATGAATAATGAAAGATACATCTAGAGGTATCAATGAAGATGATCCCTCGTAAAGGCTTGGTGATTATGAAAGAGGTCCATGGATAAGGATTCATCCACAAAAGTTTTTGGAGGATTTTGAAAAAACTGAAGGCAGCATATCCTCCCTAGCAAGACAATGTATCTGCTAGGTAAACAAAGGGCATGAAAATACAATACATCTACTTGTTGGGAATAAATGTTCAAATTGACACTCATGTACAACTTTGGAATGGCCTTCGGATCATTATGTGAATGCCTATGCATATACGCTAGGTACCAAGCAAAGTGAGCCGTCAATCTTACTAAAGGATCTGTAGACTGAGAATGTTGTTGAGAAAAATTTAGATAATTCTAAAATGCTTGACTAGTAGTCGTCCACTCCCCTGGAATCAATGGCCAATCAATCTAAGATCCAGTAAGAGAATTAGTTGAACTCCACCCCCATCTTCTAGGAGTCTTCTGATCAAACCCTACATATCCACTAACCAACTAAGGGAGATGAGGAATAGAAGTGGTAGGAGATGGAAGAGGAACTAGTAAAAGAGGATGAAGAGATGGGTAGGCAAAATTGTAAAATGAAGAATGAGCTAAAGATAGATTAGTTGAAACTTTAGGAAAATCTATTAAGAAATGTGTTAATAGATAGGCAGGAAAAGTGGAGAGAAACAAAGTAGATGGGGAAGGACAAGACAGAGGAGGTGAAAAGACATGATCTTCAATGAAAGAACAATGTGTAAAGATAGGAATTTGAGGAGCACCTTGGGGTTGAAAGAGAAGGGGTGAAATGACATAGGGGTTAGATTGATAAAGGGAAATATAAGTGCCATACCTATGGGCCATATGTTGATAATGAGATAGAGAAGGTACTGATGGACCTAAGGCGAATCTATGACAATAAGCTTCAAAAAAGGAGGAATCAAATGGGGGTTGCTTGGAAAGATGGGCTAAAAGATCAACCCTCTATTGGTTAATGTTTTGTGCATGAGCTAAAGCTTTGATTTGGCGTTGATTCAAAATGATAGAGTCAATCATGGTATGCCACGAACTCTCAGGACAATCTACCACTTTGGAGAAATAACACTGAAACATCTCATCTATCCGCAACTCCAAATGTCTAACATACAAAGCAGCTTGTAGTACCACGTCCCCAACATACCAAGCTAAATCTTCATCGTCTGGAATAAGCAAATCACCTCTCAAATACATATAGGACAGAAGTATAGTATCTGAAGTCACAGAGTCTTCAAAAACCATTCGAACTACTTCAGTCAACAAATCAGAAGACCATGCCACCCCACTCCATCCATCCTCTGGGGGAGATAGATCCATCATTGAAAGCTTAATGTAGAAGGCCAACTTCTGTTTTGCTGATAATGCATAAAAAATGAGTGATCTGGAGGAACATATTCCTAGAACTCCTCAAATGAAGATCACATCAAATCCATTCGAGACTGAAGCCTTTCCACCTTAGCCTAGAACAAAGGGAATAATGTGGCTTGTCTTTGAAGAACTACTAAGTCTGCAAGGACAAAGAAGGAACTGGTTGCACAAGACTATGTGAAGAAGAACGAGACTGAGCCAACTGATCCTTGAGTTGCTGAATTTGAGCATTGCTTTGGTCTAGGATAGTCGTAGTTGATTTAAGCTTCTCTACTGGGGAGCTATCACAATCTTCATCTCTTCAACCTCCTTCTATAACCTATCCCTCTCCTCTGTTACAATAACAACTTGGGACTGAGTTTCTGCCAATTGAGCTATCAAAGTAGAGATTTCATCTTTCTGTGTATCCATGACCTTAGTTTGCTACTCCATTTGTATACAGATGTAAAACAGTTTCTCTTAAGCAAAAGCTAGCTTAGCATTAGCTTTATACAGCTCCTCCTTATACTACTGAACTTCTTCATAAAAAGAAGAAAGTTGTTGGATACAGGTAGTAACTGAAAGTTCAACTGAACTCTGGACGTCCTTGCATAAAAAAGGAATGGCATCTCTTGCTACTAGGCATTGCACATAAGGAATAGAAATGTTGTCCAACATTCCATCCCTATGGGCTCTAAAAAGATTTGGCATTTGAAGGAATGCAGGCAATGTACTGCAAGGTTGAGCAAGAATTGTAACTAGAACTGAAGGAGTAGGAACTATCATTGACTCAGTAGCTTGTTTTAGGAACTTTCTCTAAATGACTAGAGGTAGGGGAGAATCATCATCCTCAATTGTCACATCATCGTCTTCATGAGGAGGAGCAACCTCTAGAGGATCAATTGGAGGTAAAGGTACTTTCTTTGCAGGGCAGCATGCATCAGGAATACATAAAGATACGATCCAAATGTGACATTAGTCAAATTTCCTCTAGTAGTTCTAATGAAATGTTTATCCATCTTTGCCAGGAGATAGATACTCCAATCAATGGTAATACCTTTTAGGACCATACAAGAAGTTGTGAACAACTCCTTAGAGAGGTAATGAGATGGGGTTTTGGCAGGCATAAACCTATCTTGAAGAAATTGGCACAACTACTTCCATTGAGAATTGGAAATCATAGAGACACTGATCCCTAATGTGGTAATAACCTTCTTTGGATCCAAAACATTTGGAGTCTACTTCTATAAGAGCTTCAAAATATCCTTATTGGAGAACAACTAACGAGCAGTAGGGAAGGACTCCCCACCATGATATGGCAAAGAAAGAGCCTTCCCCAGACTCTTAGGCGTCATAAGAATAGTGGTACAAAGAATAGGACCATACCTCTTATTGTAAGAGGTTAAAAATTGATCACTGATATCAAGTTCATCTGGAACTAGCGGTAAGGAAAGGCCACAAACTTGGATAATCCTGCTTTAGGAAAACGAGGCCTGAATCTAGCAACAAGGAATAATCATGCAATACCAAAGGCACATACTAGATTGGGGGAGGGGTTCAAGGCACCATTTAGATGATTTACACACACACACACACACACACACACACACACACACACACACACACACACACACACACACACACACACACACACACACACACACACACACACACACACACACACATACAGTCACAATGAATGCCTCTGGGAGGGGTGTGCATGCAAGCATAGTCTGAATACGCTATCAGTAATGGAGAGAATGCAACCACAATGTGATCCAACAACAAAATCCAACAAGCCGGGTTGCGTGTCAGCTACGTATGAGCATCAACTAGCATGTCACCCCATGAAAAAACTGCACGTGTCCTCATGCGTGAATAATTGTAGTCACGAACATGCATCATGAGATGGAAAGTCTGCACGTAAACAAGGCCTAAGGAGGCACACACGTGCACGACACGGAGGAAAGGAGTGGGCACATGCAAAAGCTAGATGAAGAGACGTGGGGCCAACAATCGCAGGGATAAGGGGAAGGAAAAAGGGGGGATATTGATTATTATTATTATTATTATATTTGTTTTTTATTTGTTTGTTTCTATTTTTATTTTGTTTCTCAAATGAAGGAAGAGATATGTGTGTGTGTGTGTGTGTGTTAGGAGTGTGGGGCCGAGTTGGGGGTTTTGTGGTTTTAGTTTGTTTTTAATGGGTGGTGTTTTTTTGTGTTTTTTTAAATTGTTGGTTTTTTTTAAATTGTATATACATGGTTTTTGTTTTTCTTAAAAAGAAATTGAGAGGGAAAACCTTTCTGGTGTGCAATTTTTTAAAATATATTTTTTGTAATTGTTTGTTTTTATTTGTTTGTAAATTATTGAATTTGCAAATTTAAAGGGGTGTGGGGGGTACCTTGGGTGGGTGGGGGCCTAGTGAGCGCAGGGGAGGGGAGAGGAGGGTGGCCGGATAAGATAGAGGAGGAGGTGGGCGCGAGAGGTTGGGGATGAGTGAAGGAGAGGGTGGGCGCGGACAGGGCGTTGAGGAGGCGGCTGGATGGCGTTGCAGTGGCGGCAACAAAGCGCGGGTTCGTCCACCAATGCGGCAGCAGAGTGGGGGTTTGTCTAGTGGCTGCAGCGGCACCACAGGCGGGTTTATTAGGCATGTGCTATAGGCCAGGCAATGTGGGCAAGGCAACAAGCCTAGGGCAGTGATTCTAAGGCCAAGGCGCATGGTGGTTTAGAACCAAGCGACGACGTCTGAGGCATATGGTAGCGGCGAGCCAACGGCGGGGTGCTGGCTGCAGGTGGCAGATGAGGGAGAGACATGAGAGGGAGGAGGAGGACAGGGGAGGAGGAGGAGGAGGAGGGAGGGGAAAGAGAGGGGAAAGGGGAGGGGAGAGGAAAACGCAGGTGGGGGGAGGGAAGGGGCAGTTGGTGAGAAGAGGGGGAAGGGGGAAGGGACACGGGGGAGGGGGTCACTAGGGGGGGGGGGGGGGGGGTAGGGGTTTTTTTGTGTGTGGATAAAAGTTGGAAATAAACGATCGTCGGCACCCACATCAGCACGTGTGCAGGGTGAGGGTAAAAAATTTTGCGGTGCTAGAACTGAGAGGGCGTGTTGGAACAAGCGCAGGTGGAGGATGATGGGATGGACGCATTGACATGCTTGAGAAACTAGAATCGAGAATGTTTATGCGCAAAGACGCGTATTATTAAAACGTAAATTCATAGAAAAATGAATTTCAAAAAATTCAATCGCTCTTAGAATGAAACGCGAAAATGAGGAAAAGCATGCAAAATAATGTGTCAAACAGGCTTAGCATATGAGAACGTAGTTTTGACAAGGATAGGATGCGTTCACATGGGAAAAAACTGTAAAAGCGCACTCAAAACTGTAAATAAAAATTAATACAAAGAGATCTAGTGGGCGAAACCTGACCTAGTGAACACAAAAAATGTCAGGATAGGTAAGGTCGAATGCAGTTCCATGGATGGTAGAGCATGTTCACATGGAAAAAACGATAAAAATACCAACAAAAACAATCAAAAATTAATATGGAAAAATATGTGCATCAAAATGGAGGGCAATGAAAAGAAAAAATGTCAGGGGAAGCATGTGGGATGGGGTTATCATGTTAAAATGCAGTTTCGATGGTGTTAAGGGGCGTCCACATGGAAAAAATAGGAAAAATAAGCACAAAAATTCAATAAAAATTCAATAAAATAAAATCGATAAGCTGGATCAGGGTCGGAAAAAAGGAAAGTCATGTAGGGGACTAAGCCAGATAGGGTTGTCAAATCAGAATTGAAGTCCGAGGTGGTTAACGTAGGTTCCAAAGGAAAACGGTCAAAAATATAGACAAAAATACCCGAAAAGATAGAAAAATTAATAATGGACCAACCGAACATTGGAATGGTGGGTAGTAAAAAGAAAAAATGTCATGAGAAAAGTGGAGGTCTGTAACGTGTCCGCTTGACCACTTGTGGGACACGTCTTAGCAGCCCATCGAGAGGGGAGTCTAGAAAGCACCACCTGGCACTCACAAGGAATGTCATTGGGTTTGCGATCTAGGTCTTCCCGAGTCTGCCCCGAAGCAGAAGAATCCGGCCGTTCCCACTTAGGACCGACCTGAAGTCAGGGTTTCTTTCCTATCAGCCAAGTCTCTAGGAAGTAGCTAACGTCGAGCTCTAGATGATCCACTTTGAGTAGGAACAACAGAGTCGAAGAAGATTTATGCTGCACTTGGTTCATGGAGAATGGGAAACGAGAGGGATGCGAAGCTCAACCTCTCTACCCATAAGGCATAGTCCCATTCCGCTCCCCTAAAACAACATAAGTCGGGATTCTAACTCTATTGACTCTAGGTCTTCACAGTTTCGTTATTACGTCTTTTGAGAAAAGTTCCCAGCTAACCGGGACCACCCTTCCGTAGGACAGACCCAAGTCACGTCCACCGCAGTTTCCTTGATAGCTTTAGTTGTCTAACTAGGTCCTACCACATTTATGTGCGACATTTTAAATCATCTTCATTAATTAAGCCTTTTAGGGCAAAGAGTTCATTCACCTAATTTACAACACATGCACAAAAACAAAGCAAGCAGTCCTTTTATCAAACAAGTTCCTTAACTTATCTTTAAGTTAATCTTTGTCTCCTGCCCATATAGGAGAATTATGTATCCCTTCTATCCAACAGAAGTACCGGGTCCAAATGACATGGCACCGAAATTTCCATCCTTTATCTAGAATAGGATCTTCCAACGTCCCAGACATTGGGCTCACGGGGATCTCCAACTCCATTCTGGACAGGCAAGGGGTGTCCAGAGCTCCACCTAACCCACAAGCGGTCTAGGAGTGAGATGCCATTTCCGTGGTTGGCCTTTTCACCACTCGACCATTGGCCTATGAATCGAGCAATGCCCTCTCGGGGTAATCCACAATGTGATCTTAGAGATGATCCATGCGTGCAAAATATCCTTCCTTAATTAATCCAATTAAAATTCAAGCACAATTAAAGCAATCAGCCCTAATATCATCTTCTAGAAAAACATTCCTTTATTCCCATGGCAACTTGCCATTACAGACCCCTGCCATTCATTTGCCATCAAGATAAGCCTTGGAATATTTATCCAAATCACAATGCAACAATCCCTTGATTGAAAGAAAAACATTTAGGGTGTTGTTCAATCAACCAACAAAACTAATTGCATTTTTTTCAAATAATACAATAATAGACACGACAATAATTCCATTGCATATTCACTCTCCCCCTTGGGGCCAAAGAGTAGAATTTACTTAATATTCACTCCTTTAGCCTAAGGCATATGCTAAAGGTTCCAATACTATACATGACATAAGTCCTATCATTCCAATGCAAATTAATCAATCTAGCAAGAGCATTTATGTCTCTTCTCTAAGTGACAATTATCTTTTAGCATTTTCCTACTATGTAACATTTTTATTGGCTTTATCTTCCTTTCTCTTAAGGCAAGGAGTCGCATGTTATCGATGTAAAGTTTACATAATCTCTCCCATGTATGTATCGTGTATATGCATTTGTAAACTTTAAACAATATTATCCTTGGTAAAGATTAATCAAAGACTCATCGATGCTCAATACTTTAGTGTCCCATATGTTGCTTATGCTATTCAAGGATTCATCATATAGCAACTAGGTGCAATTTAACTCCCTTTGATACAAGCACTTCACAAACTTCATCTTTGAATATTTGAGATGCGATTTGTCCTTTTCAATGACCTATTCTAGCATCAAAAGGTACGGAGCCTAATGCATCTCTTGCGAGCATTAAAACAAGCATCTATCAATTTGAAAATACATTACTTACAATCGGTACCGCAATTGGATTGATAGTGATGCCTTCGCCCGAAGCTCTATTGCTGGTTATAGGATTGTTATTCGCACGTGACATTCTTCGCTTGGAGGCCATCGTCCGCAAGTAGACTCAAGAGATTAAGAAGGTGGAATAGATTCGAGATGGGAGAGTGAAAGAGAAGATGGTTAAATCAAGGATCGAGATAGAGGAAAATTGTGCAGTCTCTTGGGGTAACTCTTCTCTCTCTCTCTCTCTCTCTCTCTCTCTCTCTCTCTCTCTCTCTCTCTCTCTCTCAGCCTTTCGGGGTCTCCTTATGCTCCCTTGTGCCTCCCCATGCCTCATATTTATAATGAATTAGAGAGGAGGGGATAAGTCTAAGAACAAGAGTGGAGGGACTCTTAGAAGACTCAGTGATCTGATGCTCAGATCATAAATCTGATGGTTGCATTGGCTCCAAAAGGGGGGTAAAACCCAAGACACTTGATTAGAAAGCTCTTAGTTCACTCCTTCTTCTTTTCTTTGTTCAAAGTGTTGTCTACTGCTTGTAGACTGCGATCACAACGCACGTGATTTTGCCAGTCACTTTTCTTTATTTCTCTTTTTATAAAATCTCCAAAACTAACTAAAACATCACTTGTATTTTCTTTTAAATGACTTTTAGTTCTATATTTTTAGGATAATATCTAAAATATAATAGTTTTTTTCTCTCCCAAGAATCTAATATTTTTGGACCATTCAAACTATATACATTAATACTAGTGATTGATATGGCTCATAAGTCCCGTTCACATTATACTTTTCGTGAAGGGTGGCTATGGTCCTTATCAATCCGAGAAAAATGTTAGATTTATGACTCTTGATTTTTTTAAATATAATTTTAATTGAATAAAAATTATTAACTATTAATGCTAGTTAGTTTTTACCTTAGTTAGTCTTTAGTTAGTAATCTTACTAACTTATTAATTGACTAACTACTTTCGAACTAACCAACTAACTTTTATTGCGTGGAAATATTACAAGGTCAGGGTTATTACATTAGATTGTTGTTCCAAAATAAAAACAATGCATTTGCATCATGGAAACATGTTAAATGGGTAGAAAATTCTTTAAAAATTAATAACTCATGATCCAAGGCTCGAAACAGGGGGTTTTAAAAAGGAAAAATGGCCAATTCATAGGGACGAACAAGGTTTTAAAGTCGAAGTTTACATTTGGTGAAGGTAGGGTGCGTCCACATAGAAAAGTAGTAAAATAAAGAAGAAAGGAAAACAGACAAAGAACAACCCCAAGACATGTCGAAAAGAGGAGAGGCGGACACATAGAGACGCGTCCCCACACTTAGGACCTTAATAAATCAGATTTTCGACTTGAAAGGGTCCTAACATGGGATCATAACCCATACATGTATATTCTCACACTTAAAAACATGACCGACTCTTGAAATCAAAAAGGGGGGTTAGAAAAACTTGGCCGCCCGATTTGCATATGGTCGAAGTGAACCCTATGGAGTATGAAGGATTGTAGTCATCGACATGAGGTTCCATAGATTGCCATGTCGCACTCGTCTAGCATGGCACGGACCATGCAACATCCAAGGAGGTAGCTTTGTTGTTGAAACATTGGTTAGGTTTCGATGGGGCGAGATATACAACACTCAATTCAACAATCACTAGCATTGAAATGATAGATCAGTCGCTCAACCCATAGCTCAGGTTACTCAAAGAACAATGATTGAAACCTGTAACTCACATCCAACTTAGGATTTGACAAAGGGAATGGTTTAGAGGGAGTATGCCAATGTACATAGTTGATGGTGCATTCACGCGTCCCAACCCATTTGGCATAGATGCAAGAAGGAAGGCTAGGGAGCCTTATTGTGCAATGCGCCAAAGAGAATGAGGTGTAGAGTGATGGTGGAGGAGGCCGTCCCATGTGTGCATAGAAAAATGAGAATGTACCTGTCTCCAAGTGTCAGAACGTCCCTCAATCTTCACCTCTTAGTTGATGAAAGGGAAATCAATCACGCTCAGCCCTCTCTCTGTCTCACGCTCTATTGATGATAATAGGAGGGAAATCGAGTCCCTCACATCCCGTTGATTAAATCCTCACTGACACTTGTGCATAGGTTGTATGCCTTGTGCACAATTGATGGTGCAACAATGTATCCCACCCTGTGCTGGCATATGGTGCAAGAAGGGAAGTCCAGGGAGCCTTATAGTATCGTGCACACAAATAATTTCGTGCTTTGTACATTGAGAGAGGCCCATCCCATGCATGCAACTCTCCATTCGCACTGTGCATCTCTCAGTTGGTTAGAAAGGGTAAGGAATGGTCACTCACTCTACCCTCTATCTCATGCTTTGTTGATGAATACAGAGGACAACACATACTTACATCCCCA
Source organism: Lygodium microphyllum (assembly GCF_053477565.2). Lineage (NCBI taxonomy): Eukaryota > Viridiplantae > Streptophyta > Polypodiopsida > Schizaeales > Lygodiaceae > Lygodium > Lygodium microphyllum. The sequence continues at coordinate 30,166,019 of NC_141139.1, forward strand.
TCTGTTAGGATGAAAGCTCATATCACTCTAGGTTGTTTGATGAAGATCGGCTTCGTCTAATTGATGATGTCTGTGCAGATCAGTTGATGAAGAGACATACCCAGGGAGGTAGCCAATAAACCTGATACTTGGATCGCATGTGGAAAATGTCATCTGTTGTTGTAGGAATCAGAAGCACCAATAGGTTTACAAGATTCAATGTGCCAAAGGAGGTGGCTTTGAAACTTCTTTTGCAAGATTTCAGCTAGTACTTCAGCTGTCATGGACTGCGGGGTGTTACCATATTTTCCACAACCAGCTTCACGTCCAAGGGTGTGTGCTATCTTTTCTTGGACGAGACCTATTATGATAGGAAATTTCTTCATTTTCTTCCATAATAGTTTTATTTTTATTTTTTTATTTTATTTTTTTCTCTTTTCTTTTACGCTACTCCCGAGGGTATTTCCACCTTTTCTCAAAGAATAGATCAGCATGATAGGGACCTAAGTCCTTTTCTCCCATGAACTGACATATATATATATATGTATATATATATATATGTATTTTTTTTTCTTTTTTTCTTTCTGTTAGAAGAGGAGAATGGCAGGAATGCCATGTATCAGAACCATCCTTGCCACCTCTGTTGGATCAGATGGAAAGGAAGCTAGGCTTGCAAATTTGTCCAGCCTTATATCTTTTCAGCATACACTGTATATCTTGGATAGATTGTATTTGAATGGCTAGATAATACTGGGAGGGGTGGAAGGTGGGTGTGAGGGGTTAACAAAAAAAAGCCACATCATCAAGTTAAACAAGAGGGTTATCGTGAGCATAAGGTAAAGTCATATCGACTAGCATGTAGGGAATAAGGAAGCTATCGGTGGTGATTATCAGGATCCCTAGGGAGGGTAATACATCTTGAGGTGATAGAAATTAATCAAGAAGGGATCATTCGAAGCATCGACTGTTTGGACTTGGACAGAGCCATTAGGGTTGACGGCAAGTACCTTATAAGGGCCCATCCATTGTTGTTGAAGCCTGCCTAGAAACTTGCCAAATCTGGAATCATAGGCTAGGACTAAGTCTCCTTCCTTAAACTCCTTTTGCTTGATGAAGCTATCATGATAGGCCTTTCTACGAGCTTGCGTGGCTTCCATGCACTGTAAGGCTATCCTGCAAGTCTCATCTAGACATTCCAGGTGCAAGAGACAACATTGTAGTGACTTGTCATCTCCAAGCATTCTTTGATGGCCACGGGCAAAGAGGGTAGCTTGAGTTCAATAGGAAAGATGGCTTCTATTCCATACACCAAACTGGAAAGGGATCTGTCCTGTAGTAGCCTTATAGGAGGTTTTATACGCCCAGAGGGCCTTTGTAAGTTGATCATCCCAATCATGATGATGTGTGAAAATCATTCTTGCCAGAATTGAACAGAGGATGCGATTGGTAACTTCGACTTGCATGTTGGCTCTGGGGTAATAGCATGTGCACTTATGATGGCGGATCTTGTATAACTCTGTCAACTCTTATATCATTGATGAGCTCTAGGGGACTGCCAAAACATGTGATGATGTTCTCGTACAAGAACAGGGCCACACTGTTCCCATCATCCCGCTTCAGAGCTTTGGGTTCATAGCACTTTGTCACGTAGTTTATACAGACCAAGATATATCTATTCTTCTATTTCCTTCTAGTTGGCGGATCAGTAGGGCCCACGAAGTCAATTCCCCATTTCTCAAACGGCTTTAAGAGAAGGATGGGCTGTAGTGGCATGGCGCTGGATTTGGTAGGCTGAAACCATTCGCTGATAAGCATCACACCATTTATAATAGTCATAGGCATCCTTGTGGAGGGTCACGGCCACCAATATCCTGCAATCAAGGCCTTCCTAGCTGTCGCTTCTCCTACAAAGTGTCTGCCACATAGGGCTCGTCGTGGCATGCTTTCAACACGATTCCAATCTCTTCTCCTGCAACACATCTGCACAATACCTCGTCTTTGCCTTTCTTGTACAAAGCACCACCTAACAAGGTATAGGGGAATGATTCCAATAGAAGCTTCTTCTTCTCACGGCTCGAGATATGAGCGGGATACTATTGGGTTGCCAGGAGGTTGTCTATATCTGTGTACCATGGGGTAACACTTTGAATAGAAACAGGGAAGCATAAGGAAGGTTTGGGTCATCCTGCTCTTCTTCGTCATCGGTCCGAGGGATCCACAAAAGATGATCAGCCAAGACATGGGAGCAACTGAGTTTGGTATCCACTTCAAAGTCAAACTCCTAAAACAAAAGGAGCCATCTCGTCATTCTTGCCTTCACATTGACCTTGTTCATCAGGAAGGATAGGGCTTCATGGTCCATGTAGAATTTGAAGTGCATCAACAATAGGTAGTGTTAGAACTTCTCCAAGGCAAACACCATTGCTAGACACTCAAGCTCTGTCAACACTGTGCAGTTTCGTTCTCTATCGGTTACTTTTCGACTTGCATAATAGATAGATTGATCTAACTTTGAGGGGCCCTTTTGGCAGAAGACTACACCTAGGCCTTTGACTGTTGCATCAGTGTGCATATGGAATTCTTTCATCCAATTAGGAGGTTGCAAGATGGGTGCTTCAATCAGGCACTGTTTCAAGGTGTTGAATGCCTCGTCACACTCAGCGGTCCACATGAACTCTGCATCTTTTCTCAGGATTTTATGCAAGGGAGCTACCTTTGTTACAAAGTGTGCAATCTTTTGTAATAATCCACATGGCCAAGGAATACCCTCAGTTGTTTAAGGTTGGTTGGCATTGTTGAAGCGACAATATTCTCAATCTTTGTAGGATTTGTTGCTAACCCTTATGTAAAGAAAATGTGGCCCAAGTGAACTCGTGATGAGACGCCAAAGACGCATTTGAGAAATCCCATACTCTTGACATCTGTCAAAGCACTGCTCTAGGTGTCCCCAATGCTCACAAATTATGCTATAGACACAGAAGTCATCCACGTACACCTCAATGAAGTTATGTAGATGGTTTGGAAATGCAGCCATCATCACTTGGTTGGAAGGTAGCAGGGACGTTACAGAACCCAATGGCATCACTCTATAAGCATAGGTTCCCCATTCAGTTGTGAAGGTCGTTTTGGATTGATCTTCTTCTACGATTTGGACTTGATTATATCCGTTGAATCCATCCAAGAGGGAATAGAGCTCATGGCCCACCACTGTGTCCAACAATTGGTCTATGAAAGGGATAGGGAAACGATCCTTCTTGGTCTTGAAGTTCAACTTTCAAAAGTCCACACATATTTGCAGCTTTCCATTCTTCTTGGGTACTACCACAATGGGCGAAACCCATTCACTATTGGCCATTGGATAAATAAACTCAGCTTTAAGGAGCTTCAGTAATTTGGCTTTCACTAGGGCAAAGTAATTTGGATTCATGCACCTCTGTCTTTGCGTCATTGGCCTGGTATCAGGCTCTAGGTTGATGTGATGTTGACATACTATGGGATCAATTCCCTTCAGATCTTTATATGACCACGCAAGCACATCCAAGTTCCCCTTCAGTAGGTCATCTAGGATGCACATTTCTTCTTCAGGAAGATTTATACCCAATTCAGGTGATGTTCGTGGGTATAAATCTTATTCGGGAAGATTTATACCCACCTTCAGGTGACATTCAGTACCTTCTGCATCCACAAAAATGAGTTTCTTTTTTCCTTCCACTTCACGTATGAATGTCCTACGGACTACTTTTGAGTAGAGATTCGACTCCTTCAAGGGAGTATTCTTCTCTTCTGACGATTCACTAGAATTGATGTCCTCTTTTAGTAGAGACTTAGCGTACTCCTTAGGGTGCAAAAAGGGTATTAGAGTAGTTTCGGGTTTGATTTGGGGATGAGTTACTTCTTGACTTGAGGATTCATCTTCCGAGGATGCATCTAGGAATGTCACATAATAGAAACTGTCTACGTTCTGTTTAAGCTATTGAATTGGGGGTTGTTGGTGGCAAGGTGCATCGTTATCATCTTCTCGTGAGAGGGATGAATTAGGGCGGAAACTTCTTAATCCATTTCTCATAGAAGTTTGGCATATAACATGACTCAGTAATTAGTCCAAAGGGTACCATAGTCATTCTATCGAACAATAAGGAATCTTCTGCTTTTGAGGCTCCAGGAACTTCTTCCTCATCTCTGTCTTTTGCAAGGAGGATAGACTCTTCTAGCTCGCTTTCATAGTTTGCTTCTGTATTGTTATCTTCGTTCTCTTCAAATTCTATTGCTACCTCACAATATAGATTTTCTTGTAGTAGAATCCCCTTTTCCTTGGTGTCTCTCTTGGGGCTCCATGTTTTTGGTGCGCAGCCGAGGAAACTTGCCATCAACAAGCATCAGAAGAGACTGAAAATGAAGGAAATGGCATTGCCAAGAAGAGAAGAATTCAATGGATGTTTGCAAAGTTCATTCTTCCACTGAAGAGTTGGGGATTCTTATTGCAAAAGCCACTTTCCACAAGAAGTTCGTCCCACAATGGAGAAAATATACTACCATCATGATGCAAGCTCTATGCAGTGGACTGTTTCCTCTTCCTGTTGAAGCAGCAGAAACTTGCATCTTGGTAGAAAATTGTTTGGAAACAAACTGAAGAGAAAAAGTAGAGAGAATGACTATCCATGGAAGATTTGGTATTCATTGAGAAGTTTCTAGACATCATCAAGTGGGAGATCGTGAAGAAGCTTCAGGAGTCGTGGTTTGTGGAGGTTCACAAAAACAAGAAGGAAAAAAGTTGGAATTTGTTCATGGATGCTCAACAACAAGATACATGGGATGCTTGGTGCATTGACAATCTTCTGTTTGTCTAATTAGCAACCCGCTGGAAGTTGGTAGACAGAGTGTTTTTTACAACATACACTATTGAAACCCTCAGAAGCTGACATTATTATAATGGCACAACAACGATCCTAAGAAGAATGAGTTTTGATACTTTCAAAACGGAATATCTCCTCCTTTGTAGTGGTTTGAAATCCGAATTTAGAGATGTTAAAAAGAAGGAAGTAGAAGAGATGTTGGCTAGAGAATCCCCTAGAGATAGAATCCCTCTCTGATACTATTCTGTTGAGTACAGACCAACTGGTTTGAGCCAACCCCTTGATGAATGATGCAATCAAGAGGCAAGCGTTAGAATGAGGTACGTAAGAAGAGAGAAGGCAAAAATCAAGGCTGAGAATGAGCTTGCAGCAGAAGCTTCCTTTGACACCCTAAAAGCACTCTTTACAGAAGTACCCATGGTGACTCAAGGTCCCCTTCCTAGTCATATTCGTCCTGGAAATATTGATGGCAGGCCAGTAAATGTAGTCCCATTGCCAATTTTTAAGGGAGAGTACAATGAAGACCCTGATCTTCATGTAGCAGAGTTCATGGTAGCATGTGTGGCTAACAATGCCAGAACCCCTAAGCATTGGTTAGCAATATTCCCCGCCACTTTCAAGGGCGCGGTGTTTCAGTGGTATGAGAGACAAGTAGCAGGAACTTTTGGCACATGGGATGATCTGAAGTTGGCTTTCCTCACTAAATTCAGGCGTGAAAGTTTTGAAGAGCGGATGCGAGAGGAGTTCATGAACCTAAGTCAGTCCTCTAGAGAAAGAGTAGAAGCTTATGTCTCGCGAATGGAATCCATCCTGAAGAGATGGACTAATCATCATTTGGATGAAGGTATCTAGAAAGGAGTGTTTCTCAGAGGCCTACAACTAGAAGTTTGCAAGTTCGTGGAATTGAGAAGACCAGTCAATCTGCAAGTTGCAATGGAAGGTGCAAGATTGTATGACAAAGTTGAAGTAAGGTTGTCAATGAATCCAGGAAGAGGAGTCTTACCTCCTCCCATGCCAGGAATGGTATACCCACCAAATGTAGTCCTAGGGATAGTTTCCTACTCCTATCCCCAGATGCAAACAGTGCCGCAATACAATGCACCTAATCCACTGTGGTCATCACAGATGATAGTGCCTCAAATGATGGTTCAACCACAACAACAGTGGCCCAAAGAGTTCCTCCAATGGTGATTTAACAATAGTGGAACCCTATCAACTGGAATCAACAATCCCAAGTCTCAGTAGGAGCTCTGAATCAGAACTAGAATAGAGAACCTTCTGGATCAACCCAACCAGTGTATGCAGTAATTATAGAAGCTTCCCAAAACCCTGCTACAAGTACTTTAGGTGGTGAAAATATGAAGGACTACTTATCCAACTCAGTTGCAAGTATCATGAAAGAGCTTATGGATGTGATTACAGAGCAGCTATAGATGTTGAAGGTGAATACCACCAATGTATCCACCCCTACGGGAGCTGGAAGAGATGTGATATGCTCTAATACATGGTGCGGAAAGTGTCATCAAGCGGGACATTTAGCCACTGAATGTACCCGAAAACCAACCATTCTCGAAGCCTTCTGTTCCTACTATTTGTGGAAGAACCATACAGAGGATATTTGCTCTCTGAAAGAGATGCACGATTGAAAATAGAAGGATGAAAATGTAAGATTCGTGCATCTCTGAAAGAGATGCACGAATGAAGATAGAAGGATGAAAATGCAAGATTCAACTTGCTGGAATCCAAAATGACAACACAAGATATTGGACCAAAGCCTAAGAAATCTGGTCCTAATTTCGGTCCAAGGAGGTTTCCCTCTCAAGGTTACAGAGGATGATAGTTTGGCTGTGGTCAGAGATCAGAGGTGGAATGTTAGAGGTGTGGAGAAAAGGGTCATATCTCCCCGAATTGTCCAAACCCTTCTGTGGATTACAAGCCCTTATGTTGTTGATGCAAAAGAGAAGGCCATACTGCAAAGGACTGTCAAGGTCCAGCCCCTGTAAAGGCCAATGGCACTTATAGCCAACAGAAGGTACAAGAGCCTGCCTCCAATTTGGTAGAGTTGGAAGTTGCTGCTGTCACACGTGCCAAGAAGAAGGGACCAGTTGTCCAAGAAGAGAACAAATCTCCTAATAAGACTGTGAAGTTCAACCTGCCAACATAGGGACAGAGTGGTATAGGACAGAACAGTGCAGTACAGAGCACTGTAGTGCTATAGAGAGTCACAGAGACAGTACCAGAAACAGGACCAGAGGTCTAGGAGATAGATAATGTAGAAGCACCTCCAGAAACAAAAGAAGTGACAATGCTACCATTGTTAGAAGAAAAAGGAAAGATGACAATGGGTGTAGCCCCATTCCCCAGCAGGCTGGAGAAGCCTGTGGATCCTATCAAAGATTATGACTTGGTCAAAGACCTTTAAACCAAATCTAACATTCCGAAAGTTGCTGATGCTGTCTCCATGCTGCCGAAAGAAATTCAAAAGCATCTTGACTCGAAGACATGGCCTAAGGATTGCTTTCCCAACAACAACAAAGTCCAATAGAGCTGCAAAACTTGCGAAGGAAGTAGATGTGGCTAATGCCTTCTTAGATATCCTGGAACCCCAAAGATTAGTGTATGGATAGAAGGATGCTTTATTTCAGATGCATTGATTGATGGAGGTTCATCAGTAAACATAATGACGGATGTGACAATGAAGGACTTAGGGTTGCAAGAAATTCAACCTACACAGTGGTTTATTAGATTGGCAAACCAAAGTAGAATTAAACTGTCGGGCATCCTCCCATACGTAAAAACAACCCTTGCAAGAAAAGATTATTGGATGACCTATTTGGTGGTCAAACCAAATTCTTATGGGACCTCATACCCTCTACTGTTGGGAAGACCGTGGATTTTTAAAGTAAGAGCCAGGACAGACTGGTTCAAAGGAACCCTAACCCTAGGCAGAGGACCCAACAAAGTGGTGTTGAAATTGTATGGATTGCAAAAAGGCAATGGATTCACATCTATCAAAGTCATAATTGACTCCTCCAACAAGGTAACAGATGGTACATCAGGAGACGAAGAGGTTGTTATATAGATATTTCCCAAGAAAACAGAGGCACAGTCCCTAACAGTGGGCACTGTAAGCCAACTACCAAAGGAAGTAAAGTCTTTGTCCATGGGAGAATACCTCCTGCCTCAACTAGAATTGACTTCTGAAATCACCTCTGATAGTGAGATAGAAGCATGGATGTACTGTTCTTCCTGTTACATGGCAGTCACAGAGACAATAACAGATACAGTAGAATAGACAGAGCCAGAGATAGGTGTAGAAGCAGAAACAGACACAGAGGCGGAAGATCTATTCTTCTCCTACAGAGCCTCTACAGAAGCAGAGATAGAGCCGCTAGAGGAAGAAATGACATGATGAGGAAGAAAACGAAGTAGGATATGAAAGTACAGATGAATAAGATCCTCTGATAGTGGATGATCTCGTTGATGTCCCTGCAGAGACCTCAGAGGCCAAAGATCTCAGGGTGTTGGATGGAATGGCCATGGTTCCATTTGGGTTGACCAATGGACCATAAAGTATGGAGAATTTGCACAAGCAATGGATTAAAGGCATAAAAATTAAGTTCACCAATGGCTCCTGTCGCCCTGACCGTTCAGTCTTGAGAAAAGATGATGATGATGTCCCTTGTCAACAGAAGCCAGAGACATTAGAGCCATGGCTTCTAGAAGGTCTGTGCTATGTGACATTCCTGGACGCATCCTTTGAAGAATAATCCTTAAGTCCTAAAGAAATAACCACTCACACAAAAGCAAACAAAGCTCTGATACCCTTCCAACAATCTCAACAGACAAATGAGTCATCTGTTCAGAAGGAGGACACTGGTTCTAGTGGAACATCAGACGAGGATATGACTCTCTTAAAAGAGTCAAACCTCTATCCAGAAGCGATCTGTGGGACATTCATCTGCAAAGTGGAAGGTGAAAGAAAACTAACATTCTTGGATACTGACGGTACTGAACGTCACTTAAAAGTGGGTCTCAATCTTCTGGCAGAAGAACTAGTGGTCCTGCGAGATCTACTAAAGGAGAACTTAGACGTGTTTGCTTGGTCATATAAAGATCTAAAGGGGATTGATCCCATAGTATGCCAACATCACACTGACCTAGAGCCCGATGCCAAACCTGTAAGGCAAAGACAAAGGCGTATGAATCCTAATTATTCTGCTCTGGTGAAGGCTGAATTATTGAAACTTCTTGAAGCCGAGTTCATTTATCCCGTGGCTAACAGTGAATGGGTTTCGCCCATTGTGGTTGTACCCAAGAAGAACGGGAAACTTCGCATATGTGTGGACTTTCAAAAGCTTAATTCGAAGACGAAGAAGGATCATTTCCCTATCCTTTTTATAGACCAGCTGTTGGACACAGTGGCAGGCCATGAGTTATATTCCCTCTTGGATGGATTCAATGGATATAACCAAGTCCAAATCGCAGAAGAGGACCAATCAAAAACAACCTTCACCATAGAATGGGGGACCTATGCCTATAGAGTGATGCCATTTGGGCTTTGTAATGCTCTTGCCACCTTCCAACGAGTAATGATGGCTGCCTTCCAGAATCATCTTCATGATTTCATTGAGGTGTATCTTGATGACTTTTGTGTCTATAGTTTGATCCGTGAGCACTGGGGACACCTAGAGCAGTGTTTTGACAGATGCCGAGAGTATGGGATTTCTCTCAACCCCGAAAAATGTGTCTTTGGCATGTCATCAGGAGTTCTTTTGGGCCATATTGTCTCTGCACAAGGGATTGAAACAGACCTGGCGAAGATTGAGAAGATTGCTGCCTTGACAGCACCAATAAACCTCAAGCAATTGAGAGGATTTCTTGGCCATGTGGGCTACTACAGAAGATTTATTGCACATTTTGCAACCAAGGCAGCCCCTCTACACAAGCTCCTAAGGAAAGATGCGGATTTTCTTTGGACTGATGACTGTGAAGAAGCCTTTAATATCCTAAAACAGTGCCTTATCCAAGCACATATATTGCAGCCTTCTGACTGGATGAAGGAGTTTCATGTGCACACATATGCATCAGTTGAAGGGCTAGGTGATGTCCTATGTCAAAAGGGCCCCTCTAAATTAGATCAACCAATATATTATGCAAGCGAAAGGTCATTGATAGGGAAGGAACTACATAGTGACAGAGCTCGAGTGCTTGGCAATGGTGTTTGCACTAGAGAAGTTTCAACACTATCTATTGTCAACACATTTCAAGTTCTATGTGGATCATGAAGCCTTGTCCTTCCTAATGAAAAAAGCATATGTTAAAGGACGGCTAATGAGGTGGTTGCTCCTATTCCAAGAGTTCGATTTTGAAGTGGACGAAGGAGTTTCATGTGCACACAGATGCATCAGTTGAAGGGCTAGGTGCTATCCTATGTCAAAAGGGCCCCTCTAAATTAGATCAACCAATATATTATGCAAGCCAGAAGGTCACTGATAGGGAATGAAACTACATAGTGACAGAGCTTGAGTGCTTGGCAATGGTGTTTGCACTAGAGAAGTTTTGATACTATCTATTGTCAACACATTTCAAGTTCTATGTGGATCATGAAGCCTTGTCCTTCCTAATGAAAAAAACTTATATTAAAGGACGGTTGATGAGGTGGTTGCTCCTATTCCAAGAGTTCGATTTTGAAGTGATCACTAGGCCTGTTCCCATGCCCTAGCCGATCATCTATCATGGATCCCTCAAACTGCAGGAGAGGAACATGATGATCCAAACCTTCTTGATGCTTCCTTGTTTCTAGTTGAAACAATTACTTCCTAGTATGTAGACATAGCCAACCTCCTGGCATCTCAAGCCGTGAGAAGAAGAAGCTTATGTTAGAATCAACCACCTACACCTTGCTAGGCGGTGCATTGTACAAGAGAGGCAAAGATGAAGTGTTGCGAAGATGTGTTGCACGGGATGAAATCGGCATATGACGGACCATGTGGTGGACACTTCACGGGAGAAGCGACAGCCAGGAAGGCTCTGTTAGCAGGATATTGGTGGCCGACCCTCCACAAGGATGGATATGACTACTGTAAGAGATGTGATGCTTGTCAGTGAATGGGGAAACCCATCAAAACAAGTGTCATGCCACTGCAACCCATTCTTCCTCTAAAGCCGTTTGAGAAGTGGGGGATTGATTTTGTGGGTCCCATTGATCCACCCACCAGATGGAAGCAGAACATATATAGCTTAGTATGTACGGATTATGTCACAAAGTGGTGTGAAGCTAAATCTCTGAAGTGGGACGATGGTAACATCGTAGCCCTGTTCATGTACGAGAATATTATCACCCATTTTGGCAGTCCCCTCGAGTTGGTACTCATTTCCTTAACAAAATCATGGAGGATAAAGGTACTCATTTCCTTAACAAAATCATGGAGGAGCTGATGGAGCTGTATAAGATCCGCCATCGTAAGTCCACTCCCTATTACCCTAGAGCCAATGGCCAAGTTGAAGTCACCAATCGCATCCTTTGCTCGATCCTGACAAGAATGATTGCCGCACATCATCGCGACTGGGATGATTGACTTACAGAGGCCCTCTGGGCATACAGAACCTCCCATAAGGCAGCTACAGGACATACCCCTTTCTAGCTAGTGTATGGTACAGAAGCCATCTTTCCTGTGGAATTGGAATTTCCCTCTTTGCGAGTGGTAGTTAAAGAACGCTTGGGAGATGATAAGGCATTGAAACACCGCCTCCTACACTTGGAATGCTTGGATGAGATATGACGGATTGCCCTACAGTGCATGGAAACTACTCAAGCGTGATGCAAGGCCTATCATGATAGTTTCATCAAGCACAAGGAGTTCAAAGAAGGTGATCTTATCCTAGCCTATGATTCGAGATTTGGCAAGTTTCCTGGCAAGCTTCAACAACGGTGGATGGGCCCATACAGAGTACTTGCTGTCAATCCTAATGGCTTTGTTCACGTGAAGACTGTTGATGCCTCTGATGATCATTTCTTGATCAATGGCTATCATCTGAAGAAGTACATCCCTCCTTAGGGAACTTGACAATCACAGTCGACCTACCCTCTCCCTTTTGGGTGTCACACCGTCCTTCTCTTCGTGCTTCTGATAGCCCTTATGATTCTCCTCATGAGGCGGTCTCGTTCTGTTAGCCCCTCACAGATACCTCTCAACCCGACCTTGTTCTCTTCTCGTCTGATCCAACCACGGTGGCGAGGTTGGTCCTGACACATGGTATTTCTACCATTCTCTTTATTAATGAAAAACAAAACAAAAAAAAAAACCGTTATGGGAGAAAAGGAAGAAATTCCTTGTCATAACAGGCCTCGTTTCAAGAAAAGGTGGAAACAGCCTTGGGCGAGAAGCTAACTGTGGAAAAGGTGGTAATACCCTGTAGTTCAAGATAGCTGACTCACCAGCAGAACCTTTCCAACAAGTAATTTGAAGCCACCTCCCTTGGTGCACTATCTCTACAATATCAGTCTGTTTGCCCTTCTTAACAAATGACCCTTCTTATAAATCATTGAAGTACGAGACTTGTTGACTGCCTCCCTGGGTACGTCTCATCTTCAAGATCCTGATGACAACAACAGCCGACATGATCTTTATCACCAACCCCTTGAGTGATGTGAGCTTTTATCCTAACAGGATGGGAACGTGAATATGGGCTGCCCTCTGTATCTATCAGAGAGTGAGATAGAGGGTAGGGTGAGTGACCAATTTTTCCCTTTAAATCAAATGAGAGGTGAGATGTGTGAACGGAGTGTTGCATGCACGGGGTAGGCCTCTCAATGTACAACGCATGATCTGTTCCTGTGCACTGCACCATAAGGCTCCCTGGCCTTCCTTTTTGCATTGTATGCCAGCACCGGCGGGTGAGATGCACTGTTGCATCATCAAAAGCACACAAGGTATACAAGCTCTGCACAAGTGACAGTGAGGATTACATTAATGGGTTTCAGGAATGGGCTATCCTTTGTATCTTTCAACAGAGCGTGAGATAGAGGGTGGGCTGAGTGTGACGGATGATTCTTCAATCCATTATTGAGAGGTGAGGATTGAGGGACGTTACGACACGTGGTGTCAGGTACATTTCTATTTCCTTATGCACCCACGGGATGGGTCTCTACCATCAACACATGACATGTCACTCTGTTCTGTACACTGCACTACAAGGCTCCCTGGCCTTCCTCCTTGCACCTATGCTAGATGGGTTGCATGCACTGATACACCATCAATTGTGCACCCTGGCATACTCCCTCTGCACCACCCCCTTGTCGATTCCTAAACCAGGTGTGAGATCTGGGTTTCCATTAATATTACCTCGAGTGATGTAAGTTATGGAGAGAGTGACTGTTCTTTCATTACTCTTGAGTGCCCGTGAGTTGAGTGACTATCTTTTGTCACAACGACACCTCCCTCGACGGGCTTCATCAACCAGCTACCTCCCTGGGTGCTGCTGCATGGTCCCTACCATGTCGGCTGAATGTTGGAGTGATCCGTGGTACCTCTCTTGCCCCACCGACTCCAACCCTTTTGTAGCAGACGGTTCCTTCGACCATACGCGAAACGGGCCAAGTCTTTATAACCCTATTCTTATATTTGCAAGTGTACGCTATGTTTTAAGTTTGGGGACACCAGAGTTCAGTCGATTGACGAGTCCTAGGTTATGTTGCTGCATCTACCCCTGCCCGGTAAGGTTTTAAGTGTGAGGACGCGTCCGTGCGCATCTGTTCTGCATATTATCATGGAAATACATCTATCTACCTCCAAATGCGAAAATTCATTTTTATGCTCTGATGGGGTCCCTTCCCCACTTATCCGTTCTATTTCACCTTGTCCCCGGGGCTGTTCCTTGTCCATTTGTCTTTATCCTGTGTTTTGTCATTTTCCATGTGAAGGCACCCTACGTTCACTGAGAATCACATCCAACCTTAAAACCCTGTTCGTCCCTTTGAATTGCCCATTTTTCCTTCTTAGCAACCCCTATTCTGACTGATGGTTCTTGAGTTATTAATTGTTGAAGCAATTCCCGTAAATTGGACGATTTTTCCATGTGAACGCACCTTTATTACTTCGAAACTGTGACTCAACATGCCAGCCCTACCCTACCCATTCCCCCTAACATTTTTCCTTTTTACTCCCTGTCATTCCGATGCACGGTTCATCCGCTATTCATTTTTGTGAGTTTTTGGGATCTTTTCGTGCATAATTTTCACATTTTTTCATGTGAACATGCCCTATTTTCATCGGACGTCCCGTTTAATTTGACAACCATGTCCCTCCAGCCTTTCCCCCCCTTTTTTCTTTTTTCTCCCCCCTCTTTTGACTGTTGAATTTTTAGTTATTAATTTTTCCATGTGTTTTCGGGTGTCTTTTTTGTATTTTTTGCATGTGAACCCCTCCTCACTCCACCGCAATGCATTTTGATGTGACAGTCTTGTGAATCCCCTTCCCTCAGACATTTTTCTTGTTTATCTCTCTTTGTTCCGGCAATTGGTTATTTTCGTATTAATTTCTGCGTCCATTTTCAGGTCCATTTTTGGGGTTTTTCCCATGTGAATACGTCCTATCTCAATCGGAATTGTGTTTTGCCATGATAGAGTTGTTGGACACATTATTTTGCACATTTTTCCTTCTTTGGCACTTCATTCTGATGAGCGAATTTTCCAATATTAATACACATATGTGTTTTTGGGTCTGTTCTTTGCGTTTTTTCCATGTGAACACCCTGATTTTGCCCTGAAACCCGTATCGCATTTTTTCTCATCTTCTCCTCGTCTCTCGGCCCATTTTTTCTTTTTACATGTAAGAAGCTGGGAATAACAAATAAGTGTTAATAATATTGATATTATGCCATGTCACACTGACATTGGTATAAAAGGAGAGAAGATGTAAATTTTCACATCTTTTTGACACATTAATACAATTACAGACTTTCTCTCCCTTCTTGCTCACAGCTTCTATGGCTTTCCCTTCTTTCTTGTCTTTCTCTCTCTAAATCTAGTCTTTCTCTCTCCTCGTCACTCTTCTTCTCTCTTCTGCAGTCTTCTCTCTCCTCTTTCTCTCTCCCTGATTCTCTCTCTGACAAGTGGTATCAGAGCTTGAGTCTTTGATCCATTATTTTCTTCCATTTTCACTCCCATTTTCCTATTTCAAAATCAATTTCAGACAAAAAATGGTATAAGACAGTGACTAGTGGAGTGTTGTAGGACCTCTACAGTTAGTAAGAGACTACATCTGGAGATATCCAAGGTCAGATATGGCGGATAATGGCTTAAATGGCTGGACATCATCAAATTTTATGCAAAATTGAAGGTAATTAGGGTAAAGGATGGTTACCCGGGCTTAGTTTGGGAACAAACTGTGGTTACTTTGAAAAGAGGGGTTTCTCTTTCCCCTTTATTGGAGTTTCCTCTAGGTTTCATGGAAGATCAGCCCTAAAGATCTATTCATTTCTCTCAAACCCCTGAGCTTCTTGGCCAATAATTACTTGGAATAGTTTCCTCTGACCAAGACCTTCAGAATGAGCACAAGGTTGCTCAATCTTGCCTCTATGGAGCTAGAAACAGCACCGAAAATTGTAGCGCAATTTTCGGGCTGATTCCAGCCCTGCCTCCTGCTCAGTTGCTTCATCTTCAGCGTTGGCACTTCTTCCTGATCATTGGCAAGCAAAATCATCAGTTAGATGAGAAGATTCAGCTCCATTAAAGGTTCCTCAGCCTCTTCATAAACCCTAGGTGAACAGTCCATGGCAGCCATGAAAGCTTCAGCCTTTCAATTTTCAACAATTTCTTGAAGATTCTTTATCCTTTTAGCCAGTGGGATCATCTCAGCAAGGATTCTTCAACAAATTGCAAGGATTAAGTACGAAATGGTTAAATATTGAAGATCAAGAGCTTCTATGGAGCAAAAATTTGGGGGAAACGGGTTTAATGCTTCAATTTCAAGCATTTGAGGCTCCAAGATTGTTCTTAAGCACCGGATAAGCAAGCCTTATGGATTATTTTACCAACATTGGACAACCAGGGGCTCTATCAAGCATATGAGATTGATCAAGTCATCTTCAGCCATGTCAAAGGTACTCTTCTTCAATTCTTAATCTCTCTCATTAATCCAATTGCTGAGCTTAATCCATTCGATTGAGAGATTAAAGAATCGAACATTATTCATCAAATTCTCAGTCAACCTTTGCTTGAATCCATCTATTCATGAATGCAATGCTTGCTTTATGCATATTAGTTCCAAATCAGTGAATTAGAGGCTTCAATCTGAAATTTCAACATAATACTTGAGTCCTATTGACTGAACCCATTGATTGATGAATTTGTTTACTCTAATCCGATTGATTGGCTGAATTTCTTTTGCCAAAGTTGAAATATTGTTAAAGGGTAAGTACTAGCAATCAGCGAGTCACTGAATTGCATCGGTAAGACCCTTCTTTTATCCCAATTTTTCCAAATCTCATTCAATTGCATTTCATGAAAGGCTAAATGAATATTTCAAAAATGCATATTATGCTGATTGCTTAGAACACTAGCCTCTGCCATGTTGATATTCCCACCGAGGAAAAAGGTGGATGCCGGGGGAGATAGTGGGACAAAAGAGAGGTGACCCTCCCTCACTATCGAAGATCCCGAAGGGGTGCAACCAACCGACCCGGGGGGAGCTTTGCCCACCTCCCGGTGATTCGGAGCCCGTGTAGGGAGCCTGTCATGCCATTTTATCCCTCACACAGGTACAACGAGTGGAGGATTGAAGATTGAAGACTTTCCAAGGACTCAAGTACCTATAGGACCAAAACAGGGTAAAACAGGAAATTTACAGGTCACTTACAGGGTATTTACAGGTGGTTACAGGTACACCATTTATTACTAAAGCACACGTGCAGGTACTACAGGATACCCACAAGTCCTATATACCCTTTTGCAGGGTTTGGTAGCCATTTGGGGCTATTATCTTGCATTACAGGGTCAAAACAGGGCACTTACAGGTCTAGACAGGGTGCAGGACTGGACAGTTCAGTCTCTAAAATCCGGCTACAAAATTTTCTGTCCTAAACGTGTTACAACGTGCTATAGCTCATCTCGAAGAGGGCATTCTTAGCTTCGATTTGCACAAAAAAGTTTTGAAATCGGAGTTTCCTAGCCAAAGTTATAGCCATTTTTCTGACAAGGGGTACAACAGGACTGCACTAATATGGCAGGACATAAAGGCAAAAATAAGGTCCACGAGGATTATGCTCAGCAAATCAGGGATTCCATGATAGATAGCACACTTCAAGAGAACCCTGAAGAGCTTCAACAACAAGGAGAATTCAGTATACTCAATAATACTTTGTGTGCCCATGAACAAAAACATAGGGAACGACATGAGGCCATCTTGTCAAGAATGGAGCAGATGGTTCTATCTACTAATTAGACCAAGGCTTCTATTGATAAGTTGGTAGAATCCAACGAACAACTCATGGCACAAATCTCTAAATTCATGCAGTTGCAAATGGCATCAAAAGAAGTTAATGAGAAGGCTTGTTCAAACAGTGGCCCTTCAGTCCCACTTCAGCCATCTAACCAAAATGGTCATGGAAATGGGATTATTGGAAGAAGAGGCATTCCAAATAGTCAGTATGAAGTAGGAGAAGCTTCACAAAGGCATGATGACTATTTGGGCAGTTTGAATGGGGCCAATACTCAAGCTTTTGGACTGCATACTCAAAATTCCAGGGATACTTTACCAATAGGAAGATTACATAGTAATTCTCAGCCACCTGTTGGAAGATTTCAGTCTCAATTTGGAGGTTTTGTACTTGGTAATCCTGATCAGCCAATTTTGGGATAGCAACCCTTTCATGAAAGGGAGTTTAAGGACAAAATTGTTTTAGCCAAATTTAATGGCTAGTCATCTTCACCATCAGACTTAGAGAAATGGACCTCTAAGATGGAGTCTTACTTTGATATATACCCTAAAACTGATGATATGAAGATTCACTTTGCTTCCTTGCATCTAGAAGGATTTGCCCATACTTGGTGGAGGTATATCAAGAAAGAGAATATACTTGTAGAGAATTGGGAAGCTTTCAAGGCACTTATGGCTGAAGTCTTTGTTTTGCCTCTTGAGAAAGAGAAGTTAGCACGGAGATGGTATGGTTTGGAACAAAGGGGCCTAAGTGTAAGAGAGTATACAAACCAATTCCTCAACTTGACCATGTATGTGGAAAGCATCAGTGATGAGGCTAAGCTTCACAAGTTTATGTATGGTTTGGAGCCATCTTTGTCAGTTGATGTTATGGCGCAAAATCCTACTTCACTTTTCAAGGCTATTGAGCTTGTGGAGCACTATGGAAGAAAGTATAGGAAAGAATCTTCATTTCAGCCTAGTTATGGACAGCCAAGGACTGTTTTAAAGCATGGACAAGTTGGTAACATTTATGGCAGCAATCATGTGCCTAATGGGAGGTTACGGGTACCAACTTATCCTCCATTTAATGCTTTTAGGCCTCAAAGTAATTTCAGGACAGCAAACAGTCCAAAGGTTGAATTCAAACAGGGGGACAACAAGCCTAAGTCCACTTCAGCTAATACAAATCCCAAATCTATTCCCATGGATCTTTACAAGGAAAGGAAGGACAAGGGCTTATGTTTCAAGTGTGGAGAACAGTATACACTTGATCATGCTTCAAAGTGTGTATATAAAAATGTCAAGCCAAAGCTTCAGGGGATGCTAGTTTTTGAGGACTTTGAAGATGACATAGATGAAGCTAATGCAGTGGCAATTAATGCTAAAAATGAAGATCTTGAGGAGAAAGTTGGACAGGAGTACTTTTATGATCCAGCCGACTCTTTTCCTTTTGATCGAGGTGGAAATGTTCTGTTTGACCCTGGTGGATCTTGTGATGAGTCACTTGCTACCACTAATTGTTCTATCTCTATGGATGCTTGGACGGGATCTAAGAGCCCTAATACACTTCGTATGAAGGGAAGCATATGTGGAAAGCCAGTGTTCATCCTGATAGACAGTGGTAGTACTCATAGTTTTGTCAATAAGTCCATCATGGACAAGTTAAATTGTGCTCCCACAGACTTACAACAACCCATTAGAGTACAAGTGGCTAATGGTGAAGAAGAAATCAACACACAGATTTGCCCACAGGTTTCTTTGCAGTTGGCTGAAAATTTTGAAGCCAAAGTAAAATTGATCACTCTGAAAATGGGCCCCATAGATATTGTACTTGGTTGTGATTGGTTGATGACATTAGGCAGGATCACTATGGATTTCTCACAGTTATATATGGAGTTTATCTCCAATGGACAGCTCATCCATTTATAGGGAATTCCTAGTAGATCTGATTTTCAGCTTATCACTATTCAACAACTCAAAAGAGAGTACAAGAAGTGCTCACAAATATTTGTTTTGCATTTGAACAAAGAAACACAGGATCAGCCCAATAATTCAGCAAACCATCCAGCCTTGACAGCTCTTCTTGAGGAGTATAGAGATTTGTTTGAAGTTCCTACTTCATTGCCTCCTAAGAGAGAGGTGGATCACCCCATTGATTTGGAGCCCAACTCAAAGACAATCAATAAGCCACCTTACAGATTATCAAAGTGTGAACGAGAGGAAGTACCCAAGCAAATCAAAGAACTTCTTGAAATGGGATTCATTGAACCAAGTTCTTCACCTTATGCATCTCCAGTCCTATTAGTAAAAAAGAAAGATGGATCTTTCAGAATGTGCATTGACTATAGGGATCTCAATAAGATAACAGTGAAGAACATGTATCCTATACCCAGGATTGATGATTTGCTTGATGAGCTTAAGGGGGCTCGATTCTTCAAGAAGATTGATTTGAGATCAGGGTATCATCAGATTCGCATGCGAGAGGGTGATGAAGTCAAGACTGCTTTCAGGACTGATCGTGGGCTCTATCATTTCTTGGTGATGCCATTTGGGCTTACAAATGCTCCAGCTACCTTTCAAATCTTGATGAATAAGATCTTGCAACCTTTCCTCTTTCAGTTTGTATTGGTGTTCTTTGATGACATTTTGATCTATAGCAAGACTTTACAAGATCACTTGGCACATATGAGGAGGGTTTTTGATGTGTTGAGACATCATAGGCTTTTTGCTAAGGAGAAGAAGTGCTCTTTCATGCAGATTGAAGTGGAATACTTGGGACATATAGTCAGTGAAAAAGGAATACAGGCTGATCCCAAGAAGGTGCAATGCATAAGAGATTGGCCAACGCCTACTACTACTACCTCTCTTAGAGGATTCCTTGGTCTATCTTCATTCTATCGCCGATTTATAAAGCATTATGCGGCAATTGTAGCTCCTTTGACTGACAGGTTGAAGAAGGAGGATTTCTTTTGGGATTCTTTTGCAGATAGTAGCTTCAACCAGTTAAAGGAACTCCTTACTTCTGCTCCTATCTTAGTATGCCCGGATTTCTCCAAAGAGTTTACTATACAGTGTGATGCTAGTGGCCGTGGCATTGGGGCTGTTTTGCTTCAGGAGCATGGAGTAATTGCATTTGAGAGCCGTAAGCTTACAGATAAGGAGATGGCCATGAATGTTTATGACCAGGAGATGTTGGCTATCCTGCATGCAATCAAGAAGTGGCACCATTACTTATATGGCAGCCAATTCAGAGTACATAGTGATCACCGGGTACTCAAGTATTTCCTTACTCAGTCAAAGCTCACTCCAAAGCAACGTTGCTGGGTAGCTACATTACAGAATTATGACTTTGACATCACTCATACAAGGGGCAAAGATAACATAGTGGCTGATTCTCTTTCTCGTATGTGGGCCTGCAAAGTGTCAGCTATGACATAATTACATAATGATTGGATTGAAGAACTACAGGAGGCCTATCTTTTAGATGAGGAATTCAGCTAAATCTTTCAGAAATTACAGCAAGGTCTTATGGAAGAAAGCTCGCATTACCAGCTTAAAAATGGTCTTATTTGGTGGAAAGGCAAGATTGTTATTCCCTCTACTTCTTCTTTTAAGCAAAAAATTATGGAGGAGTTACATTCTTCGCCTTTAGCTGGACACTTGGGAGTTTTCAAGACTTATGAGAGGATCAGCAAAAGCTTTTATTGGAAAGGACTGTGGAAAGATGTCAAGGACTTCGTTATGAAGTGTATGCCTTGTCAGCAAAATAAGGATAGCACCCATAAGCCAGGAGGTTTGTTACAGCCATTGCCTATTCCTATGGGTAAATGGACTCATATTACTATGGACTTCATTACTGGCTTACCTACTACTAAGAAGGGGTGGAATAGTATTTATGTGGTGGTTGACAGACTCATCAAAGCAGCTCATTTTATCCCAACAAAAATTCAGTTTACTACTTCTCAAGTGGCCAACCAGTTTATGGAGCATATTTTTAGACTACATGGATTACCGCAAGTGATTGTTCATGATAGGGACTCGAAGTTTATGAGTAACTTTTGGCAGGTGGTATTTACGTCTATGGGTATTAAATTGGCTCCATCAATGGCTTATCATCCCCAAATTGATGGACAGACGAGAGAGTTAATAAATGGTTGGAGACTTATCTTCGCCATTTTTGCTATGATGTCCAAACCTCATGGGATTCTTGGTTACACCTGACTGAGTTTGCTTACAACAATTCCACTCATGCGAGCATAGAGTTTCACCCTTTGAGGCTTTGTATGGTTACAAGGTGCCCTTACCCACAGTTATCTTTAATGAAAATATCAATCCTCATGGGAAGGAGAAGTTGGAAAGAATGCAGACCCTTCTTCAGCAATGCAAGGTGAATCTAAGGAAGGCTCAAGATCAAATGAAGATGTATGCTGACGAGAAGAGGAGGCCTTTAGAGTTCCAAGAAGGAGAGCTGGTTTTGTTGAAGGTGCCCAAATCCAAGTACTCTATGTTAAAAGATGGATCCAGTAATAAGCTTGCCCATAGGTTTTATGGCCCTTACAGGATCCTTAAGCGAATTGGAGATTTGGCATACAAACTAGAGCTTCCCTCTTCCACAAAGATTCATAATGTCTTCCATGTTAGTCAACTCAAGCCTATTATGGTGATCCAGTGGATATAGTTGATGAGCTACCACCTATTGATGAAGATGGTCTTGTTCAGTACATCCCAGAGGCTGTTATAGGTCAGCGTGAAAAGAAGCTTCGATCACATTCTATTGTGGAATATTTGATCAAATGGAGAGGTTTACCATCTGAAGAGGCTTCTTGGAGACCTGATTCTATATTGGATGAGTATCCATACTTGAGGGAGACATTGGTGGTGGCTGAAGCCTATTGCTTATGGAGCTTGTAATGATGCAGACTGGTTCAGGATAGCACGCTGTTTTAGAACAGTTTTTATTGTACCTAATTTTTAGAATGAAGCTATCTATATGGGCTTAAAGTACTCTTTAAGAGCTTCATTTTGATATATGGTACATCTCATTTGGACACTTCTATCAAAAGTTATGGCAGATTTGGTCCAGCAGGGACTGTTTACTCAACAAGCTGTCTACTTTGTTCTGGGGTTATTTGTTGAAGACTTTATGGCTCCATTTGCTTCTGAAGTATTTCAAATCATGTATATAGTTGGGGCTTACTTCCGTTCTTCAAATTCAGCTCTTGTAGTGGTCATTTTTAATTAATTTCCATTTGTAAAGCTGTAAAACAGAGTAGTACTCTGTTCTATCCATCTTCTTTCTAGTTGTTTCTAGGTTTGTTTTTTAGGACAAAAACTTTTGGGAAGGGATGGATTGTAAGAAGCTGGGAATAACAAATAAGTGTTAATAATATTGATATTATGCCATGTCACACTGACATTGGTATAAAAGGAGAGAAGATGTAAATTTTCACATCTTTTTGACACATTAATACAATTACAGACTTTCTCTCCCTTCTTGCTCACAGCTTCTATGGCTTTCCCTTCTTTCTTGTCTTTCTCTCTCTAAATCTAGTATTTCTCTCTCCTCGTCACTCTTCTTCTCTCTCTTCTGCAATCTTCTCTCTCCTCTTTCTCTCTCCCTGGTTCTCTCTTTTACTCTAACTAATCATGCATCCTTCTCTTCAATTCAAGAAAGCAAGAGCACAAGACTAGCTTCAAGGTATAGTAAACTCACTAACTTCTATTCCCATGTTATAGTCAAAAATCTTGAAGGCTCAAAGATA
Organism: Lygodium microphyllum; assembly: GCF_053477565.2. Lineage (NCBI taxonomy): Eukaryota > Viridiplantae > Streptophyta > Polypodiopsida > Schizaeales > Lygodiaceae > Lygodium > Lygodium microphyllum. Next base: position 30,189,035 of record NC_141139.1, read on the forward strand.
GTGAAACAATCTAAGAAATATGATCCAATGTCATCGCTCCTTTGCGTCCACCACTAAGTACACCAATATTGACAAAAAAAGATGAAGAAAAAATAGAGAAATAAGATGGAGAAGAGCTTCACGTTGTAGGATCCCTCACTCTCTTGCAATTTCACAACCTCACATACAACTCAAAACTCAATACTCTTACCATGGATGGGAAGAAGTGAAGAAAAGCAAGCAAAATATAGAGTTTCACTTTTTCTCAGTCCCTCATTCAACAAAACTCTCACACACTCTCTCTCCCTCACTCTTAACAATAGGAGCAAGATGATACAATATAAGAAGTGAATGGAAAGCTTTAATAGTTGCACTAAAAGAGGTTTCGTAGTATGAATGCATTAAAAGTGTAAATACAACTGAAACATTTCACCCTGTAGTATAAATGCACTAAAAGTGTAAATACAATTGAGACATTTTTCCCTTAGATAAACCAAAATTAGGGTTAGGGTTAGATCCCTTCTCTAGGGTGGTGTCCCATTTGCATTTTAGGATTTGCATCCCATTTGCATTTTAGGGTTTACACCATGTTTGTAACTACATGTGGCTTAGGAGTACAGTGGTTGAAAAACTTTGAGAAGAGCCATTACTGAAAGTATCTCTAGTGGAATGCTTATGGGATTACATATTTCTTAACCACATAGTGAATGCACACATTTTTTGATAATCTATCAAGAAATTTAGGTTTGTTTCATACCTTGGTGGAGATAAATCATGAGCCTCTCATTAGATGTAAAAGAAGACTGTAGCTAACAAAAGGGGTATGCTTTTTGTAGGAGGGAATGGTGTGGAAGAGAGAGTAAGTGGACTAGCGGTCTGCGTAGCTTGCACATATTTTTAGGTAGCAGAAAATGTGGTTTGGGGAGGAGGTTACATATGAGCTAAAATACCCTAAACCCTAAACCCTAAACCTAAAAATATACTTCAAACTAAAATACAAGGATATCACATGGTATACACTACATGTATGAAGCTTAGCATTGAGCTATACTTCAAATATGAACATGGATTGCTTTACTATATGTTGAAATAGAATACTCTAAAATGTGGTAAAAGGCCTACTTGAAGAGGGCATAACAAAGAGGGAAACACAAGGAGTTTATAGGATGTACTTAGCTTGCATAGAGATAAACAAAATGATATGCTTTAAGGCTAAATAGAGGATGCTTTTTGGATTGATATACGTTGGAAAATTCTACTTTGAACTGATGCAAATAGGGAATTGAGGTAGCCCATATTGTCATAAAGTTCTTCTCTAAGTCTATGTACATGGCTACCCCAAAACAAGAGGCACAATAGATTGTTTTTATGATTTCATAATTCACTATTGTCATAGATTGAAAGATGATGTATAGTGCTACAAGAGACATATTTTAGTGATATAGAATAAGAATTTTCATATCTATATGGGCTAATGAAGTTTCAAATTATTCATATGTAAGTACATGATTATTTTTGAATTGTAGCTACATTGTTTATTGTCCAAACTCATGTGTGGTAATTTATTTGCATATGGGTCTGGGGAGTTATGAAGAGGAACAATGCGAAAGGGAAGAGGGTAAGGGGAATACTGAAGAGAGGTAGATGAATGAGGAGAAGAGGGGGCATTGATGTCAGGGTCCAAAGAAGTTCTTCATCTCTATTTGCTATAGCTTTCCATGCATCCTCACTCTTCCTTATCTTCTTCTCCTCCTGTTTGTTCATCTTTCTTCTATTTTGCACACAATTGGTGTGCAAGAATTGCCAAAAAAGTATACTTTTGTTTGTTCATCTATGGTCGAGATCCAACCTCCATTGCTAATAAAGAATTTCTCTAGCACATATAGGCTTCTTTGTTGTGTGTTGGGAATCCCTTTCAAGGTGTTTGATATGTCATATTATCTCCAAGTACCAATAATTTAGCCTTTGTGGTACATACTAGCCTATTTTATGTTGAAGGCATTGTGGCATATTGCCCAAGACATTCTATATTCTCAATTTCTTTGATTTTTTTTTCTACCTTTTATTCAAGCGTAGTAACTTGATGATGGGTGGCTTATGCCTCAAGCCTAGCATTTGGTCTTTTGCTCATTTGAAAAATAATTCTCATATCCAATATACAGCACTACCCTCCTTTGATGTTACCCACCCTTGACCTCCTAATTTGGAATATCACTTCATTGAACCCACCTTCCAAAATTTCTTAATTTGATGATATTTCTCTAGTCTTGAAGCTTTGTGTGCTCTTCTTGCAACGATTGAGCTTGCTAGTGGAATTTGTGCCATATACTCCATCATATTTCCTAGTCTAATATCAAATCCTTCTCAAATATTTATGTAGACCAAAGAAGCCAGCATGACTACAATATTCTTTTTTGACTCTTCTCAACCTTTGAAACTCTTAAGCTCTAATATCCCTTGCCCTTCCATGACATCATCTATTACTATAAGCATTCATTTTCTTCGAGAGGGATTCGCAAGTAGAAGATTTTAGAAACTCAAACTACCATCGTTGAGATTAGCTTTTTCTTCAACTATGCACCAAAATGAATCTAGCCCTCCCACAACAAGAAATGAATACAAACCAATGAAAAAGCATGCAAAATCTATGTATATGATTGCACCATTGATCTCAATACCACAATAGGACTTTTAAAATCTCTCATGGATAGACAAGATCATTACCTTCAACTTCCCCTTCCATAGCTTATTATTGCACCCAAAAAAAAAGGAAAGAGAAAACAAGAAAAGTAAACTTTTATATAAAGAGAAGAGAGAGAGAAAGAGGAAGAGATTTTTTTTGCACCACACAAGGGAGAGAATGTGTATATTGGAAGAAAGGAGACAGAGGGAGGCACATAATCAATCATGCACTCCACTCCACCTTTTTCCCAGAAGACATACAACCCTTCAATATTTTTATTATTTCTTTGAAATATTGATATATTTATTGTTGTAAGGATTTAGCCTTTATGTTGTAAGGATTTAGCCTTTATGTTTAATCATTTCTAGATCTTTACAAATGCACACATGATATATTTATTGTTGTAAGGATTTAGCCTTTATGTTTAATCATTTCTAGATCTTTACAAATGCACACATGATATATTTATTATTGTAAGGATTTAACCTTTATGTTTAATCATTTCTAGATCTTTACAAATGCACACATGATATATTTATTGTTGTAAGGATTTAACCTTTATGTTTAATCATTTCTAGATCTTTACAAATGCACACATGTACACTTTATGCATACCATTAACTTACAATGGATGTGGCCCCTCATATAGGGCCTATATTAAGTGATTTTGGAACAATATGATTATTAATCTCTTTACAAAAAATGAAAATGTGGTATATGCATTGATATTTTTGTGCTTCTTTGGGTGTCATCATGAGGCAATCGGTGTCATACCTAGAAGCCACTATATGTGAAATCAATAGGCTAGAGCAACCTGTGAGATGTTAATACAAGTAGGAGATATTGAGGTGCCATGTATTGCTTTGGTTGGTCATGGGTTGAAATTAATGTTATGCTCAAGAGTCTTTAAAAAAAACCATAGATAGCTAATGGATATGGAGCATGGATGTAGGAGGGAGGCTACTAATAATGCACATGGAGACTTGTGTGTACCATGTCCTAATGTGAAAGTTAGTATTGGGGATGTTTAGGATGAACAACACTTCTTTGTACAAGAATCTTCTACATATCTTGAGATTTTTTAGCAACACATTATAGAAATTCATATGCAAATCAAAGTTTTGGATGATAGTTTAGCATATGTCAGAATTAGAAGTCATGGTGGAAAGTACAATTTCTTACTATTTGTGTTAACCATTCCATAAATTGCAACAATCTAAGTGACTATTCTTTGCTTCTTAATGTTAAAGAATTCAAGGACCCTCATGAGACAATGGTTTTCAATAGGTATCAATATAAAGAAAGACTATGATGTTGCAAGATGGAAAATGCACTTATCTCATATAGTACATTCATGTGGTTTTTCTATAGATTTTATTGTAAGATAATATAGTATATTTTCAAAAATGCTATTCATAGAGCTGTAAAATAGTATACTCACATAACACAAGAAGATATGAGGAGACATGGATTACATAAAGCTAAAGAATGTATATTAGGAATGTATGATGACCTTTCATATACTGATACCATGGATGAACTTTTAGCTATGTTAAATTCTAGGTTGGAAATTGACAATGGCATGGTTAAAGTATGCTCCTTGGATATGTATTAGGTGATTGAAAGTTTATAAAACAAGAATGTATATGTTTAGATGAAAGGATTGAAGCAAGGATTGATATAAAGTATAAAACTGTGGCGAAAAATGTTAAGCATATTGCACTTTCATTGCCCTCTGACAATTGAGGAGAAGATTGAATTAACTTCTTATCAACTGAATCTGAGAGACCTACAAAAGATTGAACATTAGTTTACTAGTAGAGTCTCTAAAAGAATTAAAGATTGGCTACGAGGATTGTTTGCAATATTCTTGCCACAGTACTTCATATCAAGAAACGAATTTAGGCTTGAGGCATTTTAAAAAAAAAATTACTCGTCAAGCTATCACATAAGTGACCGCACGTAATTTTCTTAATATCGAGTCTTGCATTAAATCGATTCTGCAATCTGACATGAGAAGATGCCTTAATGTTCGTAGCCAACAAGAAGCAAAGATGTCTCGTAAATAATATTACGATGACTTGACCATAATTTTTTCCCGCCTTATATTTGATTTAGTATTTTCGATTCCATTTAATGCGTCAAAGATCGCATTGATTTCATAACCACAAGACAAATTGCAAAAGCCTTAATCGGTAGATGAAGAACGCGTGTTAACCCTAAAATGAACAAGGTGAAAATTTGAGAAAGTCTAAAGCAGAAGACAAGACCAAGGCAAAAGCGGAATGGAGGATGAAGGCATGCCAAGAAAAATCAAGAAACACAAGAAGTGTGAAAAAGCCTAAATCAAGGAGAGGCTCACAGGGAAAAGTGCAAGTCAAAACTCTTGCAAAAGAGTACAAGGTGCACCATGATTTATTTTAAAAGCACTAGGCTCCGACCTATGCAAATTGTAAAGGTAGATGGGCAGTAGGAAGGAAGTTAGGAAGACAAGAGAACAATGGGAAAAAGGGCCTAGGCCAGGACTGGCCATGTAAAAAAGGGAAAAAGGGGATGACTGCCCAAAAGGGATTTAGGGTTTTTTATATAAAGTTCAAAAAGTGAATGAGAGCTCATTCTTTTGGTGTGTGGCAACAATAGACTCACCTTCTTCTCTTCTTCTCTTCTCTTGCTTGCTTGTGTATGCTTGAGGGAGGGAGTGAGTGTGTGAGAGTGAGGGATCAAGGAGGTGAAGCTCTCCATCATCTCCTCTCTTCTTCTTCTCTCCTCTTCTCTTCTCTTCTCTTGTCTCGCGCGTGGCTACAGAGAATGGAGCTTGGAGGTGGAGACTTGAGGATGCTTGAGCTTGCATCAAGAATCGTGGAGCTATCGGAGTGCTTGAACACTACACTCGTAGAGAAGGATAGCGCATCGGCTATATAAGAGGTAGCAATTAGTGCTTGCTTGAAATGCTTGAACAATAAGCGGTTCGTGGGTCTTGGTGGTTGAGCTTGTGCTCACTTCTACAACGTGCAAGAACGAGCATGATATTGAGTAAGTTAAGTGTCAAAGAGTATGACATAACTCTATTAACTTAATAAGTCATGAGGTAACTTGGCCAAAAACCACCAGATGAAGTCGTTTTGAAGAAAAAAATATGTTTTTGAAAAATAAGGTAAAAAATCATGAAAATTTTTATGCCTGGAGGGAGAGAAAGCATTTAATAATCATCCTCATCCCACCATCCAACAGGTAGGCAATCAAAATGCATTATTTATCAAGCTCTCTTGGCTCTTGACAAGTAGCCAAAAGAATGAGTCGACTGCATGCTCCCTCTCATACCTATAAATACACCTCCTCTCCTTTACAAAGAAAGTAAGAAGGAAGACCTCCTGATGATGGAAAATTTTTCTCCACTTCTCTTTTCCATTGTAGCTTGAGCCTTGAAGGAGGAAAATACCTCTCTTCTACCTCATTTCCATTTTCTCTACCCCCTATTACGCCTTCCTCTCATATAGCCATATCACTAAGAAAAATGCTGGTGAAATTTTTTTGGACGACCATCAACTCTCCATGAACTACCATATCAATTTCACCTAATATCAATGGCTCCACAAGGTTGCAGAAATTCAAAAAGCACATTTGAAGCAAGAGAAGCAAAGAACGCGACCGATAGAGAAAATAACGCAGTAGGAATTGGCGAAACCCCATTATAACAAACTTAAGAGAGGTAACATCTCATGGGTTTGGTAAAAAGTAATATCTTATAAGCTTATTGCTATATTTGTCTTTAAACGATTACAAACGCATTCTAAAGAAAATGCATATGAACTGCCACTTAGGAAAATACCTTAAGTAATATAATAATTAACTATTCAGTTAAAAGACTCTTTCACTTGAAAAATGATCATATGTCTGTCATTAAGAAAATATTGTAATTATGGTTTATTTCATGATATTTATTATTATTTCATTAATGACGCTTGTGATCATAATAACATAAAAAATGTAGACAATGTTAGAATAGAGAATATTTTATAATTTTTCCTAGAAAGTGACTATCTCTATTTCATTTTGCTACTAATAAATAGATGCATATGAGCTTTATAATAATTTATAGAAAATCATTTAGATAATATCATGAAATAATCAATACGTTAAATCAACCAAAAATTACATAGGATAATATATACTAGACGTGCATAAATTAGGTGCCTAAAAATATAATTCCATGTATGAAAGATGAAAAAAATTACACATGATTTATTTTTACATTGCTTAGAATAAAGTTTTTCAGAAAAACAATCAGCATTGCACTTAGGACATAACTAAATGAAAATTGATCTTTCTAGATAACGTTGAAAGTTCAACAAATGGTCGCGAACATCGTCAATTAAACCATAGAATATGATTAGAATAAAATAAAAATTATTTTCTTGCTAAAAACACACGCAATGTTAATTTTAATGATTATATTAGCGAGAGCATCAATATCATGAGTTGACCCACATATGAATCAGTGAGAAAACCTAACCTAAAATATCGAGAATATTGAAGCAAAAACAACTATGAAATACTCGACAACCCTGAAACTATTAGTATCATGAAATTAAATAAATATCAAAAGTATGTAGGACTTGTTGGATTTGATAAGAATTTGTTGATACAAATTCTAAAGTCTAAACAAACTTGGAAAAGCATTTGAAATCTTATTAAGCGCGGGTTAGAGCAGGGCATTGCATGAACTACCTGCCATAGGTATAAATACCCATATTATCTTTTGGGGCAGAAATACCAAATTTTTCATAAGGATAAAATAGACTTCAGATTCGTGAAATACTTGTGGATCCCGAAAAACAGTTGCAAGTAGGAAGTGAAACCCTAAGAATAAGGTGGGACCTTAAAAGAAAAACCCTAGATTTGGGTGGAGTTGCTTCCAATGCTAAAAACACTTGCTGTTGTTTCTTGCAGTAGTTAGATTTGATTATAAATATATAATCATGATAATAAGAGGAAAGATCACGATATGCCTCCCCTATGGTTAGACGCAAAACCTTGCTCCAAGGGGGATTGTTTTGTACCTTTGCGAGGAGCTTTGGACCGGCCTGCATAGGTAGAAGGTAAAAATCATTGTAAATAACTTTGCGAAATAATAAATAAATAAATTTTGCCAAAACATTGTTTTCTTTGTCTTTGTATTGTGTCGTAAAATTACATGAAGGAACCTGTGATAACGGCATTAAATAATGAAGTTGCTTTTATATGCCATAAGTTAATGTGATAGGTAATCAGAAAACTTAAGAAAACCATTGGTGGGAAGTGGATGGACAAGATCCCTGACGGATCCGTCCTATAGATGGGTGGTCTCGGTAAGCTGGGAGCTTCTCTCAAGAGATTGAACGAAATGTTAATTAGGAAAAATTAGGTAGAGCTGAGCGTTGACTTACTTAGGGTTAGGTCTTAAAACCTTGATCAGAAATTATCTTAGGGTAAAGGTGCGGCGGCTGTGCCAAAACTTCGTTAAGGTTCCATGAATCCTAACCAGTTGTTGGAAAAAAGTGTTGTACTCCATGAACCAAGGGTAACTACGATCACTCCAGTCGGACAAGAAGCCCTTGTCGAACACCTCCGATGGAGCTAGTTGATGCATCGAGACCTCAGTTGTCAAATTAGGACCCCGAGCTTGCAAGTTGATCATTGTAGGGATGGCTGGTACCTTCCATTATGGGGTGGACTTTGGGAAACCTAGACAATAGACCCTGTGCATGCTCGCGAGTGTTGGGCGAAGCCATCTAGGATAGTTTCTTGATGGACCACTAAAACATGCTGCTAGGGAGTTGTTAGATAAGCACGTGACATGTGGTATCAGAGAATAATTGAAATTAAAAATATCTATGGTTTTTAAGACCAATTGTTCTAAGTAATAATCAGTGTGCTAATTGTCAAGGAATAAACTTTGACATAATAATGAACCTTGGAACCAGTTTCTTGTTTTTCAAGCAATGTACACATTTGCGCTAAACTCCACGAATAATGAGTGGAGGAGAGAAATGATGAGGATACTCAATCGCTTATATGATCCATCCCCTATGAATCAAGAAAGAAGATGGTTCTGTGATGAGCATTACTGTTACATCGAGACCGATCGATTCTTCAACATGCAAATTAATCTGAAATGCCTTGAATGGATGGAAAATTTAAAAGTAGTTGAGGCATGTATCTTTTGTCAGTCCAGAAGGAATCCACTTATGATTACCAGTGGTCGGCAGATACGTCTAGACCGTTATGTCTATGACAAGGTACTGAAGGTAATCCCACCCGATAGGATTATAATCCAAGGACATCACAAGTATCAAGATTACTGTATCCATGATTTTCCACGTCTGCCATTTCCACAGTATAGGTTTCTGGACATAGACAACAATTGGCATACTTTCTTTTACATGAATCTAACTGATATCCATCCCTAAAAAAGGAAAAATGTAATGATATCATGTTTTAAAAATTGTACATAGCATCCAGCCTATCCTATCGATGCTAATGTATCTCTACTTGTAAACATCTACCATTTGTGAATATCCCTTGTAAAAATTGTAGCCTATGGCTAATAAAAGATAACAGTGTCTAGATTTTGTAAAAATATCGTGCTCTTTGGCCCATCATTGTTTTACAAAACTAGTAAGGTATATTAATGTGGAAATGAGGCTGAAAAGTTAAAGTGCTAAACTAATTCGTGAAACTTATGGTAACCCAGGATAATACAGCTACTATTGCTAGTCTGACTAAAATTCAAGAGAAGAAGTATCTCCTTTAGCAAGTTAAGCCATCAGAATTTGATGGCAAGGGCAAAGACATTGAAACTAAGGCAGAGATTTGGATTGAGACCATGGAGGACTACTTTACTGCCATGGGAACTACCCCTGCTAATCAAGTTATGATTGCCAAGTTGAAATTGATCGGTGAGGCACACCTCTGGTGGAAATAGTGGTGTAAAGACCAGGGACTTGCTGAGACAACTATTACCTAAAAAATCTGAAAGAAGCTTTGAGTGGTCGATATTTACCGCCAACTTATCACACACTAAAAATGAATGAGCTCTTTAACTTAAGACAATTGGGAATGAGCCTGGAGGCATATTACTCAAAGTTTATCTCATTGCTTAAATATGTGCCTTCCATGACTATTGCTCAACAAGTGTCTAAGTTTTGTTACGGATTGAATGCTCCTCTGAACACACACCTTGAATCTATGCACCCAATTCATCTACAAGATGATTTGATTTGTGCAGCACCTCTTGTTCAAGAAATTCAGTCAAAGCTAAGAAATAATAGGCTCTAGAATCAAAACAAAGGGACTTCACGGGGCAGTGTTAAGCGAGCCCAAGGTCAGTGTCCGCTTGGTTAAGGAAAGAGGGTCAAAACAAATGCATTCAAAAACTTCATATCTATCAAAAGTAATTCAGGAGTACCTAGGTGTTTCCACTTTAATGAGCCATGCCACTTTAAAAGACAATGCCCAAAGCTTGGCCAAATTCCTCACCAAGGATAGTACAAAGGTCAAAACTAAGTCTCAATTGCAAAAGGAAAAGCATCTGCTGTAAAACTTAAAGAGTTTGAAGAAGAGGGAAATCCAACTATGGAAGCTAATATGGAGATGGCATCAATTCATGCCACCCTCCATAGGAAAGGCCCGAATCACCAATTTTTCATGATTCAAATACCAGCAGAATATCACGGTAAGTCCTTTAAAATTTTGATTGATTGTGGAAGCACACACTCGTTCATGTCACCATAATGTGCCATGTTGAGAGTGGAAAAATACCAAATTTTTTATTGATTTTTGTTTTGTTTTTGAGGTCTAAATGATTGATTTTTGATGGATTTAGAGTGACGTATGGTTTTGTTAATGGAAGTATTTGAGAGTGTTTTGAATGATATTGATTATGTTTTGGAAGTTCATGATGATTCTCAGTGGAGATATGAAGCTCTGTAATGTTCTAATAGGTTCTAAGGTTCTGATTGGTTCTGTATACCTTCTGTATAGCTTCTGTTTTGTTCTGATTGTCTTCTATATGAAGCATGGATTGATGATTGATGAAGACTGAGATCTTTTAGAAGCTTATTGAATAGTTTTTGATAGTTTGGAATGGTTTGAGTATGAGTTATGAGGTTCTCATGACCTTCTGTAACCCTCTGTAAACCTTCTGTAGAGCCTCTGTCTCTGCTTTGTCTCTGTACTGTAACTATACAGTAGCTGCTCTAGTACTGTACTATAACTGTTCTGTAGACCTTCTGTAAGCATCCTGTAGAACGTATGTGTGACTTTGGAAAAGTTTTCTAACCTTTGGAAACGATGAATCTAAGTTCAAAAGAGCTAAAACAAGTGGAAGAAGTAGCTGCTGAAGATTGAAGAGAAGACTAAGTGACAGTGACAGTAGTGAGCTGTGAAAAGACACTGTAGTGGCTCTGGTGACTCTTCATATCAGACATACCTGTTGGGAGGTGCATCCACGACCTAAGAGGGATTATTGAGAGTTATTATGAGATTATTATAGTGAGGAGATGATGTACTATTGAGAAAGAGAGAGAGAGAGAGAGAGAGAGAGAGAGAGCCAGAGATAGCCAATTCTATCAAAACAGTGTAACTGTGTATGCGAGATTGAGAGAGAGAACTATGAAGACATTGAATATGAATATTATGTGATTTATTTCCATTAAAAGATGGTGTATTCCTTTGTGTTCTTTGTTATATTGATGGATTCTATGAAGATGTTGAAGATTATGGTTGATTCTATCAAATCCGTGGGAGATATCTACTATGATGCTGCATGAAGAATTGTTGTTTTCTTTGTTTTGATGATCAAAAGAATGAAATAAAAGCTTGTTGATGTTACAAGATAGATTCTCTTGCAAGAGAATTCCCTTTTCCTTGTGGTGTTCCTCTTGGGGCTCCATGTTTCTGGTGCGCAGCCGGGGAAACTTGCCATCAACAAGCATCAGAAGAGGTTGAAAATGAAGGAAATGGCATGGCCAAGAAGAGGAGAATTCAATGGATGTTTGCAAAGTTCCTTTTTCCACTAAAGAGTTGGAATTTCTCATAATCAAAGCCACTTTCCACAAGAAGTTCATCCCACAATGGCAGAAACATATCATCATCATGATGCATGCTCTATGTGGTGGACTGTTTCCTCTTCATGTTGAAGCAGCAGAAACTTGCATCTTGGTGGCAAACTGCTTGGGAACAAACTGAAGAGCAGAAAAAGAGAGAATGACCATCCATGGAAGATTTGGCATTCATTAAGAAGTTTCCAGACATCATCGTGGGAGATTGTGAAGAAGCTTCAGGAGTCGTGGTCTGTGGAGGTTCACGAAAACAAGAAGGAAAAGAGTTGAAATTTGTTCGTGGATGCTCAACAGCAAGATACATGGGATGCTTGGTGCACTAACAATCTTCTATTTGTCTAATTAGTAACCCACTGGAAGTTGGTAGACAGAGTGTTTTTCACAACATACACTGTTGAAACCCTCAGAATTATAATGATGCAACAACAATCCTAAGAAGAATGAGTTTTGATACTTTCAGAACAGAATATATTCCCCTCTGTAGTGGTTTGAAAGCCGAATTCAGAGATGTTGAAAAGAAGGAAGTAGAGGAGATGTTGGCCAGAGATTCCATCAGAGACTGAAGCCCCCTCTGATACTATCCTGTTGAGTCCAGACCAATTGGTTGGAGCCAACCCCCTGATGAATAACACAATAAAGAGGCAAGCATTAGAACGAGTCCAGAGATACGTGAGAAGAGAGAAGGCAAAAATCAAGGCTGAGAACGAGCTTGCAGCAGCAGAAGCCTTCTTTGATGCCTTAAAAGCACTCTTTACAGAAGTCCCCATGGTGACTCAAGGTCCCCTTCCTAGTCAGATTCGTCCTGGAAATATTGATGATAGGCCAACAAATGTAGTCTCATTGCTAGTTTTTAAGGGAGAGTACAATGAAGACCCTGATCTTCATGTAGCAGAGTTCATGGTAGCATTTGTGGCTAACAGTGCAAGAACCCCTGAGCATTGGTTAGCAATATTCCCCGCCACTTTCAAGGGCACGGCATTTCAATGGTATGAGAGACAAGTAGCAAGAACTTTTGGCACATGGGACGACTTGAAGTTGGCATTCCTCACTAAATTCAGGCATGAAGGTTTTGAAGAGCGGATGCGAGAGGAGTTCATGAACCTAAGTCAGTCCTCTAGAGAAAGAGGAGAAGCTTATGTCTCACGAATGGAATCCATCTTGAAGAGATGGACTAACATCATTTGGACGAAGGAATCCAAAAAGGAGTGTTTCTTAGAGGCCTACAACCAGAAGTTTGCAAGTTTGTGGAATTGAGAAGACCAGTCAATCTGCAAGCTGCAGTGGAAGGTGCAAGATTGTATGACGAAGTTGAAGCAAGGCTGTCAATGACTCCAGGAAGAGGAGTCTCATCTCCTCCCATGCCACGAATGGTATACCCAACAAATGCAGTCCCAGGGACAGTTCCCTACCCCCATCCTCAGATGCAAATAGTGCCACAATATAATGCACCTAATCTAGTGTGGTCACCGCAGATGACAGTGCCTCAAATGATGGTTCAACCACAACAACAGTGGCCTCAAACAGTTCCTCCAATGGCGACTCAACAACAGTGGAATCCTACCAACTGGAATCAACAACCCCAAGTCTCAGCAGAAGCTCTGAATTAGAGCCAAAACAGAGGACCCTCTTGATTGACCCAACCAGTATATGCAGTAATTACAGACGCTTCCCAAAATCCCACTACAAGTACTTCAGGAGGTGAAAATCTGAAGGACTACTTATTCAACTCAGTTGCAAGTATCAAGAAAGAGCTTCTGGATGTGATTACAGAGTAGCTAGAGACGCTGAAGGTGAATACCACTAATATATCCACTCCTGTGGGAGCTGGAAGAGATGTGATGCATTCTAATACGTGGTGCGGAAAGTGTCATCAAGTGGGACATTTAGCCACTGAATGTACCCAAAAACCAACCATTCCTGGAGCCTTCTGTATCTACTGTTTGAGAAAGAACCATACAAAGGATATTTGCTCTATGAAAGAGATACATGAATAAAGACAGAAGGATGAAAATGCAAGATTCAACTTGCTAGAATCCAAAATGACAACACAGGATATTGGACCAAAGCCTAGAGAGTTTGGTCCTAATTTCGGTCCGAGGAGGTTTCCCTCTCAAAGTTACAGAGGCCGATAGTCTGGCGGTGGTCAGAGATCAAAGGTGCAATGTTACATACAGGTGTGGAGAAAAGGGATATATCTCCTTGAATTGTCCAAACCCTAGACGATATGTGGACTACAAGCCCTTATGCAGCGGATGTAAAGGTGAAGGTCACACTGTAAAGGACTGTCCTAGTCCAGCCCCTGTAAAGGCCAATGCCACTGATAGCCAACAGAAGGTACAAGAGCCTACCTCCAATTTGGTAGAGTTGGAAGTTGCCATTGTTACGTGCACCAAGAAGAAGGAACCAATGGTTCAGAATGGAAATAACTCTCCCGCCAAGACTGTGAAGTTCAGCCTGCCAATAGAGGGACATAGTAATATAGAACAGAACAGTGCGGTACAGAGCACTGTAGTGTCACAGAGAGTTACAGAGACAGTCCCAAAGACATGACCAAAGGCCCAATAGATAGATGATACAGAAGCACATTCAGAAATAGAGGAAGTGCCGATGCTGCAATTATTAGTAGAAAAAGGAAAGATGAAAATGGGTGTAGCCCCATTTCCCAGTAAGCTAGAGAAGCTTGTGGATCCTATCAAAGATTATGACTTGGTAAAAGACCCAGACACTTTTAAACCAAACTTAACATTCAGACAGTTGCTGATGCTATCTCCCAGCTATCGAAAGAAATTCAAAAGCATCTTGACAAAAAGACGTGGACTAAGGATCGCTCCTTCAACAGCGACCAAGACCAATAAGGCCCTAGAGCCTGTAAAGGAAGTAGATGTGGCTAATGCCTTCCTAGATCCTGGAACCCCAGAGATTAGTGTATGGATAGAAGGATGCTTCATTTTAGATGCATTGATTTGATGAGGCTCATCAGTAAACATAATGACGGATGTGACAATGAAGGACTTAGGGTTGCAAGGAATTCAACCTACACAGTGGCTTATCAGATTGGCGGACCAAAGCAGAATTAAGCCGTTGGGCATCCTCCCATATGTAAAAACAACCCTTGCAGGAAGAGACTATTGACTGACATACTTGGTGGTCAACAAACCAAATTCTTATGGGACCTCATACCCTCTGTTGTTGGGAAGACCTTGACTTTTTGAAGCAAGAGCCAGGATGGATTGGTTTAAAGGAACCCTAACCCTAGGCAGAGGACCCAACAAAGCGGTGTTTAAGCTGTATGGATCGCAAAAAGGCAATGGATCCACATCCATCGAAGTCATAACTGACTCCTCCAACGAGGTAACAGATGGTACATTAGGAGATGAAGAGGCTGTTAAGCAGATATTTCTCAAGAAATCAGAGGCACAGTCCCTAATAGTGGGCACTATAAACTAACTCCCAAGGGAAGTAAAATCCTTGTCCATGGGTGAATACCTCCTGCCGCAACTAGAATTAACTTCTGAAATCACCTTTGACAGTGAAATAGAAGCATGGATGTACTGTTCTCCCTGTTACATGACAGTCACGAAGACAGAGCAGAGACAAAGCAGAGATAGTATAGTTACAGAGCAGAGATAGTACAGAGGTAGAGAAGATATAGAGCGGATACAGAACAGAGACAGAGCGAATATAGAGACAGTCACAGAGACAGTAATAGATATAGAGCCAGAGCCAGAGACAGAGCTAGAGGCAGAAGCAGAGTCAGAGGAAATGACAGAAGTAGAAGCAGATGCATAGGTAGAAGATATGTTTATTCTCCTATAGAGCCTCTACAGAAGCAAAGATAGAGCCTCCAGAGGAAGAGGATAAAAATGATGAGGAAGAAAATGAAGCGGGTTATGAAAGTGCAGATAAAGAATTCCCTCTGATAGAGGATGATCTTGTTGATGTCCCTACAGAGACCTCAGAGGCCGAAGATCTCCGGGTGATGGATGAAATGACTATGGTTCCATTTGGGTTAATCAATGGACCACAAAGTATGCAGAATCTGTATAAGCAATGGATTACAAGCATAAAAATTAAGTTCACTAGTGGCTCTTGTTGCCCTGACCGTTCAATCCAAAGAAAAAATGATGATGATGCTCCCTGCCAACAGAAGCTAGAGCCATCAAAGCCTCAGCCCATAGAAGGTCCGTGCTATGTGACATTCCTGGATGCATCCTTTGAAGATGAATCCCTAAGTCCAAAAGAAATTACCACTTGCACAGAAGCAAACAAAGCTCTGATACCCTTCCAGCAACCTAAACAGACAAAGGAGTCATCTGCTCAGAAGGAGGACATTGGTTCTAGCGGGACATCAGACGAGGATACTACTCTCTTAAAAGAGTCAGACCTCTATCCAGAAGCAATCCATGGGACATTTATCCACGAAGTGGAAGGTGAAAGATAAGTAAAGTTCTTGGATACTGACAGTACTAAACGTCACCTGAAAGTGGGTCTCAATCTTCCAGAAGAAGAACTAGTGGTCTTGCAAGATCTACTAAAGGAGAACTTAGATGTATTTGCTTGGTCATATAAAGACCTAAAGGGGATTGATCCCACAGTATGCTAGCATCATATATGTGTCTTTGGCGTCTCCTCGAGAGTTCTTCTGGGCCATATTGTCTCTGCACAAGGGATTGCAACAGACCCAGTGAAGATTGAAAAGATTGCCGCCTTAACAACACCAACAAACCTCAAGCAATTAAGAGGATTTCTTGGACATGTGGGCTACTATATAAATTTATTGCACATTTTGCAACCAAGGCAGCCTCTCTGCACAAGCTCCTATGGAAAGAAGCTGAATTCCTTTGGACTGATGACTATGAAGAAGCCTTTAATACCCTAAAACAGTGCCTTATCCAAGCATCTATTTTACAGCCTCCTGATTGGATGAAGGAGTTCCATGTGCATATAGATGCATCAGTTGAAGGATAGGTGTTGTCCTATGTCAAAAGGGCCCCTCTAAATTAGATCAACTGATATATTATGCAAGCCGAAAAGTCACTGATAGGGAACAGAACTATACAGTGTGATAGAGCTTGAGTGCTTGGCAATGGTGTTTGCACTGGAGAAGTTTCGACACTATTTATTATCAACACATTTCAAGTTCTACATGGATCATGAAGCCTTGTCCTTCCTGATGAACAAAGCTGACGTTAAAGGACGACTGATGAGATGGTTGCTCCTATTCTAGGAGTTCAACTTCGAAGTGGTAACTAAGCTTGGCCGTTCCCATGTTCTAGCTGATCATCTATCATGGATCCCTCAACCAGAAGAAGAGGAACAGGATGATCCAGACCTTCCTGATGCTTCCTTGTTTCTAGTTGAAACAGTCACTCCCTGGTATGCAGACATAGCCAACCTCTTGGCAACTCAACAGTATCCTCCTGGCATCTCAAGCCGTGAGAAGAAGAAGCTTCTGTTAGAATCAGTCCCCTACACTTTGCTAGGCAGTGCACTGTACAAGAGAGGCAAAGATGAATGTTGCAGGGGATGAAATTGGCATAGTATTGAAAGCATGCCATGATGAACCATGTGGTGGACACTTTGTAGGAGAAACAAACAGGAAGGCTTTGTTAGCTAGATACTGGTGGCCGACCCTCCACAAGGATGCATATGATTACTGTAAAAGATGTGATGCTTGTCAGCGAATGGGGAAACCCACCAAAACAAGTGCCATGCCACTACAACCCATTTTTCCCCTAAAGCCATTCGAGAAATGGGGGATTGATTTTGTGGGTCCCATTGATCCACCTACCAGATGGAAGCAGAATAGATACATTTTAGTATGTACGGATTATGTCACAAAGTGGTGTGAAGCTAAAGCCTTGAAGCGGGATGATGGTAATAGTGTAGCCTTGTTTATGTACGAGAATATTATCACCCGTTTTGGCAGTCCCCTCGAGCTGGTAAGTGACCGAGGTACTCATTTCCTTAACAAAATCATGGAGGAGTTGATGGAGCTGTATAAGATCCGCCATCGCAAGTCCACTCCTTATTACCCTAGAGCCAATGGCCAAGTTGAAGTCATCAATCGCATCCTCTGCTCGATTCTGACAAGAACAATTGTCGTACATCGTCGCGACTAGGACGATTGACTTACAGAGGCCCTCTGGGCGTACAGAACCTCTCTTAAGGCAGCTATAGGACAAACCCCTTTCTAGCTAGTGTATGGTACTAAAGCTGTCTTCCTTGTTGAGCTAGAATTGCCCTCTTTGCGAGTGGCAGTTAAAGAATACTTGGGAGATAATGAGTCACTACAATGTCATCTCGTGCACTCGGAATGCTTGGATGAGATTTGACGGATGGCCTTACAGTGCATGGAAACTACTCAAGCGCGACGCAAGGCCTATCATGACAGCTTCATCAAGCACAAGGAGTTCAAAGAAGGTGATATTGTTCTAGCCTATGATTCAAGATTCGGTAAGTTTCCTGGCAAGCTCCAACAATGATGGATGGGCCCATACAAGGTACTTGCTGTCAATCCTAATGGCTCTATTCAGGTACAAACCGTTGATGCCTCTGATGATCCTTTCCTCATCAATGGCTATCGCCTGAAGATGTACTTCCCTCCTTGGGGATCTTGACAATTACAGTCGACCCACCCTTTCCCTTTTGGGCGTCGCATTGTCCTTGTTGTGCTTCTGATAGCCATTATGATTCTCCTCATGTGGTGGTCTTGTTTTGCTAGCCCCTCGCAGAAACATCTCAACCCGACCTTGTTCTCTTCTCGTCTGATTCAACAACAGTGGCGAGATTGGTCCTGACACATTGTATTTCTACCATTCTCTTTCTTAATGAAAAAAAAGAAAAAAAAAGAAAAGGAAAAAAGAAAAAGAAAAAAAACAAAACTGTTATGGGAGAAAAGGAAGAAATTCCTTGTCATAACAGGCCTTGTTCTAAGAAAAGGTGGAAACACCCTTGGGCGGGATGTTGATTGTGGAAAAGGTGGTAACACCCCGCAGTTCAGGATAGTTGACTCACCAGTAGAACATCTTCAGCAAATAATTTGAAGCCACCTCCCTTGGTGCGCTGTCTCTGTAATATCAGTCCGTCTGCCCTTCTTAACAGACGACTTTTTTTACAAATTATTGAAGTATGAGATTTGTAGGTTGCCTCCCTGGGTACGCCTTGTCTTCAAGATCCTGACAACAACAACAGTCGACACGATCTTCATCACCAATCCTTGGAGTGATGTGAGCTTTTATCCTAACAGGATGGGGACGTGAGTATGGGCTACCCTCGGTATCTATTAGAGAGTGAGACAGAAGGTGGGGTGAGTGACCAGTTTTTCCCTTTAAATCAAATGAGAGGTGAGATGTGTGAATGGAGTGTTGCACGCATGGGATGGGCCTCTCAATGCACAATGCACGATCTGTTTCTGTGCACTGCACTATAAGGCTTCCTAGCCTTCCTTCTTGCATCGTATGCCGGCACAAGGTGGGATGCACAGTTGCACCATCAATTGCGCACAAGGCATACAACTTTTGCACAAGTGACAGTGAGGATTACATCAATGGGTTTTAGGAAAGGGCTGCTCTCTGTATCTTTCAACAAAGCGCGAGACAGAGGGTGAGCTGAGTGTGACTAGTGTTTCTTCCGAGAGGTGAGGATTGAGGGACGTTGCGACAATTGGAGTCAGGTACGTTTTTGTTTCCCTATGCACCCACGGGCTGGGTTTCTGCCATCAGCACATGACACATCACTCTGTTCTATACACTGTACTACAAGGATCCCTGGCCTTTCTCCTTACACCTATGCCAGACGGGGTTGGACGCACTGTTGCACCATCAATTGTGTACCCTGGCATACTCTCTTTGCACCATTCCCTTGTCGATTCCTAAATCGGGTGTGAGCTCGGGGTTTTCATCAATATTTTCTTTGAGTGATATTAGTAATGGGGCGAGTGACTGCTCTTTCATTCCATTCGAGTGACCGTGAGTTGAGTGCAATATCCCTCGTCATCGACGATATTCCTATGATTCCTTACCAACTACCTCCCTGGGTGCTGCTACGTGGTACCGGCCATAAAGGACATTGGCCAAGTATTGTGAAGACACCTTGTTACCTCCTCCAGCCGACACAACGACACCAGATGCAACCTCGATAGTCGACATTCCTCCTCGGCAATATGGGCCAAGTTTTTCTAACCCTAGACATTCTGCTTCTCAGTGATGGTCATGTCTTAAGTGTGGGGACGTCGTGGTTGGTCTAATGTGTGGTACTAGGTCCTTGATGTTTGGGTTACCCTTCTTGTTAAGGTTTTAAGTGTAGGGACGCCTCCCTGCGCGTCCAAGCTGCATACCCCCATGCATACACCGTGTTTTGCTCATGCATCTATGCCTTGATTTCATTTTACCCTGATGGGGTCCCTCCCCACCCTTCCGTTCTATTCCACCCTGTCCTCGGGGTTGTTTCTTGACCATTTGCCCTTATTCTTGTTTTTGCACTTCTTTCATACGAATCGACCCTACATTAACCAAACACTCAATCCAACCTTATGGCCCTGTTCGTCCCTTTTAATTGCCTATTTTTCCTTTTTACCAACCCATGTTCCGACAAACGGTTCTCAAGTTATTAATTTTTGAAGCAATTCCTATAAAATGGACGGTTTTTCATGTGAATGCATCTTTATTGCTTCGGAACCCTGATCTGATGTGTCAAGCCTATCCTACCCATTCCCCCTGCCATTTTTCCTTCTTACTCAGTGTTCTTTTGATGCACGGTTGATCCGTTATTAATTTTTACGGATTTTGGGACATTTTTGTGCCTAATTTTCACATTTTTCCATGTGAACCTGCCCTATTTTCACCAGAATTCCATTTTAATTTGACTGCCATGTCCTGCCAGCCTTTCCCCCACTTTTTCCTTTTTCCTCCCCCCTCTTCTGACTATCGAATTTTTAGTTATTAATTTTTTTGAGTGTTTTCAGATGCATTTTTTGTGTTTTTTCCACGTGAACCCCTCCTAATTTCCCCTAAACTTAGTTTTGGTGCATCAGCCGTGTGCATCCCTTTCTTTCGAACATTTTTCCTTTTTACTATCCTCTATTCCGGTGTACGGTTTTTCCCGTATTAATTTACAAGTCCATTTTCATGCCCATTTTTTGGGTTTTTCCCATGTGAACGCGTCCTATCTCAATCAAAACTGTGTTTTGTTGTCATCGGATTGTTGGCAACCTTTGTTCTGCACACTTTTTCTTCTTTCCGCACTTCGTTCCGATACGCGAATTTTCTGATATTAATACACGTATGTGTTTTCAGGTTGATTTTTTGTGTTTTTTCCATGTGAATACCCTGATTTTGCCTCGGAACCTATGTTGCATGTTTCCAACATTTTTCCCTCATCTCCCGGCACATTTTTCCTTTTTACAGATTTTTGATCCGACAAACGGTTTGGATTTTGCTAATTTTTCTTTCTTTTTCCCATTAAATGCGTTTCTTGCCTCGCGCATGAACGCGCCTGTTTTTGGTTTTATGCGTCTCGGGACGCCCTTGTGGCATTCGTGGCTAGCGCGTCACCGTCCCTACCCGTTTGACCCTGTCACTGCAAAATTTTTTATGCCTGCCCGTGCAGGCGCACGAGCCGGGGGTTGCCCTCCATTTTCCATTTTTATATTTTATTTTTCTAGTTTCCCTTTAACAAAAAAACAAACAAATATAATAATAATAATAATAATACTAATAATAATAACTAACAATGAAAATATTTTTAAAAAAACAACGAAAAATTAAAAACAAAATCACCACACGCAGAGAGAGAAAAAAAAACACACAAAAAACACAACCAAGAAAACAAACAAAACCAACAACAAACAAATAAATAAATTTATTTGAAAACAAAAACAAAAAAAGAGAGAAAAAAAGAACCACAAAAAAGAAGGAAACAAACTATATATATATATATATATATATATATATACCTACCTGTTTGCCCGTGCCTCCTCGTCCTCCTCTCTCTTCTCCCCTCCTGTTCTTCCTCCTTCTTCTCCCTTCCTTCTTCCCCTTCCCCTCCACATCTTCCCCCCCTTCTTCCTGTCTTCTCCTCCTCTCTCTCCATCCCCTGCCACTGTGCCGCCCGTTCGCCGCCTCTGGCTCTTGTCAACGCCGCCTGCAACGCCGCCTCTGACACGCCCTTGGCCGTCCGCCGACTCCCCGCTGCCTGCCGTGTCCCTGAAGACGCCATCGGTTGCCTGTTGGACCCGCCGCCGCCCGCTGAAGGCCGCGCTGCCCCCTGCCGTTGGACTCACCATAGTTAGTTAACCCCCTAAGTTAGTCATTCACTAACCCTAGTTAGTTACTAATTAACTATAGTTAGTACCCCTAACCTAACTAGGGTTAGTTCCCTACCCACTAACCTAACTAAGGTTAGTTTACCCCCCACTAACCTCCCTAGGGTTAGTTTACCCCTACCCACTAACCTAACTACAGTTAGTTTACACCATACTAACTTAACCATGGCTAGTTGACTACCCCTACTAACTTAACCATGGTTAGTTGACCCTCCCACTAACTTAACCAGACTCAGTTAACCCCCCACCCATTGACCCTAGTTAGTTTAACCCCCTAACCTAGTTACCCTAGCTAGCTTTGACCTAACTAACCAGCCCTAACTAACCAAACTTGGTTAGACCTTGACCTAACAACCCTGACTAGACTAACCTAACTTACCTAAACTCACTAGCCTAGACTAACTCAGACTAACCTAATCAACCCTCACTAACCTAACTAGACCAGACTTGAGTTACCCCAACTTAACTGACCTACCTAGACTAACCCGACTTAATTGACCTCACTTAATCAACTACCCTGATTTACCTCATTTAATTGATTTAGTTAATTCCAAAAATTCATTTAAAATAAAAAATTACATTTTTTTGAAAATTTACCAATATTTTTGAAATTGTTTGGACTATTTGTAAGGTGGAAATTAAAATAAAAAAATTATAGAAAATTAAAAATCTAAAAATTCATTCAAAATTACCTGAAAATTGGGTAAATTTCATTAATAATTGGTAAAAATCCCCCTGTCCTTTTTCCACTAATTTCTCAACTAAAAATATTTCCATAAAAGGCAAAAATATTCTTTGAAGCTAAAAAACCCTAATTTTAATACTACACATAAAAAAAAAATCATTTTAAATCCTAAAAATCAGTTGAAAATCATGGCTGAATTAACATACATTGTGGACACTTGCTGAATAGCTGAAATTTCATTCTTACACTTCATAATATATCCATGTGTTATATATCCTGATTTAATTATTTTTATTTAAATTAAAAAAAGTAAACAAATAAAAATAATCAAACAAATTACCCAAACCAAACTATAAACACAAAACAAACACGTCTAAAATACAAAACAACCAAAATACAAAATAAAAATAAAAATGAAATAAAACAAAAACAAAAAACACTAAGGTGCTTTATTTTTTTTCCAGTCCATGGTCTTTGTTTTTGTTTGATTAGATTCATTGCTTTTGGGGGGATTACTCCGTGCATCTTCAGGCCATTGCATACACACCCCTACCAGGTATTTATTTTGTGAGTTTTATTTATTTTCATTACCCCCTTAACCACAATTAATTGCTAAAATGAACTATATTCACCCACCTTTTCCACGTGCATTCGCGTTAAATACACAATTTAATAATTTTAAAATCAACCAGCCATTCACTTTGCATGCGCTACATGTGCTTAAGAGGCACCTTAATTTGTAATAAAAATGAACGAACTATCACAAAAAAGCACGCGCTGGCAAAAAAACGCTCCACATCACTATTAATTTTTAATTAAGGAATTTGCATTTAGAGACCCAGTCTGGGAACCGTAGTCCAAGTTTCGATAAAGCACTATTTCACCCTAATAAATTGTAATCAAAATTTTAAGAAGGAACTGTCGTTTTCTTATTAAGGTTTATAACCTAATAAAATGTCACCCATTGTTAATAATTTCTTTAAATAAACCATTCATTAAAATAATTCCCCCTCACTGCACTTTTTTCTCCTTTTTAATAAACCCGCTTCGTGGGATGTGCACGTAAAAGTCTTCTAAGTTGAAACTGATGGTTAAGGTTATGGTCTGGTCTTAAGGTATATTTTTATGGTATTATGATTTGTCTGTGTTACGATTACGTGTACGGTATGTAGTTCTTTCTTTCTTGCCTAATACAGGAATTTGGGTGCTTGTTTGTTGCATCGCATGAAGTTTTCAATCGCATATGTGTAGAGGTCATGCCAAATTTTTTCTAGGATGTGTATTGTTTGGGGTGGTAAATGGGTTAGTTACGTCTATGTATGTGTGACCTTCTATTTATTAATTTGTTTTTTATAGCCCTTTGGTTGTTTTGCAGGCATTCTTTGTGATTGTCTATGTTGTGGTGTGTGTGTTTTCCATTTGAATGGCGCCTCATGCTCCTCCTCCTATTCAGTATGTCCCGTTGGTCAGTAGGGATTATTCTTCTCTACTGGCTTTTGAGCCTATAACGAAAGTAGGACTCGCGACTTTCATGGTTGCTTCATTCCCATTGATTCCAGATAATCTATCCATGTGTGATGAGTTTCTTGCCTCATACAGCAAGAAGTCGGGACTGGTCCATGGTACTTCCATGACATTGACAGCCCGAGGGTGAGGGAAGGCTTTGTCTCTTCCCTACAAAGGAGAGCCCTTTGTTACAACTAGACAACTATTCTCCAACGATGAGATTTTCAAGCTGTCAGAAGCAGACCAATGAAATTTTGGATGTCAAGAAAGTGATCAACACTTCAGGAGTCTCTTTTTCCATGATCATTGATCCTGTGTGGAAGTTAGTTTGCAAGTTCCTCCAAGACAGGTTTATGCCTACCAAAACACCATCTCATTACTTGTCCAAAGAGCTCTTTACAGCTTCCAGGATGGTGTTAAAAGGAGTGACTATTGATTGGAGCACTTACCTACTTACAAAGATGGATCAACATTTCGTCAAAGTAACTAGAGGAAATGTCACAAACGTCACATATGGATCCTACCTATATGCTTTTTTGACGTACTCAGGCCTAATTAAGGGTGTGCTTCCACCTCCTCCATCTGATCCAGTACATCCTCCACCATCTTCAGAAGAGTCAGAACCTATTGATATAGAGGATCTTGATTCTCCTCCTCCATTGGTCATTCAGCGAAAGCGCTTGAAGCGTGTGGCAGATAAAGCTCCTTCAGTTCTTCCTTCCGTTACAATTCTTGCTACATCTGGCAGTGACCTCTCTGCTTATCTCACATGTAATAACTTGTTCAGAGCACATAGAGAGGGTTCATTGGACATATCAGTCCCTTCAGTGAACAGTCTAGTATCGGGAGACGCCATTCCATTCCTCTGTAAAGACATCCAGAGTTCGATTGAACTTTCAATGACCGCCTATGCTCAACAGCTGTATGCTTCCTTTTACGAAGAACTGATGCAGTTCAAAGACCAGTTGCAAAAGGCAACATTAGAGTTAGCCTCTGCTAAAGACACACTAGTAGATTTAGTATTATTATTATTATTAGTATTATATTTGTTTTTTTTGTTAAAGGGAAACTAGAAAAATAAAATACAATAATGGAAAATAGAGGGCAACCCCCGGCTCGTGCGCCTGCGCGAACATGGATAAAAAAATTTGCAGTGACGGGGTCAAACGGGAAGGGACGGTGACACGCTAGCCAGGAACGTCACGGGGGAGTCCCGAGACGCGTAAAACCAAAAACAAGCGTGTTCACGCGTGAGGCGAGAAACACATTTAACGGGAAAAAGGAAGAAAAATTGACAAAATCCAAACCGTTTGTCAGATCAAAAATCCGTAAAATGGAAAAATATACTAGGAGACGAGGGAAAAATTTTGGAAATGTGCAACATGGGTTCCGGGGCAAAATCAGGGTGTCCACATGGAAAAAACGCAAAAAACCAACCCGAAAACACATACATATATTAATATTAGAAAATCTGTGTATTGGAACGAAGTGCAGAAAGAAGGAAAAGTGTGCAAAATAAGATTTCCAACATCTGATTGCAACAAAACAAAGTTCCGATTGAGATAAGACACGTTCACATGGGAAAAACCCCAAAAATGGGTCTGAAAATGGACTTGAAAATTAATACGGAAAAAACTATATGCCGGAATAGAGGATAGTAAAAAGAAAAAATATCCAAAAGAAAGGGATGCACATGGCTGGTGCATCAAAACTTAGTTTAGGGGAAATTAGGAGGGGTTCACGTGGAAAAAACACAAAAAATACATAAAAAAAACTCAAAAAAATTAATAACTAAAAATCCGAGAGTCGAAAGAGGGGGAGGAAAAAGGAAAAAGTGGGGGAAAGGTTGGCAGGACACGATTGTCAAATTAAAATGGAATTTCGGTGAAAATAGGGTAGGTTTATGTGGAAAAATGTGAAAAATAGGCACAAAAAGGTCCCAAAACCCGTAAAAATTAATAACGGATCAACCGTGCATCGAAAGGACATGGAGTAAAAAGGAAAAATGGTAGGGGGAATGGGTAGGAAAGGCTTGACACATCAGATCAGGGTTCCGAAGCAATAAAGATGCATTCACATGAAAAACCGTCCATTTTATAGGAATTGCTTCAAAAATTAATAACTTGAGAACCGTTTGTCGGAACATGGGTTGGTAAAAAGGAAAAATAGGCAATTAAAAGGAACGAACAGGGCCATAAGGTTGGATTGAGTGTTTGGTTAATGTAGGGTCCATTCGTATGAAAGAAGTGCAAAAACAAGAATAAGGGCAAATGGTCAAGAAACAACCCCGAGGACAGGGTGGAATAGAACGGAAGGGTGGGGAAGGGACCCCATCAGGGTAAAATGAAATCAAGGCATAGATGCATGAGCAAAACATGGTGTATGCATGGGGGTATGCAGCTTGGACGTGCAGGGAGGCGTCCCTACACTTAAAACCTTAACAGGAAGGGTAACCCAAACATCAAGGACCTAGTACCACACATTAGACCAACCACGACGTCCCCACACTTAAGACATGACCATCACTGAGAAGCAGAATGTTTAGGGTTAGAAAAACTTGGCCCATATTGCCGAGGAGGAATGTCGACTATCGAGGTTGCATCTGGTGTCGTTGTGTCAGCTGGAGGAGGTAACAAGGTGTCTTCACAATACTTGGCCAATGTCCTTTATGGCCGGTACCACGTAGCAGCACCCAGGGAGGTAGTTGGTAAGGAATCATAGGAATATCGTCGATGACGAGGGATATTGCACTCAACTCACGGTCACTCGAATGGAATGAAAGAGCAGTCACTCGCCCCATTACTAATATCACTCAAAGAAAATATTGATGAAAACCCCGAGCTCACACCCGATTTAGGAATCGACAAGGGAATGGTGCAAAGAGAGTATGCCAGGGTACACAATTGATGGTGCAACAGTGCGTCCAACCCCGTCTGGCATAGGTGTAAGGAGAAAGGCCAGGGATCCTTGTAGTACAGTGTATAGAACAGAGTGATGTGTCATGTGTTGATGGCAGAAACCTAGCCCATGGGTGCATAGGGAAACAAAAACGTACCTGACTCCAATTGTCGCAACGTCCCTCAATCCTCACCTCTCGGAAGAAACACCAGTCACACTTAGCCCACCCTCTGTCTCGCGCTTTGTTGAAAGATACAGAGAGCAGCCCTTTCCTAAAACCCATTGATGTAATCCTCATTGTCACTTGTGCAAAAGTTGTATGCCTTGTGCGCAATTGATGGTGCAACTGTGCATCCCACCTTGTGCCGGCATACGGTGCAAGAAGGAAGGCTAGGAAGCCTTATAGTGCAGTGCATAGAAACAGATCGTGCATTGTGCATTGAGAGGCCCATCCCATGCATACAACACTCCATTCACACATCTCACCTCTCATTTGATTTAAAGGGAAAAACTGGTCACTCACCCCACCTTCTGTCTCACTCTCTAATAGATACCGAGGGTAGCCCATACTCACGTCCCCATCCTGTTAGGATGAAAGCTCACATCACTCCAAGGATTGGTGATGAAGATCGTGTCGACTGTTGTTGTCGTCAGGATCTTGAAGACAAGGCGTACCCAGGGAGGCAACCTACAAATCTCATACTTCAATAATTTGTAAAAAAAGTTGTCTGTTAAGAAGGACAGACGGACTGATATTACAGAGACAGCGCACCAAGGGAGGTGGCTTCAAATTATTTGCTGAAGAGGTTCTGCTGGTAAGTCGGCTATCCTGAATTGCAGGGTGCTACCACCTTTTCCATAATCAACTTTCCACCCAAGGGTGTTTCCACCTTTTCTTGGAATGAGGCCTGTTATGACTGGGAATTTCTTCCTTTTCTCCCATAACAGTTTTGTTGTTTTTTTTTTTCTTTTTTTTCTTTTTTTTTCTTTTTTTTTTTCATTAAGAAAGAGAATGATAGAAATACAATGTGTCAGGACCAACCTCGCCACCATTGTTGGATCAGATGAAAAGAGAACAAGGTCGGGTTGAGATGTTTCTGCGAGAGGGTAGTAGAACGAGACCACCGCATGAGGAGAATCATAATGGCTATCAGAAGCACAACAAGAAGGACAGTGCGACGCCCAAAAGGAAAAGGGTAGGTCGACTGTGATTGTCAAGGTCCCCAGGGAGGGAAGTACTTCTTCAAGTGATAGCCATTGATCAGGAAAGGATCATTAGAGGCATCAACGGTCTGCCACCTGAACAGAGCCGTTAGGATTGATGGCCAGTACCTTGTACATGCCCATCCATCATTGTTGGAGCTTGCAAGGAAACTTGCCAAATCTCAAATCATAGGCTAGAACAAGATCACCTTCTTTGAACTCTTTGTGCTTGATGAAGCTGTCATGATAGGCCTTGCGTTGCGCTTGAGTGGTTTCCATGCACTATAAGGCCATCCGCCGAATCTCATCCAAGCATTCCAAGTGTAGGAGACGGCATTGTAGTGACTCATTATCTCCCAAGCATTCTTTAATTGCCACTCGCAAAGAGAGCAATTCCAGCTCAACAAGGAAGACAGCTTCTGTACCATACACTAGCTGGAAAGGGGTTTGTCCTACACCTGCCTTATGAGAGGTTCTGTACACCCAGAGGGCCTCTTTAAGTCGATCGTCCTAGTCGCGACAATGTGCAGCAATCATTCTTGTCAGAATCGAGCAAAGGATGCAATTGGTGACTTCAACTTGGCCATTGACTCTGGGGTAATAAGGAGTGGACTTGCGATGGCGGATCTTATACAGCTCCGTCAACTCCTCCATGATTTTGTTAAGGAAATGAGTACCTCTATCACTTACCAGCTCGAGAGGACTGCCAAAACGGGTGATAATATTCTCGTACATGAACAGGGCTACACTGTTACCATCGTCTCGCTTCAGGGCTTTAGCTTCACACCACTTTGTGACATAATCTGTACATACTAAAATGTATCTATTCTGCTTCCGTCTGGTGGGTGGATCAATGGGACCCACAAAATCAATCCCCCACTTCTCGAACGGCTTTAGGGGAAGAATGGGTTGTAGTGATATGACACTTGTTTTGGTGGGTTTTCCCATTTGCTGACAAGCATAACATCTTTTATAGTAATCATATGCATCCTTGTGGAGGGTCAGCCACTAGTATCCTACTAATAGAGCCTTCCTGGCTGTCGCTTCTCCTGCAAAGTGTCCACCACATGGTTCGTCATGGCATGCTTTCAATACTATGCCAATTTTAGCCCCGCAACACATCTTCGCAGTACTTCATCTTTGCCTCGCTTGTACAGTGCACCGCCTAGCAAAGTGTATGGGGCTGATTCTAACAGAAGCTTCTTCTTCTCACGGATTGAGATGCCAGGAGGATACTGTTGAGTTGCCAAGAGGTTGGCTATGTCTGCATACCAAGGAGTGACTGTTTCAACTAGAAACAAGGAAGCATCAGGAAGGTTGGATCATCTAGGACATGGGAACGGCCAGGCATAGTGACCACTTCACAATCAAAATCTTGGAATAGGAGCAACCATCTCATCAGTCGTCCTTTAACGTTGGCTTTGTTCATCAGGAAGGACAAGGCTTCCTGATCCACACAGAACTTAAAATGTGTTGACAATAAATAGTGTCAAAACTTCTCCAGTGCAAACACCATTGCCAAGCACTCAAGCTCTGTCACTATATAGTTCTGTTCCCTATCAGTGACCTTTCTTCTTGCATAATATATCGGTTAATCTAATTTAGAGGGGCTCTTTTGACATAGGACAACACCTAGCCCTTCAACTGATGCATTTGTATGCACATGGAACTCCTTCGTCCAATCGAGAGGTTGTAAAATAGGTGCTTGGATAAGACACTGTTTTAGGGTATTAAAGGCTTCTTCACAATCATCAGTCCAAAGGAAATCAGCTTCTTTCCGTAGGAGCTTGTGCAGAGGGGCTGCCTTGATTGCGAAATGTGCAATAAATCTTATGTAGTAGCCCACATGGCCAAGAAATCCTCTCAAAATTGCTTGAGGTTTGTTGGTGCTATTAAGGCGGAAATATTTTCAATCTTTGCTGGGTCTGTTGCAATCCCTTGTGCAGAGACAATATGGCCCAAAAGAACTCCCGAGGAGACGCCAAAGACACATTTGTCGGGGTTGAGAGAAATCCCATACTCTCGACATCTGTCAAAGTATTGCTCTAGGTGTCCCCAGTTCTCTCGGATCAAACTATAGACACAGAAGTCATCAAGATACGCCTCAATGAAATCATGAATATGATTCTTGAAGGTAGCCATCATTACTCGTTAGAATGTGGCAAGAGCATTACAGAGCCCAAATGGCATCACTCTATAGGCATAGGTCCCCTATTCTGTGGTGAAGGTTGTTTTGGATTGGTCCTCTTCTGCAATTTGGACTTGGTTATATCCACTGAATCCATCCAAGAGGGAATACAGCTCATGGCCTGCCACTGTGTCCAACAATTGATCTGTAAAAGGGATAGGGAAATGATCCTTCTTCGTCTTCGAATTGAGCTTTCGGAAGTCAACACATATTCGAAGTTTCCCGTTCTTCTTGGGGACTACCACAATGGGCGAAACCCATTCACTGTTAGCCACAGGATACATGAACTCTGCTTCAAGAAGTTTCAATAATTTGGCATTCACTAGAGCAGAATAATTAGGATTCATGTGCCTTTTCTTTGCCTTACAAGTTTGGCATCAGGTTGTAGGTCAATATGATGCTGGTATACTATGTAATCAATTCCCTTTAGGTCTTTATATGACCAAGCAAACACATCTAAGTTCTCCTTTAGTAGATCTCACAAGACCACTAGTTCTTCTTCTGGAAGATTGAGACCCACTTTCAGGTGACGTTCAGTACTGTCAGTATCCAAGAACATTACTTGTCTTTCACCTCCACTTCACGGATAAATGTCCCATGGATTGCTTTTGGATAGAGGTCTGAATCTTTCAAGAGAGTAGTATCCTCGTCTGATGTCCCGCTAGAACCAGTGTCCTCCTTTTGAACAGATGACTCCTTTGTCTCTTTAGGTTGCTGGAAGGGTATCAGAGCTTTGTTTGCTTTTGTGCAAGTGGTAATTTCTTCTAAACTTAGGGATTCATCTTCAGAGGATGCATCCAGGAATGTCACATAGCACAGACCTTCTAGAAACCGAGGCTTTGATGGCTCTAGCTTTTGTTGGTAGGGGGCATCATCATCATCTTTTCTCTGGACTGAACAGTCAGGGCGACAGGAGCCACTGGTGAACTTAATTTTTATACTTCTAATCCATTGCTTATACAGATTCTGCATACTTTGTGATCCATTGATCAACCCAAATGGAACCATAGTCATTCCATCCATCACTTGGAGATCTTCGGTCGCTGTAGGGACATCAACAAGATCATCCTCTATCAGAGGGAATTCTTCATCTGCACTTTCATAACCCGCTTCATTTTCTTCCTCATCATTTCATCCTTCTCCTTTGGAGGCTCTGTCTCTGCTTCTGTAGAGGCTCTGTAGGAGAGAAATAGATCCTCTACCTATGTATCTGCTTCTGCTTCTGTCATTTCCTTTGACTCTGCTTCTGCCTCTAGCTCTGGCTCTAGCTCTGTATCTGTTATTGTCTCTATGACTGTCTCTATATCCGCTCTGTCTCTGTTCTGTATCTGCTCTATATCTGCTCTACCTTTGTATTATCTTTGCTCTGTAACTGTACTGTCTCTATACTATCTCTGCTCTGCCTCCGTGATTGTCATGTAACAGGGAGAACAGTACATCCATGCTTCTATTTCACTGTCAAAGGTGATTTCAGAAGTTAATTCTAGTTGCGACAGGAGGTATTCACCCATGGACAAGGATTTTACTTCCCTTGGCAGTTAGCTTATAGTGCCCACTATTAAGGACTGTGCCTCTATTTTCTTGAGAAATATATGCTTAACAGCCTCTTCATCTCCTGATGTACCATCTATTACCTCATTGGAGGAGTCAGTTATGACTTCGATGGATGTGGATCCATTGTCTTTTTGCGATCCATACAACTTTAACACCGCTTTGTTGGGTCCTCTGCCTAGGGTTAGGATTCCTTTAAACCAGTCCGTCTTAGCTCTTGCTTCAAAAAGCCAAGGTCTTCCCAAAACAGCAGAGGGTATGAGGTACCATAAGAATTTGGTCTCTGCTTTTGTAGAGGCTCTATAGGAGAAGAACAGATCTTCTGCCTCTGCATCTGCTTCTGCTTCTATCATTTCCTTTGACTCTGCTTCTGCCTCTAGCTCTGGCTCTGGCTCTATATCTGTTACTGTCTCTGTATCCGCTCTGTCTCTGTTCTGTATCTGCTCTGTATCTGCTCTGCCTCTATACTGTCTCTGCTCTGTAACTGTACTGTCTCTGCTCTATCTCCGCGACTATCATGTAACGGGGAGAACAGTACACCCATGCTTTTATTTCACTGTCAGAGGTGATTTCAGAAGTTAATTCTAGTTGCGGCAGGAGGTATTCACCCATGGACAAGGATTTTGCTTCCCTTGGCAGTTGGCTTACAGTGCCCACTATTAGGGACTGAGCCTCTGTTTTCTTAGGAAATATTTGCTTAACAACCTCTTCATCTCCTGATGTACCATCTTCTATCTCGTTGGAGGAGTCAGTTATGACTTCGATGGATGTGGATCCATTGCCTTTTTGTGATCCATACAGCCTCAACACCACTTTGCTGGGTCCTCTGCCTAGGGTTAGGGTTCCTTTAAACCAATCTGTCTTGGCTCTTGCTTCAAAAAGCCAAGGTCTTCCCAACAGCAGAGGGTATGAGGTACCATAAGAATTTGGTTTGACCACCAGGTATGTCAGCCAATAGTCTCTTCCTGCAAGGGTTGTTTTTACATATGGGAGGATGCCCAACGGCTTAATTCTACTTTGGTCTGCCAATCT
Source organism: Lygodium microphyllum (assembly GCF_053477565.2). Lineage (NCBI taxonomy): Eukaryota > Viridiplantae > Streptophyta > Polypodiopsida > Schizaeales > Lygodiaceae > Lygodium > Lygodium microphyllum. Next base: position 30,222,185 of record NC_141139.1, read on the forward strand.
GATAAGCCACTGTGTAGGTTGAATTCCTTGCAATCCTAAGTCCTTCATTGTCACATCCATCATTATGTTTACTGATGAGCCTCCATCAATCAATGCATCTGAAATAAACCATCCTTCTATCCATACACTAATCTCTGGGGTTCCATGATCTAGGAAGGCATTAGCCACATCTACTTCCTTTACAGGCTCTAAGGCCTTATTGGTCTTGGTCGTTGTTGAAGGAGCGATCCTTAGTCCATGTCTTCTTGTCAAGATGCTTTTAAATCTTTTTCGGCAGCTAGGAGACAGCATCAGCACTGTCGAAATGTTAAGTTTGGTTTAAAAGTGTCTAGATCTTTGACCAAGTCATAATATTTGATAGGATCCACAAGCTTCTCTAGCCTGCTAGGGAATGGGACTACACCCATTTTCATCTTTTCTTTTTCTTCTAATAATTGCAGCATCGGCACTTCCTCTGTTTCTGGAGGTGCTTCTGTATCATCTATCTCCTGGACCTCTGGTCCTGTCTCTGGGACTGTCTCTGTAGCTCTCTGTGGCGCTACAGTGCTTGGTATTGTACTGTTCTGTTCTGTAGTGCTCTGTCCCTTTGTAGGTAGGTTGAAATTCACAGTCTTGGCAGGAGAATCATTTTTGTTCTGAACCACTGGTTCTTTCTTCTTGGTGCGCGTAACAGCACCAACTTCCAACTCTACCAAATTGGAGGCAGGCTCTTGTACCTTCTGTTGGCTATCAGTGGCATTGGCCTTTACAGGGGCTGGACTGGGACAGTCCTCTGCAATGTGACCTTCACCTTTGCATCGACTGTATAAGGGTTTGTAGTCCACAGATCGTCTAGGGTTTGGACAATTCGGGGAGATATGTCCCTTTTCTCCACACCTGTAACATTCCACCTCTGATCTCTGACCACCGCCAGACTGTCGGCCTCTGTAACTTTGAGAGGGAAACCTCCTCGGACTGAAATTAGGACCAAAATCTCTAGGCTTTGGTCCAATATCCTGTGTTGTCATTTTGGATTCTAGCAAGTTGAATCTTGCATTTTCATCCTTCTGTCTTCGTTCATGCATCTCTTTGAGAGAGTAAATATCCTCTGTATGGTTCTTCCGCAAACAGTAAGAACAGAAGGCTCCAGGAATGGTTGGTTTTCGGGTACATTCAGTGGCTAAATGTCTGCTTGATGACACTTTCCGCACCATGTATTAGAACGCATCACATCTCTTCCAGCTCCCACATTAGTGGATATATTGGTGGTATTCACCTTTAGTGTCTATAGCTACTCTGTAATCACATCTAGAAGCTCTTTCTTGATACTTTCAACTGAGTTGGATAAGTAGTTCTTCAGATTTTCACCTCCTGAAGTACTTGTAGTGGGATTTTGGGAAGCGTCTGTAATTACTGCATACAATGGTTGGGTCGATCTCCAGCTATTCTGGCTCTGATCCAGAGCTCCTGCTGAGACTTGGGGTTATTGATTCCAGTTGGTAGGGTTCCACTGTTGTTAAGTCGCCATTGGAGGAATTGTTTGAGGCCACTGTTGTTGTGGTTGAACCATCATATGAGGCACTGTCGTCTGCGGTGACCACACTGGATTAGATGCATTATACTGCAGCATTGTTTGCATCTGGGGATAGGGGTAGGGAACTGTCCCTGGGACTGCATTTGGTGGATATACCATTCCTAGCATGGGAGGAGGTAATACTCCTCTTCTTGTAACAGCCTTAATTCAACTTCATCATACAATCTTGCACCTTCCACTGCAGCTTGCAGATTGACTGGTCTTCTCAATTCCATGAACTTCCAAACTTCTGGTTGTAGGCCTCTGAGAAACACTCCTTTTTGCATTCCTTCGTCCAAATGATGGTTAGTCCATCTCTTCAGGATGGATTCCATTTGCGAGACATAAGCTTCTACTCTTTGTCCAGAGGACTGACTTAGGTTCATGAACTTCTCTCACATCCGCTCTTCAAAACCTTCACGCTTGAATTTAGTGAGGAAGTCCAACTTCAGGTCGTCCCATGTGCCAAAAGTTCTTGCTGCTTGTCTCTCATATCACTGAAACGCCGCGCCCTTGAAAGTGGCGGGGAATATTGCTAACCAATGCTCAAGGATTCTAGAATTGTTAGCCACACATACTACCATGAACTCTGCTACATGAAGATTAGGGTCTTCATTGTACTCTCCCTTAAAAACTGGCAATGGGACTACATTTGCTGGCCTGTCATCAATATTTCCAAGATAAATCTGGCTAGGAAGGGGACCTTGAGTCGCCATGGGGACTTTTATAAAGAGTGCTTTTAAGGCGTCAAAGGAGGCTTCTGTTGCGAGCTCGTTCTCAGCCTTGATTTTTGCCTTCTCTCTTCTCACGTACCTCTGGACTCATTCTAACGCTTGCCTCTTTATTGCATCATTCATTAGGGGGTTGGCTCCAACCAGTTGGTCTGTACTCAACAGGATAGTATCAGAGGGGGCTTCAGTCTCTAATGGAATCTCTGGCCAACATCTCCTCTACTTCCTTCTTTTCAACATCTCTGAATTCGGCTTTCAAACCACTACAGAGGGGAAGATATTATGTTCTGAAAGTATCAAAACTCATTCTTCTTAGGATTGTTGTTGCATCATTATAATAATGCCAGCTTCTGAGGGTTTCAACAGTGTATGTTGTGAAAAACACTCTGTCTACCAACTTCCAGTGGGTTACTAATTGGACAAATAGAAGATTGTTAGTGCACCAAGCATCCCATGTATCTTGCTGTTAAGCATCCACGAACAAATTCCAACTCTTTTCCTTCTTGTTTTCGTGAACCTCCACAGACCACGACTCCAGAAGCTTCTTCACAATCTCCCACGATGATGTCTGGAAACTTCTTAATGAATGCCAAATCTTCCATGGATGGTCATTCTCTCTTTTTCTGCTCTTCAGTTTGTTCCCAAGCAGTTTGCCACCAAGATGCAAGTTTCTGCTGCTTCAACATGAAGAGGAAACAGTCCACCACATAGAGCATGCATCATGATGATGATATGTTTCTGCCATTGTGGGATGAACTTCTTGTGGAAAGTGGCTTTGTTATGAGAAATTCCAACTCTTTAGTGGAAAAAGGAACTTTGCAAACATCCATTGAATTCTCCTCTTCTTGGCCATGCCATTTCCTTCATTTTCAACCTCTTCTGATGCTTGTTGATGGCAAGTTTCCCCGGCTGCGCACCAGAAACATGGAGCCCCAAGAGGAACACCACAAGGAAAAGGGAATTCTCTTGCAAGAGAATCTATCTTGTAACATCAACAAGCTTTTATTTCATTCTTTTGATCATCAAAACAAAGAAAACAACAATTCTTCATGCAGCATCATAGTAGATATCTCCCACGATTTTGATAGAATCAACCATAATCTTCAACATCTTCATAGAATCCATCAATATAACAAAGAACACAAAGGAATACACCATCTTTGAATGGAAATCAATCACATAATATTCATCTTCAATGTCTTCATAGTTCTCTCTCTCAATCTCGCATACACAGTTACACTGTTTTGATAGAATTGGCTATCTCTGGCTCTCTCTCTCTCTCTCTCTCTCTCTCTCTCTCTCTCTCTCTCTCTCTCTCTCTCTCTCTCTCTCTCTCTCTCTCTCTCTCTCTCTCTCTCTCTCTCTCTCTCTCTCTCTCTCTCTCTCTCTCTCTCACAATAGTACATCATCTCCTCACTACAATACTCTCATAATAACTCTTAATAGTCCTTCTTAGGTCGTGGATGCACCTCCCAAGAGGTATGTCTGATATAAAGAGTCATCAGAGCCACTACAATGTCTTTTCACAGCTCACTACTGTCACTGTCACTTAGTCTTCTCTTGAATCTTCAGAGCTGCTTCTTCCACTTGTTTTAGCTCTTTTAAACTTAGATCCATCCTTTCCAAAGGTTAGAAAACTTTTCCAAAGTCACACATACATTCTACAGAACACTTACAGAAGGTCTACAGAATAGTTACAGTACAGTACCAGAGCAGCTACAGTATAGTTACAGTACAGAGACAGAGCAGAGATAAAGGCTCTACAGAAGGTTTACAGAGGGTTACATAAGGTCATCAGAACCTCATAACTCATACTCAAACCATTCCAAACTATAAAAAAATATTCAATAAGCTTCCAAAAGATCTCAATCTTCATCAATCATCAATCTATGCTTCATATAGAAGAAAATCAGAACAAAACAAAAGCTATACAGAACCAATCAGAACCTCAACGGAATCTATCAGAACATCATAGAGCTTCATATCTCTACTAAGAATCATAATGAAATTCCAAAACATAATCAATATAATCCAAAACACTCTCAAATACTTCCATTAACAATCATACATCACTCTAAATCCATAAAAAATCAGTCAAATTTTCTGTCTTTTTCCACTCTCAACATACATGGAGCCCCGAGAGGAACACCAATGAAAAGTGAATTATCTTGCAAGAAAATATATCTTGTAACATCAACAAGCTTTTATTTTATTCTTTTGATCATCAAAACAAAGAAAATAGCAATTCTTCATGCAACATCATAGTAGATATCTCCCAGGGATTTGATAGAATCAACCATAATCTTCAACATCTTCATAGAATCCATCAATATAACAAAGAAAACAAAGGAATACACCATCTTTGAATGGAAATCAATCACATAATATTCATCTTCAATGTCTTCATAGTTCTCTCTCTCAATCTCGCATACACAGTTACACTGTTTTGATAGAATTAGCTATCTCTGGCTCTCTCTCTCTCTCTCTCTCTCTCTCTCTCTCTCTCTCTCTCTCTCTCTCTCAATAGTACATCATCTCCTCACTACAGTACTCTCATAATAGCTCTCAATAATCCTTCTTAGGTTGTGGATGCACCTCCCAAGAGGTATGTCTGATATGAAGAGTCACCAGAGCTACTAAAGTGTCTTTTCACAGCTCACTACCGTCATTGTCACTTAGTCTTCTCTTCAGTCTTCAACAGTTGCTTCTTCCACTTGTTTTAGCTCTTTTGAACCTAGATTCATCCTCTCCAAAGATTAGAAAACTTTTCCAAAGTCACACATACATTCTACAGAACGCTTACAGAAGGTCTACATAATAGTTACAGTACAGTACCAGAACAGCTACAGTACAGTTATAGTACAAAGACAGAGCAGAGACAGAGGCTCTACAGAAGGTTTATAGAGGCTTACAGAACGTCATCAGAACCTCATGACTCATACTCAAATCATTCGAAACTATCAAAAACTATTCAATAAGCTTCCAAAAGATCTCAATCTTCATCAATCATCAATCCATGCTTCATACAAAAGAAAATCAAAACAAAACAGAAGCTATACAGAAGGTATACAGAACCAATCAGAACCTCAACAGAACCTATCAGAACATCACAGAGCTTCATATCTCTACTGAGAATCATCATGAACTTCCAAAACATAATCAATATCATCCAAAACACTCTCAAATAATTCCATTAACAACCATACATCACTCTAAATCCATTAAAAATCAATCATTTAGACCTCAAAAACAACAAAAATCAGTAAAAAATTCAGTCTTTTTCCACTCTTAACATACATGGAGCCCCAAGAGGAACACCAAGGAAAAGGGAATTCTCTTGCAATAAAATCTATCTTGTAACATCAACAAGATTTTATTTCATTCTTGTGATCATCAAAACAAAGAAAACAACAATTCTTCATGCAGCAGCATAGTAGATATCTCCCACGGATTTGATAGAATCAACCATAATCTTCAACATCTTCATAGAATCCATCAATATAACAAAGAATACAAAGGAATACACCATCTTTGAATGGAAATCAATCACATAATACACCATCTTCAATGTCTTCATAGTTCTCTCTCTCAATCTCGCATACACAGTTACACTATTTTGATAGAATTGGCTATCTCTGACGCTCTCTCTCTCTCTCTCTCTCTCTCTCTCTCTCTCAAAAGTACATCATCTCCTCACTACAATACTCTCATAATAACTCTCAATAATCCTTCTTAGGACATGGATGCACCTACCAAGAGGTATGTCTGATATGAAGAGTCACCAGAGCCACTAAAGTGTCTTTTCACTGCTCACTACTGTCATTGTTACTTAGTCTTCTCTTCAGTCCTTCAGTAGTTGCTTCTTCCACTTCTTTTAGCTCTTTTGAACTTAGATTCATCCTTTCCAAAGGTTAGAAAACTTTCCGAAAGTCACACATACATTCTACAAAACACTTACAAAAGGTCTACAGAACAGTTACAATACAGTACCAGAGCAGCTACAGTACAGTTACAGTAGAAAGACAGAGCAGAGACAGAGGCTCTATAGAAGGTTTACAGAGGGTTACATAAGGTCATCAGAACCTCATAACTCATACTAAAACCATTCCAAACTATAAAAAACTATTCAATAAGCTTCCAAAAGATCTCAATCTTCATCAATAATAAATCCATGCTTCATACATAAGAAAATCAGCACAAAACAGAAGCTATACAGAAGGTATACAGAACCAATCAAAACCTCAATAGAACCTATCAGAACATCACAGGGCTTCATATCTCTACTGAGAATCATCATGAACTTCCAAAACATAATCAATATCATCCAAAAAACTCTCAAATACTTTCATTAACAACCATATATCACTCTAAATCCATCAAAAATCAATCATTTAGACCTCAAAAATAACAAAAATCAGTAAAAAATTCAATCTTTTTTCACTCTCAACATACATGGAGCCCCAAGAGGAACACCAAGAAAAAGGGAATTCTCTTGCAAGAAAATCTATCTTGTAACATCAACAAGATTTTATTTCATTCTTGTGATCATCAAAACAAAGAAAACAGCAATTCTTCATGCAGCATCATAGTAGATATCTCCCACGAATTTGATAGAATCAACCATAATCTTCAACATCTTCATAGAATCCATCAATATAACAAAGAATACAAAGGAATACACCATCTTTGAATGGAAATCAATCACATAATATTCATCTTCAATGTCTTCATAGTTCTATCTCTCAATCTCACATACACAGTTACATTGTTTTGATAGAATTGGCTCTCTCTCTCTCTCTCTTTCTCTCTCTCTCTCTCTCTCTCACTCTCAAAAGTACATCATCTCCTCACTACAATACTCTCATAATAACTCTCAATAATCCTTCTTAGGTCGTGGATGCACCTCCCAAGAGGTATGTCTGATATGAAGAGTCACCAGAGCCACTAAAGTGTCTTTTCACAGCTCACTACTGTCATTGTCACTTAGTCTTCTCTTCAGTCTTCAATAGTTGCTTCTTCCACTTGTTTTAGCTCTCTCGAACTTAGATTCATCCTTTCCAAAGGTTAGAAAACTTTTTCAAAGTCACACATACATTCTACAGAACACTTACAAAAGGTCTACAGAACAGTTACAATACAGTACCAGAGCAGCTACAGTACAGTTACAGTAGAAAGACAGAGCAGAGACAGAGGCTCTATAGAAGGTTTACAGAGGGTTATAGAAGGTCATCAGAACCTCATAACTCATACTAAAACCATTCCAAACTATAAAAAACTATTCAATAAGCTTCCAGAAGATCTCAATCTTCATCTTTAATCAATCCATGCTTCATACATAAGAAAATCAAAACAAAACAGAAGCTATATAGAAGGTATACAGAACCAATCAAAATCTCAACAGAACCTATCAGAATATCACAGAGCTTCATATCACTACTGAGAATCATCATGAACTTTCAAAATCAATATCGTCCAAAACACTCTCAAATACTTCCACTAACAACCATACATTACTCTAAATCCATAAAAAATCAATCATTTAGACCTCAAAAACAACAAAAATCAATCAAAATTTTAGTCTTTTTAACATACATGGAGCCCCAAGAGGAACACCAAGGAAAAGAGAATTCTCTTGCAAGAAAATCTATCTTGTAACATCAACAAGCTTTTATTTCATTCTTTTGATCATCAAAACAAATAAAACAACAATTCTTCATGTAGCATCATAGTAGATATCTCCCACGGATTTTATAGAATCAACCATAATCTTCAACATCTTCATAGATCCATCAATATAATAAAGAACACAAAGGAATACACCATCTTTGAATGAAAATCAATCACATAATATTTATCTTCAATGTCTTCATAGTTCTCTCTCTCAATCTCGCATACACAGTTACATTGTTTTGATAGAATTGGCTATCTCTGGCTCTCTCTCTCTCTCTCTCTCTCTCTCAATAGTACATCATCTCCTCACTATTATACTCTCATAATAACTCTCAATAATCCTTCTTAGGTCGTGGATTCACCTCCCAAGAGATATGTCTGATATGAAGAATCACCAGAGCCTTTATAGTGTCTTTTCACAACTCACTACTGTCACTGTCACTTAGTCTTCTCTTTAGTCTTCAGCAGCTGCTTCTTCCACTTGTTTTAGCTCTTTTAAACTTAGATTCATCATTTCCAAAGGTTAGAAAACTTTTCCAAAGTCACACATACATTCTACAGAACACTTACAGAAGGTCTACAGAACAGATACAGTACAATACTAGAGCAGCTATAGTACAGTTACAGTACAGAGACAGAGCAGAGACAGAGGCTCTACAGAAGGTTTACAGAGGGTTACAAAAGGTCATCAAAACCTCATAACTCATACTCAAACCATTCCAAACTATCAAAAACTATTCAATAAGCTTCCAAAAGATCTCAATCTTCATCAATCATCAATCCATGCTTCATATAGAAGAAAATCAGAACAAAATAGAAGCTATACAGAAAGTATACAAAACCAATCAGAACCTCAACAGAACCTATCAGAACATCACAGAGCTTCATATCTCTACTAAGAATCATCATGAACTTCCAAAAAATAATCAATATAATCCAAAACACTCTCAAATACTTCCATTAACAACCATGCATCACTCTAAATCCATCAAAAATCAATCATTTAGACCTCAAAAACAACAAAATTCAGTCAAAAATTTAGTCTTTTTCCACTTATATGCTTCTTTTCATAAGGTTGCGAGGACGCTTCCTTTCTAAGTGTGGGGATATGTTGAGAGTGGAAAAATACTGAATTTTTGACTGATTTTTGTTGTTTTTGAGGTCTAAATGATTGATTTTTGATGGATTTAGAGTAATATATGGTTGTTAATGGAAGTATTTGAGAGTGTTTTGGATGATATTGATTATGTTTTGGAAGTTCATGATGATTCTTAGTGGAGATATGAAGCTCTGTAGTGTTCTAATAGGTTCTTTTGAGGTTGTGATTGGTTCTGTATACCTTCTGTATAGCTTCTATTTTGTTCTGATTGTCTTTTGTATGAAGCATGGATTGATGATTGATGAAGATTGAGATCTTTTGGAAGCTTATTGAATAGTTTTTGATAGTTTGAAATGGTTTGAGTATGAGTTATGAGGTTCTGATGACCTTCTGTAACCCTCTGTAAACCTTCTATAGAGCCTCTGTCTCTACTCTGTCTCTGTACTGTAACTGTACTGTAGCTGCTCTGGTACTGTACTGTAACTGTTCTGTAGACATTCTGTAAGTGTTCTATAGAATGTATGTGTGACTTTGGAAAATATTTTCTAACCTTTGGAAAGGATGAATCTAAGTTTAAAAGAGCTAAAACAAGTGGAAGAAGCAGCTGCTGAAGGACTGAAGAGAAGACTAAGTGACAGTGACAGTAGTGAGCTGTGAAAAGACATTGTATTGGCTCTGGTGACTCTTCATATCAGACATGCCTCTTGGGAGGTGCATCCATGACCTAAGAAGGATTATTGAGAGTTATTATGAGAGTATTGTAGTGAGGAGATGATGTACTATTGAGAGAGAGAGAGAGAGAGAGAGAGAGACAGAGATAGCCAATTCTATCAAAACAATGTAACTGTGTATGCGAGATTGAGAGAGAGAACTATGAAGACATTGAAGATGAATATTATGTGATTGATTTCCATTCAAAGATGGTATATTTCTTTGTGTTCTTTGTTATATTGATGGATTCTATGAAGATGTTGAAGATTATGGTTGATTCTATCAAATCCATGGGAGATATCTACTATGATGTTGCATGAAGAATTCTTGTTTTCTTTGTTTTGATGATCAAAAGAATGAAATAAAAGCTTGTCGATGTTACAAGATAGATTTTCTTGCAAGAGAATTCCCTTTTCCTTAGTGTTCCTCTTGGGGCTTCATGCCAAGAAATTAGATATAGACACAATACCTACATCTAGGTTGCTTGTGGAGCTTGCTAATGGAAAAGAAATTCTATCTACTCAGCACACTTGCAAAGTGACATTTAGCCTGGGAAGCAATCTCTCTGAAATGGGATTTAGAATTGTGAATTTAGGGACCTACAAATGTCTATTGGATATGGACTGGCTAATCCCCAATGACTCACATATTTAGTGTAGAAAAGGGCAAGTGACTTTTCAAAACCTAAAGGGGAAAAAAGTGATGACCCAAGGTGATGCAAGAAAACCCAAGGTTCAAGTAGCCAAATCATCTCGTATAATAAAATGGTTAAGAAAAGGATTACCTATGTATCTCATAAAATTAAATAAGGTTGAGTAGAATAAACAAGACAAGGGAGAGCCATAAGGATGAATGAAGATGATGACATCTTTCCAACTGATTGAATTACCACCTCGAAGAGAAGTCGATCACGAGATCAGACTTGAACCAAGAGCCTCTCCTCCATATAAAATATATATCCCTAAAGCAATTGAGCTGAAAGAGCAACTCAAGCAATTACTAGATCAAGGATACATCAGACCCAGTAATTCGTCATGGAGAGCCCCAATATTATTTCAAAAGAAAAATGACAAAACTCTCCGCCTTTGCATTGATTACCGAGGTCTAAACTAGGTAACAATCAAGAATAAGCATCCCGATTCCAAGAATAGACAAGCTACTTGATAGGTTGCAAGGGGCGAAAATATTTTCCAAGATTGATATCCAATCTGGTTATTACCAAATAAGGATCAAGGAAGAAGATATTTCCAAAATTTCCTTCAATACTAGATATGGTCATTTTGAATTTCTTATAATGTCTTTTGGTCTAACTAATGCCCCTGCTACATTTAATAAATTAATGTAGGACATTTTTTGGCATTATCTTGATGAGTTTGTCCTAATCTTCTTTGATGACATCCTAACATACTCCAAGAGAGACAAAGACCATGAGCTGCAATCATGCATTGTGTTGGACACAATGAGGATGCATAAGCTCTATGTATAGAAAAAGAAGGGTGCATTTTTCAAAAGACAGATGGAATATCTCAGATTCATAATATTTGTTGAAGGAATCTCTATAGATCTAGCAAAAGTTAGAGATGTTCAAGAGTGGCAACCTCCAACGACAATTAAGGAAGTGAGAAGTTTCTTAGGGTTGACTGGATGGTATAGAATTTTCATAAAAAATTGCACCGTAATAGTTGCACCTCTCACTAATTTGCTGAAAAAGAAAATTGCCATTGTATAGATGCCCATTGAGCAAGCCAATTTTGAGCAACTCAAGAAAAGTTTGGTAACATCACCCATTTTAAAGCTACCTCACCTAAGTCAAGAGTTTGAGGTTGTAGCAAACACAAGTTCTCTTGCACTAGGTTGTGTGCTTATGTAGCAAGGTCATCCAATAGCCTATTCCTTAAGGAAACTGAATATCCATGAGAGAAATTACACCACCCATAATCTCGAGCTGTTAGTTGTGATCCATGCTCTCAAATTGTGGTGACATTATCTGCTTGGAAACAAGTTTACTTTGTCCATTGATCACAAAAGTCTCAAATGGATCTTTACTCAACCAGGCCTCAACATGAGGGAGCATCGGTGGATTGAAGTCTTGCAAGAATTTGATTTTGAAATCAAGTTTAGACCTAGAAAAGAGAATGTGATTGCTGATGCATTAAGTTGTAAAGCTTTTCTAAATGCACTTATCATTGAAGAGCCATCTAAAGGAGAGACTTTAGCTACCATAATATCGATGCCTAGCAATCTAGTCATTGAGCTAGCCAAAGAAGAGGCAGATAGGGATCCTAAATATCAGCTAATGCTTAGAGAAATCCTAGTTAAGGACACTGATCCTAAGCTCAGAGTCAAATACCAAAATTTCACTGTGGATGCTGGACTTGTCTATTTCAGGACAAGGCTCTGTATTCCCCTCAGTCAAGTGTTGAAAAAGAAGATATTATGGGAACCCCATGACTCCCTGTTCTCACGACACCCTGGCTATGCAAAAACTCTTAATGTAGTCAGGAAAAGTTGAATCATGATGTACTCAGATATGTTACTGAATGCCTAAGTTGCCAACGGGTGAAAGCGGAGCGTGTCAAAAATTCCAAGCAAGCTCCAGCTACTTGACATTCCATAGATTTCATCAGTATGGATTTCATAGTTGGCTTACCTTATGTTCAAGGAGGGTATAATTCAATCATGGTGATTGTGGATATGCTAACAAAGGTCACTCATCTTATCCCAATCAAGACCAACTACAAAGCTTCAGATATTGCATGACTATTTGTAAAAGGAATCTTTAGGCTTCATGGATTGCCTAAATGGATCGTTAGTGATCGCGACTCTCTGTTTACGTCACATTTTTGGAGAAGCCTATTTGAAGCAATTGGAACCCATCTTTGCTTTAGCACAGCTTACCATCCCCAAACTAATGGTCAAACAGAGCGGGCTATAATTAGGTCATTGAGGATGTACTGAGAGCTTACTGTTCCAGAAAACCGACAATGCGGATACAGTATTTTCCCTTAGTAGAATTTTCCTACAATGCATCATATCACCAGAGTATTCAAATGACTCCATCTCAAGCATTGTATGGGCAAGATTGTTTGACGCCACTGAATTTCTCTGATCCAACCCTAAAGATTGAGGCTTCTAAGAAAATGTTAGAAGACATGGATGATCCGGTCAAAACTAATAGACAAGACATCCAAGCTGCCAAAGACTGCTAGAAAGCTTATGCTGATCTAAGATGGCAAGAGCATATCTTCCATGAGGAAGACATGGTTTTCATACATGTACGCCCAAAGAAGAGCTCTCTATCATTAGGAAAGTTCAACAAGTTGAGTCCAAGGTATTGTGGACTATACAAGGTTCTCAAATGCCTAGGAGCTAATGCCTACAAACTGCAACTTCCTAATCATGTGAAAGTCCACAATGTATTTCACGTTAATCTTTTGAAAGCTTATGTGGCAAATCAAGATCATATTCTTGATGACTAGAAAATTGGAATGCCTAATCAAGGAGCCCTTGAACTCCAACTTGATAAGATCCTAGATGTAAAAGAGAAACCTCTGAGAAATAGAACCATTAGAGAGTATTTTATCCAGTGGAAAGACTATCTTGAGGAGGATGCCACCTAGATAGAAGAGACAACTCTAGAAAACAGTTTCTGAGTTCTTTTCGAGATGAGGACATCTCGATTCCTCTAAGGAGGAGAGGATGTAATATTCCCACCATAGCAGTTCATATAAAAAAATGAATTCTTTTTTATGTGTGCATGTATTAATGGTTGCACAGGAAAGATTGATTGTGCTTGCAGTAGTTACATCTGATTGTAAATATATAATTAGGATAATAAGAGAAAAGATCACATTATGCCTCCCCCACGACTAGACGTGAAACCCTGCTTCAAGGGGGATTGTTTTGTACCGTTGCGAGGAGCTTTGGACCGGCCCCAACAGTGAGAGGCCACTCGGTGAAAAATACATTAGATAGGAGGAGGCAGGAGTGCCAGAGGGGCTCTGGCCATAAATCTCTAGATCACTCTTAGGAATTGCCTAACCCTCACATGAATCAGGATGGGATCCTAGAGTCCCCAGTACTAGTGAAGGGACGGAAACCTTGGAGGGTTTCTTTTCTTCTACACAGACAAAAGGGATTTTCTGGTGAATGAAGGTTTATCTTCTGTGTAGGAAAAAGGAAAAAATCATTGTAAATAACTTTGCAAAATAATAAATAAATATGTTTTGCCAAAAGACTATTTTCTTTGTCTTTGTGTTGTGTCGTAAAATTACATGAAGGGACTAGTGATAACAGGATTAAATAATGAAGCTACTTTTATATGCCATAACTTAATGTGATAGGTAATTAGAAAAATTAAGGAAACCATTTATGAAAAGTAGGTGGGCGAGATTCCTGACGGATCCGTCCTACGGATGGGTGGTCCCGATAAGCTGGGAGCTTCTCTCAGCCAAGAGATTGAACAAAAGGTTAATTAGGAAAAATTAGGTAGAGCCGAGCGTTGACTTACCTGGGGTCAAGTCTTAAAACCTTTCAGAAATTATCTTAGGGGAAAGGTGCAGCGGATGTGCCAAAACTTTGTTAAGCTTCCCTAAATCCTAACCAATTGCTAGAAAAAGTGTTGCACTCCATGAACCAAGGGTAGCTACAATTGCTCCAGTCAAACAAGAAGCCCTTATGGGACACCTCCGATGGAGCTAGCTAATGCATCGAGACCTTAGTTGTCAAATTAGGACCCCGAGCTTGTAGGTTGATCCTCATGGGGACAGCCGATAACTTTCATTACGGGGTGGACTCGAGGAAGCCTAAACAATAGATCACGTGCATTCTCGTGAGTGTCGGGCGAAGTCATCTAGGATAGTTCCTCGATGGACCACTAAAGCGTGCTGCCAAGGAATTGTTAGATAGGCACGTGACATTGTCTTACACCTAACAAAGAGAGAATGGTTTATGGATATGTTATCTAGACATGGTAGAGCATTCATATTTCTACCACATGAAATTGGTTGTGTTGATTCAAGTATTGTAGAACTGATGGTTGCTTTTATTACCTTAGAATTTACAACCAATTCCAATACCTAAATCTCATCTTCTCAAACTAATTGACTTGCAAAGTGAGAAGATTCGAATGGGAATTCTAGAGCCTTCTTCAACTCTATATCATTAGGAAAATTTGAGGTTTAAATATGGCCTTATAAGAGAGTTTGATCAAGATATTCCCTCAAAAAATGGAGGCACTATAATTTTTTTACAAAAGAACTCCAAACTTGTTAGAGATTGCATTTTTAGAAACTACTCTTCAAGATTCCCTAGGAAAAAAGAAATCTTAAGTATCACTTGATTGGCCCACTCCTTTCAACCCCTATATCAATGGAAAGTTGTTGAAGAGTGGGTTCTAAAACTACAATCTTTGACAAGCTTGGAGTTCCTTTGCAAAATTTTTATAGTGTTCCCCATTTCTTGAGGGAATATTTTAGTCAAACTTCCTTATAAGATCACTTTTTTACCTCAATTTTTCTCTAATGCAAATGGATGGTTTGTAGTGCCAAAGAAAAATGGAACATTGTTGTGTATTTAAGATATGCAACTGTTAAACAAAATGACTATCAGAAATGTAGGGGCAATTCCAACTACGAGTGAATTTGCAAAAGCTTTTGCTAGGAGAGCTACTTACTCTTTATATTGTCTATATTCTAGTTATGATTAGTTTTAGCTAGCTATAGAAAGCAAAGATCTTACTACTGTGAAAACACCACTAGATTTTGGGCACATATACACTTTGCCACAAGGAGTAAAACTGCTCATATGATAAATGTCATAAATAAGGTTTTATGGGATGATATATCACCTCTTACTATGCCTTTTCTAGATGAAATACTAATAAAATGACATATAGAAGAGACCAAAGATGAAACATTGGATGATAAGGGATGTAGGAGTTTTGTTAGAGAGCACATAGTAGATTGTGAAAGGAACTTAACTAGATTAGAAGAGATGAATCTGACTCTTTCATTATAGAAATGAATCTTTGGTATAAATGAGGTCTTGACCATGGGTCATATGTGTGGTCTATATGGAAGATAGCCATCTCTAGCTAAGATGGATGCTATTGAGAGAATGGATAAGTCTTGCACATTAGTTTCAGAAGTATACAGATTTTTGGGAGCTTGTACGTTTTATCTTATATGGATTCCATACTTTGCACATGTTGCAAATGCCCTTTATCTATTGTTAAGAAAGGGACAAAAAAATTCAATGGGATAAAATGCACACAAGGGTAATGAGAAAGCTAGACAACACCTACATTGAGAAAGGTTTATTATACAGGTGGAAGACCCATCATTATTACACATGAAACAAGTCCTATAGGATTGGTTGGGACATGGTTATGATGATGAGGGAAAAAACATGTATATTGTAAGATTTGGAGCTAAAGCGTTGAATCAACATCAAAGAAAGTATTCACAAATTAAAAAAGAGTGTGGAGTGATGACAATATTGAAGTGCGATAGAGAATATTTTATTGGAGCTCTAATTATTGTAGAGTCAGATTGCTTACTACTTGTTGGTAAAGATCACTAGTTGTTTCACTCCAAACATTGTTGTGCTTCATTGGATTGCCTATATTAAGCCCTTGAATCAAGATCTTTAACATACAATAGGTAAAGGAAATCCAGTGTGTCTCTTGAGTTGAAACTTTTTCAAAGGAGTTCTATGAGGATGAGTGGCTCTACAAATTGGATAATACTTGAACACTTTGACAAGAATAAAAGAGTGAACTAATTTAAAGTATAAGAAGATACAAAGAAAGCGTATGGATATTTCTTTTTTTTTTAAAAGTATATGGAAGCCTCCTAAGCATAAAAAAGGTACCCCACTACTAGTAATATGTGATAGAGACACTTAATTACAGAATATGAAGGAGTTTCATGAGAGCTTATTAATTGGTCATCAAGGATATTGAACCACATTTGAGAAGATAAAAGAGAGATATTGGTTGAAAGGTATGCATAAGGATGCCTTACAGCTTATGGCTTGCTTTACTTGTCAAATGTATTCTTCTATAAGACATCATGATGGTTTACATCCACCATACCCATTATCTATGCATTATAAGTGGGTAGTGGACATAGTGACCGTGCCTATGTTTATGGCAGATGAGATACATTATATTTGCATGGGAATATGTCACAAACCAAGTGAAAGACGAAGGCCTTAAAAACAAAGACTATTAGTGATGTATCAGGTTTCTACTAAAAGATGTAATATGTCAATATGGATGTGTGGGAAAAGTAATTGCAGATAGAGGAGAACTAGATGCAAATGAAGCTAGATAATTCTTCTCTAGGATGGGAACTAAGCTTGCTCTCACATCAATATACAATTATGAAGGGAATGGCAAGAGTGAAATAGGGCACCTGCCCTGCCAATTGTTAAGGCCTTGACAAAAGCATGTAGAGGGAAGATACGAGAGAGGCCAAAGATACCTTATTATGCTTTGTGGATTGATCACTCTAGTCATAGTGCTACTACAGTTTATATGCCCGGAGAGTTCATATATAAACAAAAGCCTATCATGTCAATAGAGGAAATTGCAATTACATCCAATGTATTGACTTGGGAAGAAGTAATGAGCATAGAAGAGCTTCTTGCCCTCATGTGGGAAGAAGTAATGAGCATAGAAGAGCCTATCATGTCAATAGAGGAAATTGCAATTACATCCAATGTATTGCCTTGGGAAGAAGTAATGAGCATAGAAGAGCTTCTTGCCCTCATGTGGTTTAGGAGTATAGTGGTTAAGAAACTCTAAGAAGAACAATTAATGAAAGTATCCTAGTTGAATACTTATGTGATTATATACATCCTAACCACATGATGAATGCATACACTCTTTGACAATATCTTAGGAAGTTTAGATATGTTTCCTACCTCAATTAGTGGAAATAAATCACGAACCTTCAATTAGATGTAAAAGGGGACTATACTTAACAAAGGGCATGGCTATCCCAAAACAAGAGGCATAATGAATTCTTTTGATGCTTTCATGATTCACTACTATCATAGATTGAAATATTAATGTATAATGCTAAAAGAAAGGTACTTTGGTGATCCAAAACAAATCTTTTGTTATCTCTATGAGCTTGATAAGTTCCAAATTAGTCATATGTATGTAGAGAACTATTTTGAACTATATTAGTTACATTCTATGATTTCCAAACTCCTATATGTTGAACATAGTATTTCAAAATTTGATGTATATGCTGATGTATATATGGTATGTGGTTTTGATGTAAGTTTATATGAATTATTCATAAGCTACAGTTGAGGTTGAAATACATTGATTTTCTATTACAATAAACCATTACCGGGTCTCTTTCTTTTCATCTTTCCCTTCAAAAGTTCATATCTCCATCGTTCGAACCTTTCATTCTTGAGACTCAATGTCTTTTGTCTATATACATCAAATCCCTCAATAGTACTTTAGGGTTTGTGCCCCTTTGCATTTTAGGATTTCCACAACTGTGAATTAGGGTTTGTACCCTTTTTTGGGCATCCCACCCACTTTCTGGACTATAAGTTAGTCATTAATTAATGTATGCTTGTTCCAAAACCTAGCCTATATTATTCTAATTATATATTCATATGTGTAACCCATGCAAGAGTTGTGGGTGTGCCACTATATACAATGTGCACGAGAGTGAGCCTGATTCTCACAAAAAAATACAACCATAATATTGCGATGTCCATGGAGTACACAATTAATACACTTCTATCACTTATGCTTTGATTGTGGCATTCATTTCCTATTAACATTGCCCACCTTTGAGACAATTGTTAGTCCCATGGCCCTCATATCAAAGCTGAATGCCAAATGCTCGAATGGTTAATGAAGACGCTTTGATGGAGGAGTAATGCCTACTATTGGCAAAGAACTATAGATGATGATGATGATATTCTATTGATGGTACAAATGATGTTGTTAGTAATGTGCTAGAGGGTAATTGAGGGTATTATTGGTGGCAAAACCTACAAAAGTTGGTGTTACTACTTGTAAGACACTTGATTGAATTCCTTCTAATGAATAGAACCTAAATGGTCATTGGGACATGGAATGGAGATTTGAGATTGAAATAGAAGTGATGGTTCATGAGTGTCAAAGAGCATTGTACCCTCATATGCATTCATTTTCCAAGGGAGAGTTCTAGTCTTTTGTCTTGTGTACAAGACATATGATGTTGGTGGTTTGGGAGATGCCAATCAAGCTTAAAGTATTGTCCCACACTCAATGGACCCAAAACCACGTATAGTTTATGGTGCAAATACTATGATTGCATGTGCTCACATAGGCTAATTTGTAGTTAGAACTTTGCTCCATGGGTTCTTCTATGGGAATGATGGTTGTTGAAGCAAGGAACCTTGAACATATGAAGATGGAATAAGTTGTTATTGGTGAGAGAAAAGAGAGTGGTTAAAGAAGATTATAGGGAGAACCCGAAAGGTAGGGTGGGCCAAAACTAGAATCCAAGCCAAGTAACACTTGAAGATGAAAATGGTTATCTTATGGATCAACCACATGTCACAATTCATGTACTTGGGCTCTTCCTAGTGAGTGAAGTTCCCCTTGTATCTTTCTATGTGCTAATTTGCTAGTATTGGAAAAATCAGATATTAAAGAGAAAAACAAAAAGAGTGCAAGTGACCCAAGAAAGCCAAGACTCTCTACTCTGAAGGTATCTTCTAAACTTGATATGCCCTAAGTAAATGTGGGTTAAAATGGGAGAGGACTAGAGGATTAAAGGACGAAGCCAGGTAGCCAAGGTCATCGAATGCATGTGTATCCTTTCTTTTCTTTCCTCATATCTTCTCTTTTCTTTCTCTTCTTTTTTCTCTCTCTTCTTTCTTCTTTTTTATGTGTTGAATAAATACAATGCCATATAACTAAGCATGTAGCACTCTTACAAAGTTTGGAAATTGAAGCGTAAGGAATCCAAAGGCTAACCAAGAGTAGCAAACCTAGGTCACAAGATGGTTAGTGCATTGAGATGCACATAAGGAGGACAAAGCCTCGACATTTGAAACACAATGCTTTGTTGTTGTTGAAGATGTAGTTAAAGAACATGTACTATTGATAATTTGTATACTTATTGATGAAGCAATTGGCAACTTCTCCTCAAGAAGTAGATGACCATTTTATGCTGAAGTCAAGGTACGATATGGTTGAAAAAATTTGGGATGTTGTTGTTGATGGCTCCTTGATGTCTTTGTCTTTTGTTGGAGTCTTTCAAATGATCTTGGCAATTTGATGTTCCTACAATATACTATCTTGAAGCTTCCGGAACTTAAGTTTTGTACGAAAGCTTTTGATGCTAATATCATTATCAAGTCTTGGATGTTTATGGCTCTGTATTGTCATGGATTGTGATCTATCATGTTCATGTATTCACTTGTTCAAATTTTGAGAGTAGCATGCGATGAATTCAAAGTCAAAAGATAGGAAGGATTACATACAACTTTTTTATCTTTTCATCAGCACACCTTGAGTGAAATTTTGAGCTTGTATCTCTATTTGTGCCCTTTGCATAAGATGTTGTATTGTTCAAAAACTCAAAGAAGCTTAGGTGCTTGCCAATGCAAAACTTTGAGCTAAAGGGTAAACTATGTAGAAGGTTAACTAGGGTTAATTAAGAGTTTTTTCCTTTTTAGTTTTGGAAATTCACTAGTCATAGAAATTCAGATTGTACTCCAATTCTGAAAAAGCATCCAAGTCAGTTGGTTTAGTAGCAAATCCACAAAGGTAACTAATTAGATCACTAAGCACGGAAGGTCCAAAAAAAGCAACTAGCTATATGTGATTCCTCTTAGATCAAAATCTTATCAATTAATGAATGTCATTATAGTTATGATGTACATGTGATGGCATGCCAAATTTTGAGCAAGGATAATAGATCATAATGAACTAGCCCTATGGCAAGTTGGTTCAGATTAAAGAGTATTGATTATACATCATTTCTCAGCCATCGTCATAAGATGACTTTCCTCATGAGCAAGCTCAAGGAGATGAAAAAACCACTTCTAATAGGATGAGCTCATTGAATATATCAAATGGTCTTTGATTTTGGTCATACAAGCATAAGAAGGGATATGTTAGCACGTGACTACAAATTGCTTCTAAATGAGAATCTTAATATATTTGCCACCTAAACCAAGAGGCTTTTGTGGTAGAGGTGTTCACTCTCTTCCCAAATGGGATGCTAGTTTGAAGAAACTTGGATCATAATCATTGTCAATAAGACCCAAATCAATCATTGCAAACAACTTAGCATAAGTAGTGAATATGGAGTAAATTGGAAAAATCATTAAACTTCAAAGTTTTTTTTTGGCCAAATAAGTAGCCATGCTTCTTAAAGATTGAAAAACTAGCAAATATTTCATACAAGCAAGTAGTTCAACTTTAGTAGCACTGATCTAGAGGTGAGTCTTGGCAACCTCTAAAGTGTTCTAGGATTTAGCTTACAATTAGCCTAACTTGTGAATTGGATCTATAAAGAGCATATTGTTTTCAAGCTTAGGATCTAGAGTCTCAAGTGTATTACTTTCTACTATTGTATCTGTATCCTTGTTAGTAAAAGGTCTCATTAGGAAACATTTGGACTCAAAAATGGTATTTTTAAGGGGTTTAATTTACTCTCTCATAAAGAATGGAGCGATAGTGGATTTTTTGCAAACAAACACCAAATTTGTTTGACCTTGGATATTTAGAATATACCCTATGAGCTCTTATCATTGATCTATAGCATGCCACAAGATTCTTTATATTTCAAAAGATTCCATATTGATGTAACCCCTTGATATGAGCATAGATGTCACATCGAGGGATCACATCAAATTGGAATCTTTAAATATAAAGAATCTCATGGCATGCTATAGAACAACAGAAAGAGCTTGAAGACTAAGTTTTAAATATCCAAGGCCCGTCAGTTCATTTTCAAAATTTTCATAGTGGCCCCATTTTTAGGAGAGTATATTTCAAAATATTCCATATTGATGTGACCCTTTGATATGAGCATACATGTCACATTGATGTATCGCATCAATTTGGAATATTTAAATATAAAGAATCTCATGGCATGCTATAGAACAACAAAAAGAGCTTGAAGACTACATTTTAAGTATCCAAGGCTTGTCAAATTTGGAGTTCATTTTCAAAAATTTCATAGTGGCCCCATTTTTAGGAGAGTAAGTGAGGCAAGCCCCCTAAAAGGCCCATATTTTAGTCCAATTTTTTCCTAATGATATACATTACTCTATTTCACAATATTCAATGAAGATACATTCTACATGGTGGAAAAAATAAAGTAAAGATTTGGTGTTGTGTCACTTAGCCTTGGAGTAGATGAGTCAAAGAAGTTGGGATTGTATTGAAGTAGAGCATATTCATCAATGAGTGGTGGTGATGTGAGCAATAGAATTGTTACACAATAACGCCCAAGTACGACATTCTCTTACCCTATTCTACTGACAACACATAGTTATTCCTATGTAAGAAGTTTGTGTGATAGAGGGTTGCCCTTGAATTGATTTAGGTAGCTTTAAATCATGTATAGTTGTAAGCATTCTCAAAGAAGTGGCAGCTATATATATAGCAAACATACATTAGTCCGGAGCACCCTTCTTTGCTCAACTATCATCATTAGTTATTAATAGCCAATTCTAGTTGCTAAACATCATGACTAGAGTACCATTTCTATTCAAACATGCTTTGTCCTTCTACATTTTGTTCCAATTCTTCAATTTTCTCCTTGTTAGTTTCACAACGGCCTGTGTCGAATGAGGGAATCAAGCAAAGCTCCTTTTGGTTAACTTTGGACATAGGCTTCATGGCATCTATTATGGCTATTGCATAATGTAAGCAAATGGATTATTTCTCTCCTCCTATCAACTATAATTCTATGAATTTTCTTAAGTTCTTTAGTAGGGGCTCTAATGTTGGCATCCCATGCTCAAGCAAGTAAAGTCGATGTTACATCTAGCTCCTTAAGGCATTTAGTTACCAATTAATCTTCTTGTTGTCCCATCTTTTCTTATGCCTCCTAGATAGATCACTTAACTAACTTAGGATTTAGATATTCTTGAGATTTTGACTGGGAAGAATAAGACTCATGAATCAACAAACTCTTCATACCCTTTGTGCCAGAGTTCATATCCTTTTGTGAGTCAAAAGCATAAGAGGCATGTTCCTCAAGAGAAAAGTGATAGGTTTTTTGTCACAACCAAGGGTTGTGACTATGCAGTTTCCACCTTGGAATTGAAAGTGGTAACTTTTGATTAGTCAATCATAATAGTCAAAGTTGACTATGTCCTAAATTGGTCAATCATCATAGTCAAAGATGATTGTATGCTTGGATCCTCGAACTGATTTGGAAGTAGTCTCAATCTTGGAATTTCCAAATGTATTCTTGACAACACTCTTTAGAAGGAGGTTTTCAACAATTTGATGCTTTTTTCTATTGTCCCTTGAGAATCATTTTCCTTGGAATGGGTAGTTACAATAGTCTATTGTGGCTAGAATTTATGTTTTAGCCTAGGTGACAAAGGTTCTTGGTTTTTAGATGATTTCAATTGTTTAGATAGACCAATAATTTATGCACGTTGTTTCTTGTTGACACTTAAGGGATATCAATCATGTCCTTGGATTTTCTCCTTTAGCCTGAGTAACAATACTAGGGAGTGGCTCCTTAGGTTTCTCCTCTTGATTGAATGATGTCTCAAACACCATGGGTGTTTGTGATGGAATGGAAACTGCATTAGGCTATCATTCTTTAATGATTGTAGACTCTGATATCTTCACTTGAGAGACAAAAAGCGGATTTCCTAGAATTGGCTTCTTGATCTAAATTGTATTTGGTTTTGTGTCCTCAATCGTCTTTGTCCTTGATCTAGACCAAATTTGGTTGCTTTTTCACTTTCTCTTTGATTTTGATGAGACTTGGGTTGTGGTCAATGGAGGCAACTGTATGGGTGAACTTGGAAACCAAATCTAGCAATCTCTTGTATTTTTATCCTTAAGTATGCAACAATGTTTTGGGAGCCCATCTTGATTTTATGCTAACTCTAGTTCAATGCTTCCAATTGTAGGCACTAGGCCTTCTTTTCCCTCCAAATGCAGCACTTTACTTGACAACTTTAAAAGTCATATGGTTCTTAGGAGCTTGGATATTCTCTATTTGGGTTCTAGGAGGATATCTACTAAAAGTGTTTCCCAATTCTCAACTTGTGCTTTGAGTAGTTCCTTTAGAACTCTCTAATTGTCATCATGAGGGTTATTGTTTCACTCTGAGACAAGCTTCTTATCCATCCTTGGAGAAGAGAGAAGGTTGCCTTAATTGAAAACATTGACTAAATTGATACTTGGTAAGCTCAAGTGTATCCAATGTGTTGAGTAATCCACTCTACATTGGGTTGTATGCTCAAAAGGTCTTCCACAAGCAAGACTTCTTTCCCCATATCCTCTCAAATCTTTCATAAGGTCTAACAGCTACATTGAGCAGGATGAGTTCAGGTTGGCTGATTTCAGTCTATACATCATAAGTCAAGATATTATAATATGAACCTTGATCAATGAAAGCATCGGTGAAGATGGGCTCTTAATAGTAAGCTTGATCTTAAGATGCACGAGGTATCAACTCTTCATCTTCCAAGTCAATGTTTGTGACTTTGACCTTTTAGATGTTAGGCTAGGTAGACCTAAGTATGGTACTATGGGATATATTATGATACATGTGAGTGATACTACACTCAATGCATCTTAAATTAGCGTTTGTTGATTTATCTATCCACATCCATTTTGTTAGCTATGGCTATGGCCTTTGTGCTACTAGCTCTATCATATTATCAATGGACAGCTAGATGGGAATTTATACTCTTAGTTAGCTCATAAGATTTTAGGACTTCTAGACTTCTTAGTCTAGATTAGTATTAAGCACGTCAACTGCTATCAAACTCTCAATAGCCAAATGAAACTTGTGACTCTTCTTGTGAAATCAAGTTCTTGTGTGGTCTTATCTTATGTATGCATCTTCTCTTGCAACCCGGAGGCTTGTCAATTCTTATTTGGTCTCTCAATCTTATGCCTTCAAGTTTATATCGTTTAACACTATCTTCTCAAATTCTTGATTGAGACTCCTTCTCCTAGCTTATAACTAGGTGGAATCATCCTTGGATTTCATTTGTATGTCTCAGTGATTGGCTTGGGGTCTAATGTTTTTAGACTAAGTCAATCACTTGGTCAATGAGAACCTTGAATCTATGGCCTCAAGGATTGAGTTCACAACTAGAGTGGACTCAGAGGTTGATGTTGTATCAATTGGTCTGGGGCTATGGCATTGCTTCCTAGAAGACATAGGGATTGCCTTGCTATTTTGCAAAAGTATACAACAAGTTCAAGCTTGAGATTTAGCCTATGCCTTGGAGTTCTATGTTTTTGGTTCTTGTGATGTGAAAAGTCTCTTGGATTACTTGATCTCAATTTTTACAAGCTTCATATTTGGGTTCTCAAGGCACTATGATGTTTCAATACAATGATTTCAAAGCATACAAGATCTCAAGGCACTTTAATTCCAAACATACAAGAGCAATTTGTGCAAAATCAGGCTCAATTTCACACTCAATAGTGAAATGTGAAAAATCAAGCTTTCTTGCTTTCAAAACCAGGATGTGTGTATGCAAGTAGACTCACAAAGGACCTCAGTCCTTGAGTAGTAAGCATCTATGTGGGAGTAAAGTGTGCATGAGTGTGAAGTGTGTGAGGGAGTTCAAAGTGTGTGAGTAAACCGCATGCGAATGAACTATATGTGAGTGAACTTTGTGGGAGTGAAGTGAACTACATGTGAGAAAACTTTGTAAGAGTAAACCATGTGCAAGTGATCTATGTGAGTGAACTACGTGTGAGTGGGGGTGTGAGATGTATGTGGATTAATTTTAGTACTCTGTGTGTGTGTGTGTGTGTGTGTGTGTGTGTGTGTGTGTGTGTGTGTGTGTGTGTGTGTGTGTGCGTGCGCGTGCGCGCACATAGTGTGCAAGTATAGGGAGTGTAGGGTTTGTGTGTAAAGAGGTATATGATGTAGATGTTGTGTGTTGAGGGTATTTAGGGTGGGTTAAGGGAGTTATATGCATGTATGTGAATGAGGTAGATACGTTTTTGTGTGGGGTGAGTTGTATAAGTGAATGAGGTGGTGCTATTGGTGTGAAAGTGCATGTGAATGGGTTTTTAATTTTATGTATTAGTGTGAATGTGTCAGTATGTGAATGGATTTGTTTATGTATATGTGAATCGTTGGGTTTGTGTGTGCCAATGGGACTACTAAGTGTGTGGCTAGTGTGTGAGAGTGAAAATGGGTGTGCATGTGAAGGATCCAACTAAGTGAAGGAAAGTGCATGGAACTAGTATGTGTGCATGTGTGGGAATGGTGTGTAAAGTGAGGGGATGTGGAAGAGTATATAGACTTAATAATGTGTTAGCATAATGGGGTGAGTGTAAAGAATTGATTCATAGAAGGTTGAGTGATGAGCGTGCTGGAGATGTCAGTAGCATGTGTGAATGGGTGTAAGTGGCCTAAATGTGTGCATGCATGGGTATGAGTGAAACATGTGAATGGTTGCATGTGTAGCATAAACTGACCTTATAATGAATGTTATGATGACTATGTGTGAAGGGACTTGACTTGATCCATCATGGCATGATGAATCGACAAGGGGCCTAATGAACTCAATGATGGATTGGCCCATTTGCATTTCAAGATTTGTGCCGCATTTGCATTTTCAAATTTTTATGTTTTAGGGTTTTCACAATTGTCAATGAGGGTTTGCATCTTCTTTTGGGCATTCTACCTCTTTGTGGCTCTAAGCCAATCATTTCGTAATGCATGCTTGTTCCTTAGCCTAATTAAACCTAGCCAATGCTATTCTAATTACATATATATGAATGTAGCCTATGCAATAGTCGAAGTGGGACAAATACAACTACAAGTGATGAATACATTTTGCACGGGAGGGAACCCAACTCTCACAAAATAATACAACCATGATAATGTGATGTCCATGAAGTACAAAAATATCACAAGTAAAAAAGTAATATCCTTGTAAAGTTAATTATGCCCTTTGCACCTTGATTAACTTTAACTTTCTTTGACTTTTCCTTTGATTGTAGCCTTCTACATTTCATGTCAATACTAGCAAAGGCAAGGCCCTACTTTCCTTAAACATATCTACAATTATCATAGGTTGCAAGATGACTATTAGATCAATGACCATAGTTTGTGTCAAGTTTTTGGAGAAGTCTCCTCAAGCTCTTAGGAATCCAAACCAACCTCTTGTTGGCCAACCACCCTCGAGGTGAGAGAGAGTAAATCACGTGTTAGACTAATGTATAATCAATTACTATTAAGATAATTGGATGGATTTACTTCCCTTTGTTGAATTCACCTACAATAATTTAAGTCAAACCGCTACTATGCAAACTCCATTCTTTGCATACTATGGAATATGCCCTAAAATGGAGATGTATATGACTCGCCCAATAAAGAATGTAGGAGCTATGAATCTAGTTGAACACTTATCAAAGATCCATAAGGAGTTAAAGTTGTGTATTCAACAAGCCAAGAAAGATATAAGGACCATGCCAATCAACAACAAATGCATCATCCAACTTGCAACATCAAAGATTTGAGTATGGCTTTTATGGCAAGATTTATATTTTTATCGTTGGATTATCAAATACTTGGCCACTCAAGATTATTGGCTAAGTGAATCTAGTCACTTATTGTCTCTTATTATCGCAATCCATGAGAATTCACCTAGTATTCCATGTCTCAATCTTGGAGCCTTGTCATACATCTTCAACAAGGCGGTGGGAGGGAACTTGCAACAACCATCACTTTTGAAATCAAAGGTCACCCAAAGTATGAAGTTGAGACTATCCTTGATTCCAGAATCTCTTATAAAAGGCTTGAATACCTTGTTCATTGAAGGGGCTATAATGCTCCTTAACAAATATGGAAACCAACTTTCCATCTTCGATGAGCACCTACTAAAGTAAACGGGTTTCATCAATGACATCCATTGATGCCAAGAGCCTTAGCAAGAAACCCCACCACTCCTTGTGGAACTTATTGCTAAAAGAGAGGGTAATGTCACAAATACTAAGAAACATAGTATCTTTTAGAAACTTCTAGAGAACAAGGTTTTAGTAGGTTCTATGGAAGGGTCTATAAGACACTTACATTATTCCTTATATTGGTTATGCAATCAGTGATATCATTATCTATAAGCTTCGCCTTAACCTCCTCAACTCGTATAAATAAGGATCTTGGGCTATGACCCCATTAGTCTTACCAACACCAATTGTGAGGCTCCTCTAAAGTAGGCCCTCTCTAATTCTAGTTCAATCCATATATCTCTAATTCTTATCTTGTTCCTTATATTAGCGTTACTTATGTAATCAGTGATATCATTATCTAGAAGCTTCCCCTTAACCTCCTCAACTCTAGTATAAATAAGGATCTTGGGCTATGACCCCATCAGTCTTACCAACACCAATTGTGAGGCTTCTCTAAAGTAGGCCCTCTCTAATTCTAGTTCAATCCATGTATCTCTAGTTTTTATCTAGTCTTGTCTCTGGTCTAGTCTTGTATCAAGGTTGTGTTGTATCAATCTTGTATTAAGAAATACATTGTTGTATTTTATCCTTTCATAATAAAGAAATAAGTTCTTCAAGTTATTCTCTTGTAAGTTGTGAGGCAATAATAAAAATGACTAGGTTGATGTGGGAAAAAATGTCCCATACTTGCACTACACAATAAAACCTTGCACTAATTGGATCCTCAAGTATGGGACAACATCCCAAGCTTTCTTGGAGTTTTGACCCTTTTCTTAGTTGCACTTGCACAAGCACTCATACTACATAATAAGATACACACACACACCCAAAGAGAAACATACTAATTGCAAGTTGTTGAAGATCAAAGAAGCACCCAACCACATGAGTAGATATCTATCCTCTACATCAACCCTGCGTCCATCGAACTATCATTCACCTCCTAGAGTTACCACCCCTAAAGTTGCAACAATAACCTTATCATACCATCAATAAAGACAACCAATCATCTAGAAGGACTGTTCGTTCATGACCATCACTTACATGAATCTCTACACTATTGCATGCCATGACACTAGCACCCATCTAAGATGAGGATAATGTCAACCCCATTTTGAAGCGAATCTAGAAAAACAATAGAAACACAAGAAATTGAGAAGTAAACGTTACATGTACAAGTTTTTTATCTAACAAGAAATACGTGTAACTATTTTTTCTAAAGATATTATATTTAGTTATTAGCATTACCAACTTCAAGGGAGATAATTCTTCACCTACCACATGAAAAGTATAGATTATCAAGCTTAAATGTAATTTACTCTTTATCCAAGGGGCGATGAAGCCAAGATATATTATGCAACCCTTCACCTTGAAGGTTCTACCTACACTTAGTAGAGATATATGCAAAAGAATGGGGACGAGCTTGGTACATACGATGAACTCAAGCAACTAGCTCTACCAATGAAAAGGTCTTGGGATCAAGCCAACAGATGAGTAGAAGGAAGAACCATGCAAGCAACGTAAAGAGGTAGGGACAAAATCATGTTGAGTGCATGGTGAACATAGCAAGCACTCTGGTGGCTAGTAAACCTAGGGAGTCTCTCTCTCTCTCTCTCTCTCTCTCTCTCTCTCTCTCTCTCTCTCTATGGGTGTGGCAATGTTAGGGTTGGGAAGTTGACCAAGCACAACTAGCGATCCTCATTACTCGACTAGGAGGCACAACAAGACTATTGGGTAAAAGGGCCGATTGAATGACAACCCCCAATTTAATGGCACACAATTGTGACAAGGGCTACCTAAAATAGCTACAATATCAATGTTTCTAATTGGCTAAAAGAAAGGTGGATGTGCATCTCTTCATTCCACATCATGTTCTTAAATTGGCTTAAACATGTTTCAATTCTCTAGTCATTTTTTGCATAACACAAGCAAATGCTTTGATTGCTCAATTTTTGTCCTGGAAAGCTCCAAGGTTTTTTCCTTGGGCTTTTTTCACCTTCACAAAACACCATGCACATAATGATCTAGGCAAAGAGGGGTTGATAGCTTTCACAAAACTAGCCCCTTTGCCTGCTCTATCATAGAATAGAGCTATTGTCATAAATAGACTACAAGTGTCAACCTAGTTTAAATGCAATAGCAAAAATAGAGACAGAGAGAGAGAGAGAGAGAGGAGAGATTATAGAAAGAGGAGAGAGAATGAAGAGAATAGAGGGGAGAAAAAAGAGAACGTAGAGATTTAAAAAAAATTGGGTAGAGCATAAAAAATTTTGGAGAGGGAGAGGTAAGGGAGTAAAGAAAAAGTGGGGAGAAAAATAAATTTTGAGAGGGTAAAGAAAAAGGAAAAAATCGGGGAGAGAATTAAAAGTATAGGAAGAGAGGGAAAAGAAAGAAAAACTTAGACAAAGAAAATTAAAATAGAATAAAAATTTTAGAAAGAGAGGGAAGAAAGGAAAACTTGGCGAGAAATTTCATACGTGCAAATCCCTCTCCTCTCTCTAATGGGGGGGCGGGGGGAGGGGAGATGTAGATTCTAAAAGAGTTGTAAGAAAACAGGCTGCTTCAGAAGGGTTAACATCATCATTGAGCTACAATATCAATATGAATCTATAATATTGTTGATACCGAAAATAAAGCATATATCTGCTATATATATGTTTGAAGTTTGAATGAGACAAGCTACTATTTCTATTTCTAAATTCTTAGGCGCGTTTGAGGAAACCAGCCAATAGAAAATACGTTATTTTCGAATTTAACTCTTAGGGAATCAAAGGGAGAGAGACACCAATCGACTTTGCTAGCACTACTAGTCTACCAGGCCAGGCAAAGGCAAAGGTGAAGAAGAATCAGGATGTTCATATGCAAGATGAAGACAATATAGATTTACTTTGCTAGTCGTTAGGCTTGCGTGAGGCTGTGAGAGCATGCAGCCAGTTACAGAAAATGACTGTTTCCTATTTGGAAATGACGATTTAATATAAATCCACGTTTGATCTGGATATCAAAACCTGATTTATTCCCCTCCAGAGGAAGCCGTTACGTAAGTCAAGGTGTTTGCATTACCCCATACAAATCTTGACGTCCTTGGCCATGATTTGGGCTTTCTTGGTTTTTCTCGTATAAATTCGCTTGGTCAGTACATAAGTGTAATGGAACAGGTATTCTTAAATATATACTGTATGTGGATCGATTAGAGCTGCAGCAGAGGTCAGGAACTCACTCGTGACATGGACACATATCTATCAGCTAGTTTACTCGTACATATAAGCTAGACTGGTAAGAGCTCATATCTGGAATCAGCTCATATGTCCATCAGAGCTCCTCCTCATATCTGGATGGCTTCAGTTCACATTCTGTGGAAGCCAGAGATGGAATACTGAGGTCAGGTCCTCAAATCAACTACAATGACACTTATGTTATCCCCGCTGCCTCTCTCATGGGCTGCAGTGACCAGCACCGAGGCTGCCAGCTGGGCACCAGTCATGGCCATGCTGCCGCTTGATTGAGCAGCATTCAGGCATTTCCTTGCAATGCTGCAAGCATCCTCATTGCTGACCACGTCCCAGAGCCCATCACTTGCCAATATCAAGCACTCGTCCTCGCCTGACCTCGGCGTGAAGGTCATCTCAGGTTCTGCAATCACATATGGCTTCAGAAAGTGGTCTCCTGCACCCAGGAAAAGGGATTGATGTGAGGCCACTGCACATTTGCAGCACAATCATATCAGATTCTAACCTGATCCGTCGACGCATTAGTCATCTCTGGCTACTCATTATCCAAATACACACTTGAATTGGGCAAAGATCATCCGAACAGACCTCTATTGCCCAACATGACAATTCAAGTACACCCCTACCATGCAGACATGCTACTACTACCCACTCCATTGAATATACAACCATCCGACATGGATCAAGAAAATCTAGCCTAAAGCGTCCCCTGCAGACTTTATTTATGGTAAATTTCATCTGCTGCCTCATACTGTGAACAACTGAATTGCATGGATGATTGATGCATAGCACGTCAGTGTATAGAGCATTCATTCCACGTCTTACCGATAGCTCTGGACATGGCGAGCACTCCAAGTACTCGATAACCGTCCCAGTAGATCACTCTGCCACCAGCAGCTTCAATGCGGGCCATTTCATCTACTCTGTCAGGCTGATTTAGAAGAACAGAAAGAAATTCTCCAGATTAATGATGATCGATTTACAACACATTAATCGGTTCTGATCATTTGAACAAATAAAGCATAATACATGAAGGAGGCTTGTCCATGAAAACGAGTTACAAGGGTTGATTCAAGGCAGGTGAGTCCACATTTTGATGATTACAGCACAATGAAACACTATTAAAGCACAAAGAAACACTATCCCCAGTTGAATGATAAACCTTATAAAAGATTAGTCCCCCCCAAATCAGTGATCGAAGACAATTTGTATGTATGTGTGTGAGTTTTTTTTCCTTTCGCCTTTCGGCAATATTGATTGATAGATATAAGACCCACATTTTTCACCCGAAAGGTGGGCATTCAGAATTGGGCAGCTCCTCAGTGCCTTACCCTTGAATCAAAGTACCTTACCCTTGAATCAAATTAGTACAATTCACGGATAATGGCAGAGTCGTCAATTAAATTATTTAAACAACATAATGCAGCAGTAGTATTAGTCATTACGGTACCAACGTAAGAACAAACCAATGCCTCCCAAAAAGCATTAACGAAGAAGCGTAGATCACAAATCCTCGGGGTTCGACAGAAAGACAGCATTCTTGTATGGGAAAATGCCTAGAATCTCATGCGTTTGTCCCTGGTTAAATGATTGAGTGATGAAAGAAGTATTAATGCAACAAATAACTGTAAAATGACGGTCACAATTTAAAGCATAATGCAAGAAACAGCAAGCCATGAAGAACAAGAGTGTGGATGACGCAGATACACAGAGAGAGAGAGAGAGGGCAGTCACTTTGTGGTCAGTGGACAAGGGGATTGCTCGGCCATTGCGGGAGAGGACAGCTCTCGAATCTCCGCAGTTGGCCACGATGATATCGCAGCAGCTCAGCACTGCCACCACTGCGGTCGATCCGACGGTGTCAGATGGCGGACCTTCCTCCACCGTCGGATCCATGCCAGCTTGATCAGCAGTACTGCTCATCCTCAAGCTGCTGTAATTGATCTGATCAATAACGGGGCTGCTGGGCCGCATCAACAATTCCCTGTCCATGCGCAAGAAGGAGGCGGCCATGGCTTTCTCCCACGTCTCTGCTGCAATAATATTATGTACACTGAGATTACGCGGCCCACATTTTTGGCTCTGAATGACGTTATATTCGGCTACGTTTGCTGCTGTTGCTGCCGATTCTACTTCTGAGGATAAGGGTACGCTGATGACCCTATGGTTTTGTTCAGCATCGTCGCGAGGACGATAATGCAGGCTCATGCCGTGCGCGACAATGCCATTGTGGCAGCTTGCCATAACTGTATTCAGGAGCTCCTCCACCAGTGCATGATGCAGCCGCCGTCGGCAATGGTTAGCTGCCTGCAATTGATTTACATGAAATTCCATTAAGCCGATGTTCATGATTAGGTTCGAGCATTAAGCTAGCTACCTACACATATGTACACAAGAACTATCAGGCCAATTCCCACATTGCAAAGTGACCATCATGAGCTTCTTCTACAAGGGAGGGAAAACACACACACAGCCCGGCCTAGGTATGGTCGGGGGCGGGGGCGGGGGCGGGGGCGGGGGTTTGCAGCCCCAGTTTCCCACAGGGCCTCGAGGGACCACGCACTTGGCTAGGTGCGGTGCGGTTGGAAACAAGGGGGCTGCCAACCCCAGCCGCGGGGCTCCCGAGATCCCAACTGCACCAAATAAGGTGTATCGTGGGAAAACCAGAGAAAAATCCTTTTTCTTCAATTTCCCAAACCGTCACATGCATTAACAGCCAAGTCATACGCATTTTTAAGCATAAGAATCCACATTCATCAAACACATATTACTGCAACTGTGGTTTTTTTCTTCTTCTTTTTCTTTTTGGAGAGGAATACAGGCTCGTAGTTGCGCTCTCCCCATCTGCATATGTGACAACTCCGTTGTAGGAGCACGAGGAAACATTGGATTGCACCACACATAGATCTTTCAAGCTTCACGCTAAGGAAGCACTTGAAATTGGCGAGTAAAACTATGTATTTCCGGGACTCGGCATATTTTCGTCCTCACGTAGTTTTGATTGCGCTTTCCAAAACTCAAGCGGGGCTCTAGGGTAAGCGAACTCTATCGACTGGGTTAATTTGTACTTTTAAGAGTGTGGCCAATCTGAGATTTTGAAGGTAAGTGCAGACGGTTAGGTTGCTAGAAGTAAGGGCCCGATCGCTAATGTCGATTTGGCTAGCATCCCTTCTGCCTCACATGGCACTTACACAGCAAAGGTAACATAATGTAAAAACTTGAGGGAATTCGGTATTATGTCCCACCTCCCACCGAGACACTGTCCACCAGAGTCTATGTCGGGCGTTATTTTTGTTTATGTTCCAGTTCTAAACAATTGTTCAAGCAACAGGGAGGAGGAATCGTACCTGCACACCTCCATGGCCGTCGTAGACACCAAAGAAATGCAAAGGGCTTAACGTTGATGAGAGCTGATTACACTTGTGATTGTCCTCAGATCTCTCCAATGATAAACCCTGGTCCGCAGCTGCAGCCGATAGCGAGTTGCAGTTAAGACAAGGCACCGATAGGAAGCTGTGCTTCACAGCAACTGCGTCCTCCATCTCTCTTCTTCTCCCACGCACAGACCTCACTCCCGTGTCAGGAGGTGAGCGCAGACGAAGCAGCAGACCAGCTCCGCTCATAAAAGTACTTACAGAGGGTGGAGTTGTGTCAACACGAGTTCCGGGAACAGTAGAAGAAGACGGAATAACTGCTATGCTGCTTTCTTGCTGCACCTTCCCACTGTTCAACATATCGCCCTGCTCCATTTCTTGCCCTGCAACTCTTGCCATCCTGCCCTCTACACACTACCCCCGTCGAAAAGAGTGCTACGCTCCAAAAGCTTAATATTGCACGGTGTCACACATGAATGTCCACCTAAAATCCCCGAGCTTCAAAGAGTAGTAGTAGCTGCAGCCACTCTACCTTGCAATCTTGCTAGTCCACCAGAAAATTGTGTCACCCCTTGTGTAGAGGTCAATCATCACCATCAGTAACAGCAACATGTATATGCCATAACCCCATCTGTCAGCAAACATGAAGGCCCGTGCCTGCAAGCTGAGCTTCAGTAAGTGCTGCAGTGGTGGATTCGCTGGTCTGCCACATAAGGACCACTCAAATCGGATATTTAAAGGCGGGGCTTGCCTGCACATGATCGACGAACGAAACTAGAAGTAGCTGCACCGGCAATCAGCTGCAGCAGAAAGCTCCAGAAAATAGTTCTCATTCACGCTAGCTAAACGGAGGCTTCCAGAGAGAGATGCACGCAGGAGCGCGCGCGCGCGTACACACACACACACTCTCTCTCTCTCAACTAAACCCCAATGTCTTCCATCATGGTGAGTCGTGACCAGCAATATCACGTGTTGGAAACAGATAGAAAGGAGAGATAGGGCTCACGGGCGGGAAGCTTCTGGAGGTGAATTAGCAAAGGCACGAAAAAAGATGAACAAGCAGTTTCAATGGCGGAATCTTCTCTGCTTGTGGCCGCAGCTACAACCACAGAGAGAGAGAGAGAGAGAGATGACGACTCTGGAGTGACAGGAAGGGGAAGGAAGAGATCAAGATGAGAGGGGCTGGTCCGAATGTTGAGTTCCGATATCTTTTTTATGTAAAAGGCTATTTATGCGCCCCCTCCCGCTCTCTCTCTCTCTCTCTCTCTCTCTCTCTCTCTCTCTCTCTATATATATATAAAAGGCTATTTATGCGCCCCCCCCGCTCTCTCTCTCTCTCTCTCTCTCTCTATATATATATATTAATAACCTACTAAATTCTGGAATGAGAGATGAGAGACTAGGCAGGCACAGGGTAGACTTGACTTGTGTTTTAATTTGTTTTCTCGTTTTTGCAACAAGGTTGGCGGGTCCCTTTCATTGCCGGCCCAGCTGGCCATACCAAGTTTCCCAGGCTCCAGCTTGAGACGCGTGGCAGACATTATTGTTCTGACTGACGATTGCCAACCCAGGCTGGACACGCTGCAGCCTGCAGACCGCGGTCCTGCTGCTCTTTCGCTTCGTTCGTCCCGGGGGCCTGCCCTTGAGGCTTGGGCCTTTTATATATGATGTGTTGTGTTGTGAGTCGGGACGGTCAGAAAAGATTTGAGAGAGAGAGAGAGAGAGAGAGAGAGGTTAAACTTTAGAACAAGGAAAGAGCAAAGAGAGTGTGATGTGAAAGCCTGCTAGCTGAGAGTACCCTCAGTTAGCGCCACGTGGTGCCTTTTGGAGGCGCTGTCAGTCTGTGACCACACCCTGCCGCTTTCCTTGTCCGCCCGCACTGGCCCCACTAAACCAGGCGTCTAAGAACCTGTTTCCACCGCGCCACCAGGTTTGGAACTTCTAGGCTCTAGCGAATCGGCAGGTTTGCATGCTCTGGGGTCCCAATGGGTTTGTGAATCCCAAACCTTTTCCGGCCACTGTTGGAGGTGTTGCCCAAAAAGGTTTCCTGCTACCCTCTCGTGTATGAAATTTTTTCACTTTGGTAGTCGTTTTCCTACTGACCTCCATCGGCCCAGTAGAGCTTTTCATATTTTATTCATCTACAAACCAGTCGCATGTGCAAACATGTCTCAATAGGCTCCCAACCAGTCATCGAACTGGTTCAGAGCCGTTTTGATGGTGGGGGCTAATCCTAAGAGGGACTTCACACTGAGTTTCAAAGGGCACCTCAAACCACAGCAGTCGTATGGGTAATGGTTGTTACCTTTAACAACTACCTTTAATGGTTGTTAAAGGTAAATGACTAAGTACATGTAAGGGGATGATCCTTCTCCCGCTACAAAGATAATCTATTCTATTATATATTATTTTGGTTACATGTTAGAGAGACCCTAGACCTCCGGAGGGCCTCTCGAACCCAGAACCTCTTCCAAACCTAATCAAATTTTGAATAAGGCCTAATGACTTTCCAAGTTTTGGAGTGACTTCCCATGAGATCATATCTCCAACTCTTGCCAAGGGGGGGGCCCTCGAACTTTTTGCATAGGCCAAAAAAAGAAAATCCTAGCTCCCAAACCTCAAAAAGTATTTCTAAGGTAGGAGAGAGTGAGAGTAATCCTTTTGGATAATAAAAATACTATCAAAACAAGGAAAAGCAAAAAATAATAATTAACTATGATAAACACACTAAGTATTACCCCATTTAATTCTAAGGGTTTGATTGACCCAAAAAGGGCTACACAAGATAATGTGATGAAAAACTGGAATACTATTTAGATTTATGAGTGCCTTTTTTTTTTACTAAACACTCCCCCTACAAGTGGAGGTCCATGTATTTGAATACATCTCAACTCGAAAGATATGTTTGCAAGGTTTCATGTGATCCAAATACTAATCGGGTTACTGCTCATTTTGAGATGGCCAAAGATTTTGTCTTTGCCCCTAATAACCCCTTAGAAAGGGATAAAACTTGGTCTTTATTGCTAGTTTCACAATGCCCCCTAATCTTATATCTTACTTCTTATTACTATATTATTTTCATTGTAGATTTGGAAAGCCCGAACTTCCAGAGGGCTTCCCGAACCTATCCCTTTTCCAAACCTTCCTTTTTCAATCAAAACCCCTTCCCTTCCCCTCTTTCTCATGTGTAATCTCTCCTTTTCTCTTCCCCCTCCCTTTTTTTCATTAAAGCTCCCTCTCCCCCTTTCTTTTGAATTAAAACCCCCTCCCCTCTCTCTCACTTATAATCTCTCTCTTTCTTTTCCCCTCCCTTTTTTAATTAAATTCATCCTCCCTCCCCCCTCTCTCTCTCGTTTGTGGGGCCTAGATTTTCTCTCTCTCTCTCTCTCTCTCTCAAATTAAAATTTTTAATTAAATATTTTTTAAAGTTTTTTAAACATATATTTTCACACACTTTGAGAGAGAGATAGAAGAAGAGAGACACAGAGAGAGAGAGAGAGAGAGAGAGAGAGAGAGAAGAAGAAGAAGAAGAAGAAGGATAAATAGAAGAAGATGGAGAGAGGAGGAGGGAAAGAGGGAAAAGAAAAGAGAATAAAGCTTTTTTTAATTTAAAGTTTTTCTATCATACTTTTTCATGCACTTTGAGAGAGAGAGAGAGAGAGAGAGAGAGAGAGGAGGAGGAGGAGGAGGAGGAGGAGGAGGAGGAGGAGGAGGAGGAGGAGGAGGAGGAGATGGAGAGAGGAGGAGGGAAAGAGGAAAGAGAATAGTCTTTTTTTAATTAAATATTTTTCTTCTCCTTCTCCCCCCTCTCTCTCATGTGTAGGACCTAGGTTTTCTCTCTTTCTCTCTCTCGCTTAGATTAACTTTTTAATTTAAACTTTTCTTTCAATTAAATATTTTTAAAAGTTTTTTAACTTTAAAATTTTTCGAATATAATTTTCACACGCTTTGAGAGAGAGAGAGAGAGAGCGAGAGCGAGAGAGCGAGAGTAGAGAGATCATAAGTACTTAGTGGGGTGGTTGGACATGTAATAGTAGGATGGTGGAGAGGAAGTTGGCATGAATGGCATGAGGATTGCATTGTTGAAGAAGAAGAAGAAGAAGAAGAAGAAGAAGAATGATAAAAAGAAGAAGATGGAGAGAGGAGGGGGGGAAGAGGAAAGAGAATAGTATTTTTTTAATTAAGCATTTTTCTTCTCCCCCTCCCCCCTCTCTCTCATGCGTAGGGCCTAGGTTCTCTCTCTCTCTCTCTGTGATTAAACTTTTAATTAAATATTTCTAAATTTTTTTAATTTAAAGTTTTTTGACAGTTTTTCACACACTTTGAGAGGGAGATAGAAGAAGAAGAAGAAGAAGAAAAAGAAGAAGAAAGCGGAAAAGAGAAAGAGAGATGGGGGAAAACAGAAAAGAAAAAAGAGAAAAGTCATTTTTTAATTTAAATATTTTTTGAGAGAGAGAGGAAGGAGAGAGGGGGGAAAGATAAAATTTAAAAGAGAAAGAGGGAGAGAAGAAAAAAGGAAAATTAGGAGAAAGGGGAGGATAAAAAAAGGGGGTGGCGAAAGAGAGAGAGAGAGAGAGAGGAGAAGAGAGAGAATTATATATAAGGAAACGATAAAATTTACACACTTTAAGAGAGACTTGGGGGGAAGAAAGAAGGAGAGAGAGAGAGGGGGGGAAATTGAGAGAGAGAGGGGGGGAACATGTAGAGAGAATTATAGAGTGAGGAAATATGAAATTTAAAAAGAGAGAGAGAATAAAAAATAGAGGAGAAAGAGAGAAGAAAAATGTAGAGAGAAGACAAGGGGAGAGAGAGAGAGAGGAGAGAAGGAAAAGAGAGGAGAGAGGGGGGAGAATAAAAGGAGAGAGAGAGAGAGAATTTAAACTTTTTTAATTAAATATTTTTCAGAGCCTTTTTTAATTTAAAGTTTTTCAAACATAATTTTTCACACACTTTGAGAAAGAGATAGAAGAAGAGAGAGAGAAAGAGAAGAAGAAGAAGAAGAAAGAGTATAAATAGAAGAAGAAAAACATGGGATATAGTCTTTTTTTCTCCCCCTCCCCCCCTCTCTCTCGTGTAGGGTTCTCTCTCTCTCTCTCTCTCTCTCTCTCTCAACTTAAACTTTTTAAGTAAATATTTTTAAAATATTTTTTACTTTAAAGTTTTTTGACATAGTTTTTCATACACTTTGAGAGGGAGATAGAAGAAGGAGAAGGAGAAGAAGAAGGATTAAAAAAATAAGAAAAAGAAAGAGAAAAAGATGGAGAGAGGGGGGAAAGAGAAAGGGAATTATAAAGGCAAGAAATAAAAAATTTAAGAGAGAGAGGGAGAAAGAAAAAAGGAAAAGAGAGGAGAGAGAGAGGGGAGAAGAAAAGGGGGGAGAGAGACAGAGAGAGAAAAGAAGAAGAAGAGAGAGAATGTGAACACATAGAGAAAATTATAGGGAGAGAGAAAAGATAAAATTTAAAAGAAAGATAAAATGAAAATTTTTAAAGAGAGAATAAGGAAAAAGAAGGAAAAAAGAGGAGATAGAAGGAAAAGAGAGAGAGAGAGAGAGAGAGAGAGAGAAGAAAAATAAGAAAGAGAAAAATAGAAAAAAGATGGAAAAAAAGAAAATTCTTTTTTTAATTTAAATATTTTGAGAGAGAGAGAGAGAGAGAGAGAAAGAAGGGAACATGTAGAGAGAATTATAGAGAGAGGAAACTTAAATTTTAAAAAGAGAGAGAGAGAGAGAGAGAGAATAAAAAATAGAGGAGAAAGAGAAGGAAAAGAGAGGAGAGAGAGAGAGAGAGAGAGAAGGAAAGCGCAGAGAGAAGAAAAGGAGAGAGAAAGAGAGAGAGAGAGAGAGAGAGAGAGAAGAAAAAAATTAAAAAGAAAAGAGAGAGAGAAGAAGAAAAAAATGAAAAAAGAGGAGAGAGAGAGAGAAGGAAAAGAGAGGAGAGAGGGGGAAAAATAAAAGGAGAGAGAGAGAGAATTGGACACATGGAATTTGGGGGGGAGAGAGAGATAGAGTAAATAAAAAGTAGAAATAGAGAGGGAAAAGAGGAGAGAGAAAGATGAGAAATGGATTGTTGAACGAAGCACATGTGGAATGCTAGTGGAGCAACAAAGCTGCCGCAAAGCAGTGTTTCGCTAGTGGAACTTTAGTATCGTTGAGACCATAAAAGATAGGTATATGGGAAAAGAACAAAGTGTCTTAGGTAAATAAAATATCTCTAAAATCTAGTTAAGGCTTATCATCGACTTGTTGATATTAGTCATGAGAGTGGCTTTACATGGACCAATAATCAAGATAGTTCTAACCTTAGAAAAGCTAGACTAGATAGGTTCTAGTTTACTTACCACTTTATTAGAATAAAATGTAAAGTTGATGAAAACATTTTGATGTCTAGTCATTTTCCTTTATCATTATTCCTATCTAGTTACTGTCATGTAATTAAATCTAGTTGGTTTCATACAAATCCAACACAAAATGGTTAAAGAAGTGATGAAGACCATATGGGATGAATCATTTACCTAGATGCTCACCAACTCTTGCTTAGAAAAGAGAAATAAGAGGAACTCAAGAGTATTTAAGATTAGTTAAATCCAATCTAGTTAGGAAAAGGAGAGAGGATAGAGGGAGGAAATATACTGTGATCATATACTTGGGATATAGAGTTGAAATGGGGGAATCACGTATCCAAAATGAATATTTAAGAGTTAAAAAAAGAACTTAGAAGAGTGGAGGAGGTTGATGATGCAAGTGTACACCTATTCAACAAAAACAATGATGGGTAGGTAAAGTAGATAGCCCCTCCAAAGAGATGTTCAATGTCCTAAAAAAGAAAAAAGCAAAAGACTTTGTCCCTATGCTCATTAAAGAGGATGGAACCAAAGCCCAAAATAAGTCTGAGAATCTAGTCATTACCAAGCTCTTCATCTCTTCAAGAGTGAATAAACATTTTAACAACTTAACGAAGGCCATTGGCCCACATTACGGTAAGCTAGTCCCTCAAACCATGGTTGACATTCTCTAGCCAAGGGTAGAGTCTAGGTCTTGATGGATTGCCTAGCAATTTCTTCAAAGAATACAAATAATTTCTCATTCAACCTCTCTTAAAAGTATAAAGCAGATCACCATGATATGGGGCCTTTCCTCACATTACCAATGATGGACTATTCAAATTAATCCATAACAAGTACGAGATGGAATCTCTAACCAAATGGAGGCCCATCACTTGCCTCCCTTTACCACGGTCATACCTGTCATTCCTGCCTCTAACTGTCAAAGCATGACTACCACGAGAGGCATCCAAGTTTTTGCGATTCACCTCTTCCTGAAGAAGAGCACTCTCAACATCTGCCAATTTTAGAGTAGCACTAGAGGCACAAAGAGCAGTGCGAAATACATCCGATGACTCATTCAGAGTCCCAAGCAAGAAAAGAGGAGTTATTTCCTCTCCAAAGGTGATATCCTGCGAAGTCAGGTTCTTCAGTATAGTATGGAACTGGCTCAAGTGAGCAGACATAGTCGCATTATCCTTCATGCACAGATCCATAAGCTGCTTCAACCAGTACATCTAACTCGCCGGACTTTTCTTATCATAAAGATTCTTGATCTTATTCCATAGATCCCATGCACTCTGTGCTTCCTCAAATACATTATAATGTACCTGTTCAGTGAGAGACAATACAATCGTGGACTTGCATAGGTCATCAAGTTCAAGCCAATCGTCATTGTCCATAGTTTCAGGCTGCTCCCCACTCAACCGAAGTGGCTTAATCTGAGATTTCTGCACCAAAACCTGCCATATTTGACTCTTCCAGTAAGAGTAGTTGGTACCATCCAACTTTATAATGTTAAAGATGGCACTATCATGCGAAGATGACGCCATTATGCAGGCTGGAAATGCCCAAACAGTCCAAAACTGCTTGTTGTTTTACTGCAGAAACTGCCCAAAAATGACCAAAACGGGGTCCAAAGGGCGAGCAAAGTGTGCCAAAAGTTGCTGCCCACTTAGTACTAGGTGCGGTACACCAAATCAGGATATTTCAGCATGAAAAGTACACCTCAGTCCACCAATAACTGCTTGCTGTAATAAATTGCAGGTATGCAGTCTAGAGAGCAAACTGTCCCAAAATAGGATCCAATGTCAAGCAAACAATGCTAGGTCCAAAGCCGGCATGAAACGGACATAAGCAAGGCCAATGACAGTGAAAAGAACATGAGCTCAACACCGAAGCATGTCAAAATAACATCTGCCAGTGAAAGGCACACCCCCAGACACTCTAGGCAAAGTGTTCCTGTAACTGCCAAAACCTGACACAAATAGGTGTCTACTCAAAGAGAAAGATCCAAATATGAGACTCAGCTCATAAGCATCCTCTGAACCAAGAGTACATCAATGCATATCCATAAAGATCGGAGTATGATCCCAAAGTCTCAATGCGTATGTAGCTGCTCAAGACATAAACTGCTCCAAATACATGTAAGTGCTCCAATAGCATGCAACTGTCAAAGGTCAAGCAAGCATGTAAAATGCTCCCACTGGCACAAAAGGCGTACAAAGGGAGCTCAGAAGCTCAAACAACCCAAGAGAAAGCACCAGTGATAAGTGACCCTGTCAATGCATCAAGCGCATCCAAGAAAGCATGACATACATGAAGCACCGGTCGTATTAACCATGAAGCAATACATAAGCCCAAATAAGCTCTCGGTCAACTCAATGACATCCAAATAGCAACCAAGATCAGTGATCAAGTAAGCCGGGAATGCTCAAATACATCCAAATCCAAGCTCCAAATGTCGGTATGGCATACACGAACCAAATAGCATATGTCACGAACCAAAGCATGTAATGCAAAAGCCTAACTGTCAAGCAGAGACATGAGGCATAGGCGGTCCACGAGCATGCCAAGTCGGTCCAAATGCCAGTGAAGACGGAGCTAATGCGAAGCTTAAAAGCATCCCATAATCTCATACATATGCTCAAAGTCATCCCTAAATGTCAGAGACATCATGCCAAAGCTCAAAGCATACATCTGGTATCGGTAGGTAAGTGCCAAAGCATGTAAAGTACCTTCAGCCCACTATTATTCCAGCATGTATTTACTGTTCTAAACAGTAGATTTCAGCCCTGTATTCAAGCCAAAAT
Source organism: Lygodium microphyllum (assembly GCF_053477565.2). Taxonomy (NCBI): domain Eukaryota; kingdom Viridiplantae; phylum Streptophyta; class Polypodiopsida; order Schizaeales; family Lygodiaceae; genus Lygodium; species Lygodium microphyllum. The sequence goes on from NC_141139.1 coordinate 30,265,837, forward strand.
CACTCCAAGTCGTCCCCAAATGTCAGAGACATCATGCCAAAGCTCAAAGCATACATCCGATATCGGTAGGTAAGTGCCAAAGCATATAAAGTACCTTCAGCCCACTGTTATTTCAGCATGTATTTACTGTTCTAAACAGTAGATTTCAGCCCCGAATTCAAGCCAAAATCATGGTCAAACCAAATGCATACATCCCCAATACATCCGGGTAGGAAGTAGACCGCATACGGGCATCAAATAGCTCCAATGGAATGAGACATAAGCAACAAATGTCAGTGTCAGGGGTGTTGCCCTGTTTCCAGTACTGTTATGCAGTGAATGACAGTTTCAAAACTGAGAATGATCAGCTCCCAACTTCAATGTCAAGCCAAAGCATCAAAATGACTTCCAAAAATGGCTCAAATGCCCTCCAAATAGGCCAATGATGAGTGCTCCATGAGCAACAAAGCATTCAGCTGTAAAACGTGGAGGTCAAAGTCTGAAAATGGGCGCCATATTCAGCGTGTTGAGGCCTGGAGTGCTGCTTTAATCACGTGGCTGAATGTTGAGTGTGGGGGGGCTCAATGATGGCCCAAGGTAGGCACATACCAAGCCATGAAGGCCCAATGCAAAGGGGAGGGAGGATATGAGCTATGGAGCTCAAGAAGAGTGGCTACCCTTTGCTGGCGGGATGGAGACCCAATGCGTGAAGCGAGTCGATGCGAAGGTCGGGAAGCACCGAGTCGAGCTCGAGCAAGAGAATGCCAAGCTCTGATACCAGTTGAAAGGTGAGAAGGATCGAAGCTTGCACACGAGCTATGGCGGGAGAGCAAGAGCAAGAAAGAGAGACAAGAAATGGAAACTCCAACAGTCACAATGTGTGACCGGGCCTTCCTTTATTCAAAATGTCACTAAAAGAATAAAGAATAAAGTGACGTGACGGGCGCCCACCACCTGCAGTGTGCAATGGCGGGTACTGTTAGTGTAGTAATACACGGGGCGGCACGGCGGAGGCGCCTTTACCCCCAACAGTCACTCGGCCCACTTGGCCAAACCCTAGTCAGCCGTCCGAGGAAACTGTCTGAGTCAACCCACTCGGTTGTCCGAGTCAAAGCTCTTTGCCACGTGGCACATCTGGCCTCGGCCCATTCTAGTCTCAAATTCGGCCCTTGGCCACACCCGGGATTCGGCCCTCGGCCAAGCGCCATTCAGCCCGTCCGAATAAAAATCATCCGAGTCAAATCTGAAAATTTGGCCCTTGACCCTGTGCCTCGGCCCATCCGAGTGACCTACTCGGACCCTGGAATTTGGACCAGTTGGTCCGAGTGCAACTTTTTGTCAAATCTGTCAGAAATTTGACCCGACCCGGCAAATACGCATTAGCGCAACCTGTCGAAATCCTTCGAGTGCTCAGAACTGGTCTCTAGCTCACGTGATAAGAGAAATTGTAGTGCGTAGCCGCTTAGTGGCTAGAAGTGGACAGTTGCGGAGCCCAAAGACTTGGACGCGAGCCGCTGAACCGTAAAACCTGATCGACCGGAAGCAAACAAGGCAACATACAAGGAAACCCTAAATTCTGACTAAACGGCCAGAAAATGGACCTACAAGCCTATCAGGCCGAAACAAGCGATAGTGTGTAGGATGCTAGGGAATTGGTCGCTGCACTCACATGGACTTTTTGCACTTGAAGTACACTTAAGAAAGCTGAAAGCCTGATTGGGCATAAGTGCACGAGAAACGACACACTCACCGAGTGACCATAAATTGAGGTTTGCGTTCAATAACCAAAGGAACTTACTTAGATAAACCACTCAAGGAACCCACCAATAGGAGAGGACCCAAGACATAGACAAACAATTGAAGCGCAGGGTAGGACCAAGCAAGGAGCGTCAACAACGAGGATCTGTCAAGACTATTCAACTTGATCGACAATGCAGCGGGGCGTAAGAATTCAACCATGATGGAAGAAAGCTCAGACCATCGGTCTAATGAGGAGCTTGATTTGAGTGTATTCCTAGATGCTATCTAGCAGATGGTGAGCAGTTACGACGTGCATGCCTGGTACGAGCACCGCGGCAGGACAGCAGACGCAATCATTGTAGACCTAGAGGAGGAGAGAAGGCTAGTCCGCAAGGCACTGTAGGGAATAGTTGAGTATAATAGGGGTCAACAGGCTAGGAACCAAAGGCAAAGCATAGAGCTGCATGAGGTGCAGCGAGTGCTGAACTTGGCTGGCCGAAACAGAACGGACCATGAGAGAGCACTAGAGGGAGACTTGACATTGAGCGAGCTTCTCATGAAACGGCTGCTCGATAACACCACAGTAGAGCAGAGTGCCACCGCACTAGCGACGTCTCTGCTTGCAGGATTAGGGGCAAACCAGGGCTCAGAGAGCCAGGCCAAAATACCGATTGTTGCCAAGCAGCTCAATAAGTACCAACTGTATGACGATCCATACAGCTTTGTTGAGCAGTTTGAGCAAGTCTGCCAAGCCAACGGCCTCAACGACCAGACTCAACGTTCGTAAGCATTTGGGCTTTGCTTAGGCGACAAGGGTAGGACATGGTACACAAGCCTGGATGCCGTAGAGCGAGCCAACTTTGATAATCTCAAGGATCTCTTTGTCAAGAGGTTTGCCGAGCCCGGATACTCCAATAACCTGCTAGTGCGCTTGATGAACGTCAAGCAGAAAGAGAAGGAGGATATCCGCGACTACGTGACCCATGTGAGAAGTTTCTTTAAGAGAATCCCTCTAGGCAAGCGACCGACCGACATAGTAGTTTCGACTGTATTCATCAGCAGAATTAGAGACGAGGAGTTATATAAGGCATTGGCAGGCAATTCAAGCTTGCAGCGGGATGTGGTGGCTAGGGTGTTTGAGGAAGCCATCAGAGTCGATGACCAGCTGAAAGAGCGGAGCTCTAAGAGCTCAAATCTAGAAGAGACCAACCTGCGAAGCTTGGAAAGAACATCAACATCTAGTGAGCAGTCAATCCCATCATTCCAAGACAAGGGGAAGGCCACCGAGATAGACCAAGGCTTGGCTGAGGTCAAGATGGAATTAGCCAAGCTACAAGACATGTTGAAATGACCAACACGCCCACACGTCCAATGAGTGTACTGTGGCGGAAACCACTTGCCGACCGAGTGTCAAGACCCTAGGTCAAGACCTTGCGCTAACTGCGGTAGGTTTAGCCATGATGTCGCACATTGCAGACTACCAAGAAGACTTTCATACTCACAACCCTATGGCCAGCCTTATCTAGCTAACAGGTCGTAGCCATTCTTCGGAAGGGGAGCCCCATTGGCTCTTCCACGCCTAACGATATGAAACCAGCCGTTTTTAGAATGGACATAAATCCTACAGGCATTCCTAGACCGCCTGGTCCTTACGTGACCCACCCACCGAGCGACGCTCCAGTACACTACGTGGAGGAGCCGAATGATGAAGAGACCTACATATACCCTTATGTCTCGCATGATGACGAGGGCATCGACTTGTGCTGGTGATGGCGTTAGGACGAGGACGAGGTAGAGGTAGAGGCCTAGGAGGGCAGCCGCAGGATCCAGTCACTTGTTGGACTTGCGGACACCCCGGTCATGTCTCATCACGCTGCCCTGAAAGAGAGCAACAAAACAGGGACAAGGCTGACCAAAGGTGCACAGAGTGCGAAATCACCCATCTTTTCATAGACTGCCCAAAGTGGAAGCCGTCCTCTAGCTCAGCCAACTTGCCATCCGTCCCATTGGGGCTGTTTGGTGTTGAAAACCCCGATGGGGAGGCCACACCTATTCCCTTGCGGGTTATGACCCGAGACCAAACAAAGCAGGCCGGCATCTCTCTGCCAAGACCTAGCAATCTTGACGCAACCTCAATAGGAAAGAAAAGCCGCAGGCGGAAAAAGAAGAGATCGGAAGCTAAGGTCGCACTAAAGACCGAGAGTGCTACGACTCTACCTATGAGGAAGAAGGTCTCAGATGCAGAGGCAGAGACTTTAGCCCCTAAGACAGCCGAAAAGGGAAGCGCAAAGGTAGGGGAGTACCCACATCCAAAGTGACAATTAGAGGCCATAGAAAAGATGAAGGAATGGGTGAGGGAGGCTCAACAGCACCTCAAAGACGCTGAGCCCATTGTAGAGGATGAGATCGATGATCTCTCCAGTGTGAGCACGTCAATATCACCGCTTCAACCTAAGTCGAAAGAAGAAACTGTGTCGCAAGCAGTGCCGCTAAGACCAAGCCTAGACGCAACAAAGCCGCAGATTAGTCGTAGCCATTGGCCCGGACAGTCTAGGCTAAAGGAAGAACGATCTAACGATCTCCTGACCATGCTAGTGACCACCCCTGTAACACTTAGCCTGGGAGATCTGCTTAAGCAGCACCCTGCCCTATGGCAAGACCTTAAGCAGTGGGTCGAAGGATCACAAGGGCAGGTCACGACAGACCCTTGAGACCAGGATGCAGAAACGCAATTGCCAAGTTTGACGCTGCACTCTGTGCCTAGATCTTTGCACGTCAACGCCTTTTGGGAAGGCTCTGAGATGCACGCGGTCTTGCCGGTCCTAGCCTTGGGGGACACAACAAGGAAGGGAATTGTAGACATGGGAGCTGGGGTTAGTGTGCTCAGCCATGCAGTGCTTCAGACTTGGGGAAACCTGCCTGTCGAAGTTGCTAGGTTTAATGTCACGCTAGCAAACGGTATGAGAGTGAAGCCATTCGGGGTACTGAAGAATTGGCCAATAAAAATCGCTGGTGTCCAGTTCTCTGTCAACTTTATAGTCATGAAGGGAGTGGACTACGATGTCCTATTAGGTCGACCTTGGATGCGCAACGCTAGAGTCATCGAAGATTGGGGTAACGGCTTGATTTTCCTTGGCAATAGAACGGACGCCATAAGAATAGAGATGGACACTTGGAAGACCTCGCCAGTTGACCTAGACGCCATCTCTTCTATGCTCAAGGGGAACAGTCAAGTCAAGAAGCCCTATGGGTCCTTGACCAAGTATATCCCATGCCCAAAGGATGAGCAGCATTGGATGCACGTCCTCGCTACAATCGATCTGCCATTCTCAGACCATGAGGCGTATGAGCAGGCCATCAAAACGATCGACAAGACCAATGAAGCACTCTCTACACCAATCTGCATGATGGCAACAAGCCTCCATGGAAAGCCTAAGCCTGTTACCTTCCATGTACCTTCCAACAAAAGGGAACTCCAGAGGGTACTCGAATACCTAATGAACCAGCTAGCTGGCAACCCAGCTGCAAACTTCAAACCACTCCAAGATCTCTTAGAGGATTCCAAGTGGCAATGGACCAGGGTGCATGAGTTAAACCTCATGTATAGCTAGGCCCGGTTCCTAACCAACGACATGAGGCATACTAAGCCCTAGGAGACGACGTAGTCGAATGACAAAGATTCCAGCGATGAATACGAAGGTTGCCAATCCTTCAGTGATGAGAGTGAGGGTGAAGTAGATACCATAGAATATGACACTGAAGGATGAGAAATTGAGCAGATACGAGCAGACGCCAAGCCGCAGAAAAGGCAGGCCCTTAGAATGGAGCAAGGAGTCATGCGCATGAAATGTGATCGTGCTTGGTTGGAATGCATAGGAGCCATAGACCTTGAGCAAGTAGGCCCAGGAATGACATCACTACTTAGGACCAAATCACCATCTGAACTGCGGCCACCAAGGGAGACCACCTCTTCTAGCGAAGATGGAGGGTTTGACTCTGAATCAGAAGTTACTTCAGATAGTGACCCAGAGATCCCTAGGCCGCCCATGACTAGATGCACCAAAGGGGACTTACCCGTCCACCTGAGGCGCAGACGGTTAAGGCAAGATAAGGCAAAGCACCCCAGGGATGCACGATTAGAAGAACAAGGAGGTAAACAAGGAGGTAAACCAATCGAAGGACAAGGAGGTAAACCTAGCCCTGGAAGGGGAGACACCCCGACCAGTGTTCATTGCCGATGACTTGACCTGTAAAGAAGAGTTGAGTCTTGTCGCTCTCTTGTGAGAGTACATAGACGTATTTGCCTGGTCCTTAGAAGAGCTGCAGGGGGTAGATCCGAGTGTTGTGGCTCACAACATACCCATGACGTCGGATGCAATGCCAGTCAAGCAGCAACCGTACCCCATGAATCCAAAACACGCTCATGCTATCAAGGAGGAAATTGACAAACTGATGAGAGTTGGATTCATCTACGAAATTGAGCACACAGATTGGGTATCACCCATAGTCATCATGATGAAGAAGAATGACAAAATCCTGGTGTGCGTCAATTACAAGAAGGTGAACGCTGCTACGAAGAGAGACAACTATCCATTGCCGTACACCGAGCACATGCTTGAGAGGGTGGCAGGCAAGGAAGCCTACAGCTTTCTGGATGGCTTCTCATGGTACAACCAGGTGCAAGTCATCCTGCAGATAGGCACAAGACCGCCTTTGCCACTGAGTGGGGCGTCTTTGCATACATAGTCATGCCCTTTGGGTTGACTAATGCCCCCGCCACCTTCCAACGTCTCATGTGCACAATCTTTAAGGACATGCTTCGCAAGGAGTTAGAGGTATTTGTCGATGATCTGTGTGTCCATTTGACCTGGATCAAACACTTAGATAAACTCCGCGCAGTCTTTGAACGGTGCCGCTTATATCGTCTCTCCTTGAACCCCTTGAAATGTAAGTTTTGGGTAAAACACACATGCATCTTAGGACACGTGGTGTCAAAGAACGGCATTGCCACTGACTTCTCAAAGGTTAAGGGTATTGTTGACCTTCCACCCCCAATTAATTATAAGGGAGTTCAATGCTTCTTAGGTCACACAGGATACTATCGACGGTTTGTGCTGAACTACGTGCTGATCGCCAAGCCATTGTACAAGCTGCTGATTGTCTTCGAGTGGATCGAGGTATGCCAACGGGCATACAAAGAATTGAAAAAGGCTCTAACAACAGCACCAATTCTACGAGCTCCAGATTGGACCATTACCTTCCACGTGCACATCGATGCTTCTAAGTTTGCTGTAGGGGCAGTGTTGTGCCAACCTGGTGAGCATAACTTAGATTACCCAGTGAGCTTTGCTAGTAGGCAACTCACTAAGACAGAGATGAATTATTCGACAACAGAAAGGGAGGGATTAACCATGGTGTTCACCGTGAAGAAATTTTGGCATTATCTATTGGCCACATCTTTCATCTTCTTCGTGGACCATCAAGCCCTGCTCTATTTAGTGAACAAACCTTGTGCTACAGGACACATAGCTCGATGGCTCCTCCTACTCCTAGAGTTCGATTTCTCCGTAGTGGTACGAAAGGAAAAATAGCATTACATGGCTGATCACATGTCCCGTATACCCACAGGAGAAGCCGCTGGACAAGGCATCATTGACGAGTTACCTGACGCCCACTTATTCCACCTGTCCAGCGAGAGAGATCTATTTAAGACTGATCTAATGCCATACTGGGCAGACGACATAGTCCAAGTGCTCGAGCACGGACTACCTGAGCGACCAATAGAAAAGGCACAACTTAAGTGCTTGATCCTGAAGATCCATCCCTACCAACTTATTGCAGGCCAACTCTATAGGCTGGGGTAAGACGGATTGCTGCGTAGGTGTGTGTGTGTGAGCATGAGATGCACGATGTGCTCTCGGAGATGCACAGCGGCATCACGGGAGGACACTTTAGCGGAGACACAACAACATGGAAGGTGCTGCAGTCTCAACTATAGTGGCCCATGCTTTTTCGTGATGCCACGCTACTTGTCAAGCATTGTGATGAGTGCCAATGGACAAAAGTCCCGATTCGTAAAGATCAAATGGAGTTGACCCCAATCATTGCTCGCCAACCCTTCGAAAAATGGGAAATTCACTTCATAGGACCCATCAGTCCTGCGGCGCAGTACTCACAAGCCAAGTACATCGTAGTGGCCACAGATCACCTCACAAAATGGGCAGAGGCAAGAGCCACACGAAAAAACGATGCTAGGACGACCGCCAAGTTCTTATGGGAGCAAGTGATCTCGCGCTTCGGTTGCCCCATCGAACTGGTTACCGACCAAGGCACACACTTCATCAACGAAGTGATAGCACATCTCCTATCCACCTTTCTCATCATCCATCGCAAATCCTCACCATACTACCCTCAGGCTAATGGCTAGGCAGAATCAACTAACAAAATTCTTATCAATGTCCTGACTAAAGTAGTCTCAGCCTCACGAAGCGACTGGGACAACAAGTTGATGGCAGCCTTGTGGGCCTACTGCATAGCTTATAAAATGACTGTCGGCCAAACCCCCTTTAGGTTGACCTATGGGACTGAAGAAATTCTACCATTAGAATTCTTCGTCCTTAGCCTGAGAATAGCACTCCAAGAATGATGGGAAGGGAAGGAAGCATGGACGCAATGCCTGGTCGAGCTGGAACGCCTATCAGAGACTCGTCTTCTAGCCACCCATGTGCTTATCTGCGAGAAAGCTCGACGCAAGAGCTGGTTTGACAAGCATGTCAAGGAGCGTGAGTTTTAGCAGGGTGACTTAGTGCTCCTCTACTCAGTCAAAGGACATAAGCAAAAGATAAAATTCAGAGGTCTCAGACCCTTCAAGGTTTGGGCAATCAGCCAAACTGGCAATGTTGAGCTCGAGACCCTAGACGGTGAAGGAATAGGCTTCTTCAATGGCAGTCGTGTCAAGAAGTACTTCCCTCCCACTCATCCTTTGCATGAGCCACCAATGCTAGAACCACCGATCAAAATACGAGCAACCACAATCACTGAAATCAATGATGATGATGAGGAAGCTCTAGAACCCGCTTACCTCCGTGTCACGGTCACTGCCAAGCAAACATGCGCTTTCAATGCCTTGATCGATGAGGGAGCAGAGGTGACCCAACTTGCGATGTGGAGCTCTTCCTCTGTTAAGAGGCAGTCAGGATAGGGATGCCCCTTGATATGCTCGTTCATGGGTTAGCCCCAAAGAGTGGTTAACACTCTATACGAGGTAGGCGCGACATAGGTGGGATCATACTCTACTGTTTTGATGGCTCGGCATTGGTCATTATGCGACATCCGTCAACCTCCCATTGCAACCTAAGAGCGTACCACTGCCTCAAGAAGGGTGATCCAGTATCAGCAAGGTGGGATAACCTTGCGATCTCTTGGTCAGTGAGATAGCAGAAGTGGTCCGTGGATCGTATGACGTGATGAGGCATTGCTTAATGGCTTGCTCTTTGGAGACCTTGCTACCAAGCAACTCAACAGCAGAGCGAGAAGCCTGTGCAAAGGCGAATTCAAAAGTCTTCCAAGAGCAAGGCATATTGCGCACTTCCATTGCAAAGGGTTCCGCTAATAGACCCAAGTCCAAGCGGTCATAGCTGAGGGCTAGCAACACGAAGGTGGCATCGAGCCGTTTGATGCAGTCCACCACATCATCTCCAGTGTCCTCCGCAAGGTCAGCGGCTAGCACTAGAAATGACTTCCGTTCATAGGAGGGCGTAAGGCCAACGGGTGGTTGAGATTTGCTAGAACTAGAGGCTTTGACAGTAGATAGTTGCGGTTGGGAGTCTCCTTGAGCCTGCAACCGGGCTGTTTGTAAGGTGGGTGGGTTAGGGTCAGTCACAGCAACTGGGCTGCTGCAGTCAGCTTTGATGCGGAGAGTCGGATTGACTTGGTCGGATGATGCCACCTGTGACGGTGGCTGTTGCTTGGGCCGATAGGTTTGTGCGACTCTCTTGGGCTGAAGCGTAGATGAGTCGGATGGCTAGGGCTCTGGAGAGCACTGCAGCCTATGGTCTTGAGGTGTTGGGGGACGTGGGCTGATCAAGCTTGAGGGTGGCGTATGACTAGTGCCTTTGGCCGTGGGGGCCTTAGGGATCCACAGTGAGGCATTTCCCTCATAGTAGCGTTGCGCATGCGAGAGGGTTTTAGGGACCCATCTTTGCTTAATCACGCGGCTTTTCCTGTGATTGCGTATTGGCCTCCTAGGTTTAGAGTTCTGGGTCTTATGCGGACGGGCACGTCTAGTCCTAGGCAGTTCTCGAGGCTATTTAGGCACCCATTGAGAGCGAGGCTGTTGGGCCCTTTCTTTGGTTGCTGTGGTTTGCGGTTTATGGAAGTCGGGGAGCGGCAGACGTGCACTACCCCCCTCCTTAATCTTGCCTACGGATGTTTCTATCGGTGGCCCTGCGGACGGTGATGGTGACACGCAGCCCACCCTTTGATATGGACCGCACCGCTCAACTGGAATACAATCCAAATTTCTACACTTGGCTCCTTCACAAGTAACTCCTACCCCAACAGGCCCAAAGCCCCTAACCTTTTGACCCCCAATCCTAGGAAGAATTCTTTTCTAAGACGCAAGGGGAGGGGGTATGTGGTGAAGGTGAAAGGAATCAGATGGGAAATGAATCAAAAGGGGATACAGTAAAGTAAAGGTAGTGAAAAGCATAAGCATATAGTATGAAAAAATGACTTCCTAAGAAATTCATTCAAGAGTTTTTATTCTCACGTAACCAACGAAGTGATATGTGGAAAATGCTAACGAAAGTTACGAATTATGGCAGGAGCATAAAATGTCGCAGCAAGACTGCGCCTATCAACTCCCGTTCACAGATGAGGAAAGGGAGCAGTATCGCATCCATCTAGAGAACCGCACCTTCGGCCAGCTCAAGTTTTGAACCATCCACAACATAGAAGTCATGGTGGCCAAGGAGGAAGCAGCTAGGAGGGTGGTGGAACAATGCAGCCTCACAAAGTATATATTGAAAAATTCTTGCAGGAGCCGGATCACCTAAAGTGCGTAGAATTCCTTAGAACATACAACCCAGACCAAGAAGGTGGCATTGTAACAGTGGGCTGAGGAGAGGGTGCAAAGCAGGTACAAGTCCGGTTGGATCCAGCCTTGGTGGAGAAGGCTTTGGGATTGGTACCAAGGACAGAAAGGAAACAAAAAAGGGATGTTTATGCCATGCTGAAAATGAAGAAGGAAGAGGTGCTCACGAATGATGGCATAAGCATCCAGGACATCCCTGACACAGAAGCCAGGTTGCATGCCAAGTTGGTGCATGTGCTCTTCTCTAGCCAGCGTTACAATTAATGCATCGAATTAGCATGCTAGTGCTGGAGAATGTAGCGGTCCACACCCTAGACGAAGTAGATTGGAACGGGTACGTGCGGAAAATGATTGATCAAGCGGCCAAAGCGCTAGCCCTAGGAAGTGCACCAACAGGAGGAGAATCTCCGGCTTCTAAAGTTACGGAAAGGAAGAAAGCCTCCTCCAAAGCCTCCTTCATTGGGTATGGAGGAGTCTTGACTGCACTCATCCAGGAGGCAATAAAGGAAGCACAGGAGGTGAAAGAGGGAGAAGGAGAAACGCCAGAGAGGTCGCCTCCTCACCAGGACAAAGACAGGTCCACCGACAGAACTGAAACAGAAGAAGAAGGGGAGGGACAGACTAGTAAAAAGACAATCAGAAAAACCAAGAAGAAGACGACGCAAAGGAAGAAGAAGAATGACGAAGGCAGGAAGAAGGAGAGAGAAGACTTGGAAAGGGCGAAGAAAGAATCCCTGAAAGAAGTAAAGGAGAGAGAAAGAACAAAGTGACAGGAGGAGGAGAGGGAAAAAGAGGAGTTCCAGAAAGCAAAGGAGGCATCGAAACAAGAAGCAGAAGAGAAGAAAAAGAGGGATAAAGAACAGAAAGGGAAAAAGAAGAAAGAGCAGAGAAAACCGGCGGAGAAAAGGAAGAGAAAAGCGGATGAGGAAGATGAAGAGCTACGAAGAAAGGAGGAAGAGGACCTGGCGAAAGCCACCCGCCGGTCCATCGAACAACAGAGCCGAGCAGATGAACTGAGGAACATGAGCCCGCATAGAGAAAAGGGGCTAGGGTCTAGCACACAGGTTCCAGACTTTGTGCCACCTCCAGTCCTTGAAGGCAAGGGCAAGGCCCCACTCCATCCCATCCCTACCCTCCTGGTGCCTTCTGTTGAACTCACCACCATCACCCCCAGCATCCCGACCAGTGCAGATGTGTCAAACTTCGTGGCGTGGATGCAATATTTCATCAACAAGGAGATGGGCCAGGGACAGAGCACAGAGACTACGGCCACAGGATAGAAGAGGCCAGCCACTGATGCGGAGTCCAGGCAAGAGCCCAAAAAGCAAAAAGTCGAAGCCTCAACCTCACCCATCCACACAACGATGACGCCATTGGCTAATTACGACGAATACGTCGTCGAGCTGCTCTCCCAATTGGAGAAAGTTAAGGAGAATGCAAGATAGCCGTGGCTGAGTTGGAAGCCGAGAAGGAATCAGTGGCCACCTTCCAGCTGGATAAAACAAGAATGATAGCCTTGCAGCAGCAGGAGATTGCAGATCTCAGACAAGAACTGAAGGCTAGGGAGGATGAGAGGGAGGAACACTGGAGGCAGCAGCTCGAAAACGAGACACATGAATTAGTAAAAATGCAAAGAGAGCACAAGCTCCTAATAGCGCAATACCAGGAGCTTGCTGCAAAATCTGCTCAGATTGATGCACTCGTGGCGGAGCTGAATGCCAGGGACGAAGAAAGTAAACGAGGCATGGAGGAACAACAGGAGGAACTCGAGTGCCTGACAGACTAGCTGACCTCTGAAAGAGAAGAACAAGAGAGGCTAGTCAGGGAATTGGAAGATTATGAGCAGAAACTTATGATGCTAACCCTAAGATAGAGAGAGGGCTTGGAAGTGATGAACAAAAGAGCAGAGGAGTAGGCTGCGCACAACGAAAAGAGGGTGAAGACACTGGCGCGGCGCCTTGCTCTGGCAGAAAAAGAGAAAATCATCACAGAGAGCAAGGCAGAGGCAGCCCAAGTGGCCTTCAGAATCAACAGAAAGCCTTCCTCGACACCATCCTGGACACCACCCACGCAGCATAAGGAGAGCCATTGGAGGTGATGCAAAGAAAGCTCGGCATGGCACGAAGAGCCCTACACGCTGGACTGCAGATGCCACCATTACCTGCGGAGGTTAGGCTGAGCTTGGATGAACATCGAAAATACCTAATGCTAGCTGGCCTAACCCCCCAGGAGATCGACGCCCTCGGATTCGAGGAAGAAGCAGCACACGCAGAACGGCAAGGGGAAGAAGCAGAACTGGAAATCGATATGAATCGATTCAGGGAGGATGCAGTCCCACAACCCCCCTCGCTGCAGTCCCAAGAGCCACCACAAGAGGGCCCATCTGCGGAAAGAAAAGCCGTCTCTAGGGAAAGACGCAAAAAGCTTATGGAAGAAGCCATAAAAAAACTGAGAGCCAAGCCAGCTGTGCTACCGTCTGCACCTCTCCCACCGTGCCCTGATGATCTTCCTGGAGGATTCCACGCAGAACTGGTGTTGTGGGAGATACAGGAGCTAGGAAAGGATCCATTCCCCTTCAGTTTCCTCCTATCCAACAGTCTGCGGAGGGTCTTGCCGCTCAAGGTGATGGACGAGGTAATCGCGGTCGGTGGCCGGTTGGGGCAAAAATGGCTGGAAGAGTAGGAAAAGACCCCGACCTCTTGGGGCACAGAAGCGGCCGACTACTGGCAAGATAAGGTTTTTGAAATCCCACACACTGTACAAAACTACAAAAGCCAACCCCTGTGGAGGAGGCGAGTATGCGACATCAGCATGCTCGCCTGGATGGCGTTTTGTAACACCCTGCCATTCGAGCGGAACAACCCTACCTACATGGCGTACCCTCAAAGGGTAGGGGTAGATTTTGATGCCACCCTCCATAGGCGGTATGACTTTCCCATTATTTATAACTCCACTGTAGTATCCTTTAAGCATGCCCTTCTTTTTACCGCAGAAAGCCTAGATGAGTCTATGATGCACTTTCTTGTGGATTTCTCCTCATGTCCTGACCCCACTTTTGTAACAACTTGTAATTATCTTAGGTTACTTAGGCTACTTCTTAAACAGGACCCGACTCCACAAGAGCGCGGCCTACCTCCCCTATTCTTTGACCCTAACGCTATAGATAACTGCGCCATGGCTTGTCTCATGATGAGGGCTAGTCTCCTTCCCTCTTTTTGCCTAGCTCTCCTAGAAGACATGAATGATAGCCAATTCACTAGATGCAACCACCCCTTCCTCTCCACCACTTCTCTTCATGTCATCATGAATATGAAAGATTACATGCAAAGTCGCCAGTTTTTGAGTAAATCTATCCGACCCCCTTTTCCTCCTCATTCCGATGAAGACAATTAGGCCTATGTATCATTTCAAAAAAGAAGAAGAAGAAGAAGAAGAAAAACAAACAAAAGAAGCACCACAGTCACTGCACCTAGGGTTCTCCCTAGCCCCCTCCCCACTTCACACTTAGGGCACATCAAGGGCATGACTTTCAGACCTATCACCCTAAAACTTGCACTGCACCTCCAACGAAGCACGAACTGGGTCCTCAAGGGTGGGACGTTACCAAGGACTTGCCCAAGGTTAGACCCATCTTCCAGTTCCATTGCCACGGGCACCACACACTACACGGTGAGACAGACACACCCCTTAGGGAGTGCACAACTTTTCTTGCAGATTATGTTCGAGTTTCAAGAAATGGCTACTTCGCGGAAGAGGATCACCCACTGCATCCTTTAATGACCAAAACTTCTTTTCATGTGCCGACATCCAGCCATCTGCCTATTGATGGCTATCATGATTGAACCAAGTCAAGGTAGAACTGCCATTGGCATATATCTTGGAACCTCATCTTCCAATGATCCATGCCCAACGCCTCAAGATCTATGGATCGCTTATTGATTCCACAAGCCTGAAGACCTTCAACTCAAAGATGAAGACCTTCAATCAAAGCCACGGATTTTCAAGGCAAACAACGTTCGGGGGGTTTCTCCCTCCAATACCATCCTCCTAAGGGATTGCTTATTGCTTCAAGCGTTTTTGATACTCAAAGGACGATCGGCTACATAAGAAGCGCCACAACAGCATGAAAGATGCCGTGTATCTTCATGGAACCTAAAGCACGCTGGAATCTCTCCTGGTCATCGTCCTTAAACTCCATCACCTACTGTCATTCACCCAACCACCTCGAAAAAGTGTCATCCACCTACATGTTCTGCCTAGCAGTCGACCTAACTAGCCACTACGTCCCATCGCAGTGCCATGGGACTAGCACTTGGCTAGGAGGGGGGTAATGTTACCGTGTTTTCCACAGCACAGAGGATTGGAAAATGGAAAAAAAAAGGGAAAATAGCAAAAAAGGCGCAGGATAAAAGCAGAAAAAGGTGCCTTGACCGGTAACTAGTCCCTGAAAAATTTAAATGTTCGGGCACGATCCTCGGAAAGCCTCGGTGTCGCCCCAAGACAACAAAAGAGAAAAAGGGCGCACCATTAAAATGTGGGAGCGCCCCCGAACCTTTGTAAAAGAGTGCCAGGCTCGCTCCTGTGCAAAGTGTACGCATTAGTTGGGGATAGGAGAGAGACTTCTACACGGGTTGTTGTTTGTCAGTGTATATCCGACGTGACACTTTACCCCTGTTTATATAGTAACCCGAGGGGTAAAGAGAGGGTGCTTGCTTTTTCAGTGTTTTTTGATGACATCATCGATGATAAAGACAAAACCCTTTCTTTAAGTATTTTTAACTACGTCATTAATGACGTCATGAAGGGGGCTCCGTTTCTTGTAGCACAAAGATAAGAATTAATGAACACATGGGTGAGGACGCATCGTCGGGCATCACTCCAAGGCAGGTGACTACTTCATTTTGGGGAGTTCTCTAAGCGTGACCTCGCTCAACATCTTGATGTCTCTTGGGAGCCATGGAAGAATCTTGATGGATTCGAGTAGCGCTAGAGAGAGAGGGAGAGATTTGGCTTATTGTAGTAGAGCTTCATCGCATCAACAACAAAGAGAGTTTTGCCTGGGTTGTTATTTACAGTGTGTATTCGAGGTGACACTCTACCCCTGTTTATATAGTAATCAAGGGTAAAGATAGGACGCTTGGTTTTTTAGCAAATTTTTAATGACGTCATCGATGATAAAGAGAAAAAGCTTTCTTTTAGTGTTTTTAACTACGTCATTGATATGGTGAGGGAGGGGACTACGCTTTTTGCAACACAAAGATAAAAATTGATGAACACATGGGTGAGGATGCATCGTCTAGGAGTACTCCAAGGCGGGCAACTTCTTCTTCACATTGGGGAGTTCTTTGAGCATGACCTCCCTTAGCATCTTGACATCTCTTGGGAGCAATGGAAGAAGCTTGATGGATTCAAGAAGCGCTTCCGCGTAGGTGTGGAGAGAGAGGGAAAGATTCGGCTTATTGTAGTAGAGCTTTGTCACGTCAATATCAGGGAGACTTCTACATGGGTTGTTGTTTGTCTGTGTGTATCCAACGTGATGCTCTATCCCAATTTGTATAGTAACCAAGAGGGGGGGTAAAGAGAGGACTCTCACTTTTTCAACATTTTTTTGATGATATCATCAATGATAAAAATAGAACACTTTCTTTTAGCGTTATTAACTACGTGATTGATGACATCAGGGAGGGGGCTCCGCTTTTTGCATCACAAAGATAAAAATTAACGAACACATGGGTAGCAACACATCATTGTGCATCGCTTCAAGGTGGGCGAGTACTTCTTCACATGGGGAGTTTGAGCGTGACCTCACTCAGCATCTTGACATCTCTTGGGAGCCATGGAACAAGCTTGAAGGATTTGAGCAGTGCTTGCATGTAGGTGTGGAGAGAGAGGGAGAGATTTGGCTTATTACAATGAAGCTTCATCGTATCGATAGTAGTGAGACTTCTGCACGAGTCGTTGTTTTGTCAGTGTGTATCCAACGTGACGCTCTACCCTTGTTTTAATTGTAATCGGGGGGGGGGGGGGGGGTAAAGAGAGGATGATTGCTTTTTCAACGTTTTTTTGATGATGTCGTCGATGATAAAAAGAGAACACTTTCTTTTAGATTTTTTAACAATGTCTTTGATGACGTCAAGGAGAGGGACTCCCGGTTTTGTAGCATGAAGAGAAAATTTGATGAACACATGGGTGAGGACACATCGTCAAGTGTCAGTCTAAGGTGGGTGACTACTTCTTCACATTGGGGAGTTCTTTGAGCCCGACCTCACTCAATATCTGACGTCTCTTGGGAGCCATGGAAGAAGAAGCTTGATGGATTCAACTAGCGCTTCCGCGTAGGTGTGGAGAGAGAGGGAGAGATTTGACTCATTGCAGTTGAGCTTTATCGAGTCAACATGAGAGAGACTTATGCACAGGTTGTTGTTTGTCAGTGTGTATCCGACATGATGCTTTACCCCTCTTTATATAGTAACTCGAGGGGTAAAGAGAGGATGCTTGCTTTTTTAGTATTTTTTTGACGACATCATTGATGATAAAGACAAAACGCTTCCTTTAAGCATTTGAAACTATGTCATTGATGACGTCAGGGAGGGGGCTCCATTTTTTGCAGCATGAAGATAAGAATTGACAAACACATGGGTGAGGATGCATCATTGGGTATCACTCCAAGGCAGCGACTACTTCTTCAGTTTGGGAAGTTTTTTGAGCATGACCTTAGTCAGCATCTTGACGTCTCTTGGGAGCCATGGAAGAAGCTTGATGGATTCGAGCAACGCTTCCACATAGATGTGGAGAGAGAGGGAGAGATTCGACTTATTGCAGCAAAACTTCTTCACGTCAACAAGAGAGAGAGAGTTCTACCTGGGTTGTTGTTTGTCAGTGTATATCCAATGTGACACTCTATCCCTGTTTATATAGTAACAAGGGGGTAAAGAGATAACGTTTTCTTTTTCAGTATTTTTTAAATGACGTCATTGAATATGAAGAGAGAATGCTTTCTTTTAGCGTTTTTAACTACGTTATTGATAACGTGAGGGAGGGGACTACATTTTTCACAGCACAAAGATAAAAATTGACAAACACATTGGTGAGGACGCATCGTCTAGCATCACTCCAAGGCAGGCGACTACTTCTTCATATTGGGGAGTTCTTTGAGTGTGACCTCGCTCAGCATATCAACGTCTCTCGGGAGCCATGGAAGAAGCTAATGGATTCGAGGAGAGCTTCCGCGTAGGTGTGGAGAGAGAGGGTGAGTTTCGGCTTATTGCAATAGAGCTTCATCGCGTCAATAGGAGAGAGGCTTCCACACAAGTCATTGTTTGTCAGTGTGTATCCAACGTGATGCTCTACCCGTATTTATATAGTAACCGGGGGGTAAAAAAATGATGCGTGCTTTTTTTTGCGTATTTTTAAAATGACGTAATCAATGATAATGAGAGAACACTTTCTTTTAGCATTTTTTACTATGTGATTGATGACGTGAGGGAGGGGGTTGCATTTTTTGCAGCAGAAAGATAAAAATTGACAAACACATGGGTGAGGACGCATTGTCGGGCACCACTCCAAGGTAGGCAACTACTTTTTTTTTGGCGTTTTTAACTATGTCATTGATGACGTCAGGGATGGGGCTCTGTTTTTTGCAGCACGAAATTAAAATTTGACTAATACATGGGCGAGGATGCATCCTTGGGCATCACTCCAAGGTGGGCAACTACTTCTTCACATTGGGGAGTTCTCTGAGGGCGAGCTCGCTCAGCATCTCGACGTCTCTTGAGGGCCATGGAAGAAGCTTGATGGATTCATGCAGCGCTTCCATATAGGTGTGAAGAGAGAGGGAGAGATTGGCTTATTGCAATAGAGCTTCGTCCCATCAACAACAGAGAGACTTCAGCACGGGTCGTTGTTTGTTAGTGTGTATCTGATGTGACACTCTATCCATGTTTATATAGTAACCAAGGGGGGTAAACAGAGGATGCTTGCTCTTTCAACATTTTTTGGATGATATCATCGATGACAAAGAGAGAATGCATTCTTTTAGTATTTTTTTGGATGATATCATTGACGATGAAGATAAAAATTGACGAGCACATGGGTGAGGACGCATCGTCTGGCATCACTCCAAGGCGAGCGACTACTTCATCACGTTGGGGAGTTCTCTAAGCGTGACCTCGCTCAGCATCTCAACGTCTGTTGGGAGCCGTGGAAGAAGCTTGATGGATTCGATCAGCACTTCCGCGTAGGTGTGGAGAGAGAGGGAGAGGTTTGGCTTATTGTAGAAAAGCTTCATCGTGTCAATAGTAGGGCGACTTCTGTAGAAGAGGTTGTTTGTCATTGTGTGTCCGAAGTGATGCTTTTTCAGCGTTCTCTAAAGATACATGTGCTCTTAGTAAGACCAACCTTGACCATGCATAAGTAGAAAATAATTGAACTTCAAGCTAATAAGGGTTTGTTGAGGGTCAACAAAGTACCCCCATACTTCATTTTAAAAAGGGGAAACTCCATAATTTACTATAACAACTAAGCATTACATGGTGACCATTATTTCATGTCTCATGTCATGTGAGTCAGTCTCTTTGGTCATCCATGTGGGGTCCACCAAAACTTGGGACTTGGACACGCATTGAACGATCAAGAATTTATATAATGACATGCATGTCTATGGAGTTGCACCTGGCCATGTTCTATAGAGGTGAAAAAATATAACATACCACATGCTATGAATAGAGACTAAATAAATCACCACATCAAATGTTAGTTTTACAATTGTAAGGGATTATTGTAAACTTGAAATGTAAATATGACAAATTTTTGGTTTACTTCGATAAAAATTTGTTAATATAATCTAATTGGTTGCACCTTAGTGAAACCAACTACAAACCATTGTGAGCATAAGAGGAGCACAACGGTTTTGTTGAGATCCATCGGGGGGTCATATTACGACTTGGATACCAATCTACAAGTGATCTTCCAAGTAAGATCTTGATTTATAATTGACACTAGGAAAAAAATATAGTCCCCTTTGAGCCCTTAAAGTTAATATAGATTAAGACCTAGGCCTTAAGGATTGCCTAATAGGAAGGTAGGATGCTGATATCTATGTAAGTGAATCTTCTCTCCAAATCTTGGGTTTCTATTTGAAAAAGGAGGAGAACGTGATTTCTTGATTTGAAAATTGGGTGATGAGATCTTACAAGGATTTCTTTTTCTTTTTGTCCTCCACTGCCCCCTCCTCCCCCTCAGTTTAGTTTTTAGTTTTAACTTTTCTCCCTCATGTTAACTCATTTTGACTTGAAACTTTACTAGCACAATCATCCTTATCTCTTTTCTTTATTGCTAAGTGCTCATTAGGTTTTGGTCTTAATTCTCAAATAAATCAATGTTTGTCGAGGGATGCACCTAAAAAATGTAAGTGCATCAGATGTGATCAATAGAAGGGCTATTTTATGTGATAAAATTACAAGACTATAATTTATAGAAGGGATTTTTAATTGCAATTTGAATAGTGAATTTCTTAAGACAAAGAGGCCTCTTTTTTTCTTTATAACATGTAAGTAAAGGGTAATTTTTTATACCCTTTGAACGTACATGATATAGATGGCTTCTTATAGGTACACCCCTCGAGAAATGTTTTAAGCATCGAGCTTATCTACAAAATATCTTTTACTTATAAAGCTCATGTCCTCTTCTACAACTCTCTTAACATAAGTTTATTGTGTTTTGCTCAAGATTTTGCAAATAATCCTCACTTTCTCAATTTGGTATTGGTTGCTTGATTTATTTTATATATAGGTATGATACAAGGGTCTATTAGAGCACCTAGCTCTCTTGGAGAGTTACTTTGATGAGGTAAATTTTCATCTTTCTATATTCATGGGCATGTAATAAAGCTAAGGTCCTAATCTATACATTCTCATGGTTCCTAGCCTCCCTACTCTGAATGATCTCACCATCTCATTTGGTAGCTCTCTAGAATGTTTTTGGGTTTAGGTTTAGGCTCTTTGTGAAGTTTCTATTGAAGGAATTCTTATTTAAATGATCTCACCATCTTGTTGGTAGGTCTCTAGAATGTTTTTGGGTTTAGGTTTAGGCTCTTTCTTAAGTTTTTATTGAAGGAATTCTTATTATTTAAATGTATAAGGTAAGTTCATATTGAGTCTTTTTCCTCCCTTGAAAAATATGTGTCACCACTATTTCTCAACCGTTTTCATCATCGATACACAGCTAAAATAGGGATTTGATTTATATAGTCTATTTGCTCCCTGCTTCCTTTAGTACAAATCTCACACACACTATAGTCTAATTACTTCTTGCTTCCTTAGTACATACCTAACACACTCTCTAGTCTAAAATAGGGATTTGGTTTCTATCACACACTCTCTAGTAGTGATCTACATTCATTTCATAGTTTCTCAATTGAAATTATTTGCTCTAAAGTGATAACAAAATGTTTTTCTTAATCTTTGCTTTTGTAGGTCATTATGTTAGCGAGATCTAAAAAACATAATAAATTTTTAAAAAATGTTAAAAGAGAAATTGCCACTGACTATGCATGATATCAAAGAAGTTGTCACCTCTTTCATCACCATCACCATCATCTTGTCCAAAAGCTGCTTTGTGGTCACCCTAGTCAAAAAGCCTTTATTTTAATCCTCAAAGCTCACATTGAATCGATCATGAAGCTAAGCCGAGCAAAGCTTGCACATGGTACCATAAAGCTCGTGAGATGGATAGATTATGGAAGGCTATATAACGTCTTAGCTATGAGACCAATAGTAATTCACAAAATTCAAAAATTTTCATCTTCCATGACACACACACAAACACACACACACACACACACACACACAAAGGTGGAGAAGAAGAAGAAGAAGAAGAATAAGAAGAATAAGAAGAGAGGGATAGTGTGAGAAGAGGATAGAGAGAGAGAGAGAGAGAGAGAGAGAGAGAGAGAGAGAGAGAGAGAGAGAGAGAGAGAGAGAGAGAGAGAGAGAGAGAGAGAGAGAGAGAGAGAGAGAGAGAGAGAGAGAGAGAGAGAGAGAGAGAGAGAGAGAGAGAGAGAGAGAGAGAGAGAGAGAGAGGGGGGAGGAGGAGGAGGAGGAGGATTACAAAAAAAAGAGAGGAGATGGAGAGAGAGAGAGAGAGAGAGAGAGAGAGAGAGAGAGAGAGAGAGAGAGAGAGAGAGAGAGAGAGGAGGAGGAGGAGGAGGATTACAAAAAAAAGAGAGGAGATGAAGAGAGAGAGAGAGAGAGAGAGAGAGAGAGAGAGAGAGAGAGAGAGAGAGAGAGAGAGAGAGAGAGAGAGAGAGAGAGAGAGAGAGAGAGAGAGAGAGTGTGTGTGTGTGTGTGTGTGTGTGTGAGGTAACTTTTCCTTGATGTTTCTCTTACAAAATCACCTTATCACTCTCTTTAAACCCCATCCACCAGCTCTAAAAGCCAACCCATATCACTTTTTCTTCATTCTCTACCATCATCACCTTGCTCTTGTTGTTCCCCTTACTCTTTATCCGAGGAATACATCCAAAACCCTTCCAAAAATCCATCATAATCTCATCATTAAGACTACCCTCCCAAGACAAATTTCTCACTACTTAAATCCCACCTACACTTCCTTTGTACATAATCCATTAATGATCTCATTACTAAGCCTACCCTCATAAGCTAAATTTCTTGCTACTTAAACCCTGTATACACTTCCTTTCTACTTATTCTCCTACTTCGACGAGCCTTAGTTCAAGACTATAGTCTAGAGAAGAAGGAAGTAAGGAACATGCCAACAAAGATGGCCCCTAAGCGGAGAAGTACCAGAGTTGGATATGAGGTAGCATGTGTTGTCAAACAAGGGGTGATCAAGGATAATCCTCTCTTACAACTCAAAAACACGAGAGAAAAGGAGTGCCAAAAAGATGAATGACTTTGTCCAAGTGAAGAACTCAACTTAACAAAACCATGAGTACAAGGCCAAACATGAACAAATTAACTAAAAGAATAATGCCTCTTGTAGACACAAAACACACAATACAGAAAACATCTTCAAAGACTCACTACAAGATACAGGCCTCATACCAACGTTCAAAGTGACGCAAACGTTCATTAAAAAAATTTCCCCAGTCATCGCTAAAAGTGTCATTATAAACATCTCTACAAAATCGACGCAGAAAGCGTTGCTATCTATGTTGCAAATAGCGACGTTGATAACGATAGTTCGTGATGTACATAGCGACGACAATAGCAACGCATGCAAAGAAATCAACGACGCTAATAGTGATGGTTATAGAAGGAAACAAAATTGTGGCAGTTACTTGTTGGATATGCAATGGTCATCAAGATGAGCGCAAAAACTACTTAACCCCACAAGATTGATAACTCATAGAATAAGTACAAGACTAGTGATGACAACTCATGACATTACATGGAACCATGGAGAGAGAGGAGAGCCAAAACAAACATGAAATTCTATTTGTAATTATCGCAAGATGTGATTTTATACAAAGGATGATAAGTACATCTAAGGAATAGTACATGAAAGATTCTTGCATCGATCACATGAACAAAAAAGAAGAGGGTGTGCACTCCACAAATCCAAGTGTGCGCTATAGATCCTCACCATTAGAAAGCTCATTCGGACGCAAAGGAGCATCGAACGGACTCTACAAAATGAACAACTACACATCGGTCCACCATACATAATGCATAACAAAAAAGTGACTACAGAGGACAAGAAAGATGATTGATTTAAAGGGTCACCGCGCATGTAAAATCTATCGATGAGTACAGTGAGACTGTGCTTCTTTGCATATTGAGTCTCCAAACCTATGGGATGGCAGTTTGTGATGGAGTGTTGTAAAGAAAATATAATACAATTGTTATAGACATGATTGTTAGTACAAGTGATATTGCAAATAAGAAAGTAAGAAGAACCAAAAGAAAACTTACCAAGTCCTCTAGATAAGTCCTGTGGCCGCCACTCCCTAGATGTTGCACGACCCCTACCTTCAATTATGCCCTTGTTGCCTTCGGCTGCTATCGCCATCATCTTGGAGAATCTGTAGTCTCCTCTCTAAGTATCCACCAATCATCTATATCTAGTCACTCACGCTTTAAGGTGCCACTCTTGAGTGCCTTGCGTGTGTCAGATAATCTATGTGGCATGTATGTACGCATACACTCCATCATCCACCCAATGGGAAACCTCTTTGCCATGGTAGGTACCAAAAACTCCTCATGCAAAGATGCCACTATATAGTCCTTGCTCCCCTTCGATATATTCTTCCAATGGTCCAAAACATTGTGCCTAAATACT
Source organism: Lygodium microphyllum (assembly GCF_053477565.2). Taxonomy (NCBI): domain Eukaryota; kingdom Viridiplantae; phylum Streptophyta; class Polypodiopsida; order Schizaeales; family Lygodiaceae; genus Lygodium; species Lygodium microphyllum. The sequence goes on from NC_141139.1 coordinate 30,289,949, forward strand.
TGTTGGCACAACTCTCTCATGTGAGACATCACCCTCCTCCCCTCATCGTTCATGATCACAGTACTGACCCTGTCATCTACAAGGTATTCATACCTTGTTGGGGTACATCTAAGGTGTGTTCTCTCCCACCTGTGATTGCGCTCCTGGGAATAACCAGGAGACCCTGTGTATTTGGCATACCCACAAGGGTATTATCTCTCAAAGTAGCACCCATAGGGGTGCCACCTGTGGACGAGTGAGTGAAACCTAGAGTCACTAGAGTAGATGTCCCTATAGGTGTGATAAATCCCAGAGGTGACAAGTATCCACCAGATCGACGAAATGGAGACACTACATTGGTGCCTCCACAACACCCACATGAGCCACCCTCTCTAGAACCTATGCGAGAGCGAGGAGTAGCACCCCTCTCTAGAATCAACCGCAGGCTTAGAGTATCCACATCTTTGCATCATCCCCTAGAACCACTTCCTCCATCCAAGACTAGTCTAGAGCGTCGACCTCGTCTACTGAAAACTGAAACATCAAAGCGTGCCAAAGTAGATCTCACAAAATGGCTCGATGATGTCTGAGACATCTCCTAGTCTACCATATCTCTAAATTGGGCCATTTGATCCAAACACATACGTGTGAATATCTCTTGCAACTCCTCAACACTCATCATGCTCTCCAAGTATTATCAAAGGTAACTTGCACAAATAGAAAATGATGTTAGCATAATCAATATAAAGATTTAGGTAAAGCACGATAATATAACTCTGAAAAAAATGATGCTAATTAAAATGCATATTCTAAAGTACCTTTATAAGAGAATCATCAACGAATTAAGTAGGCGCACGAAAATATGACCTGTATGGCCCCATGTCAATCTCCTGGCACAACTCCAAGTATACTAGAAGGTCTATAGATAGGACACCATAGAAGGAGTCCACTTCATTCTCAAAAAATTCATAGTCTCCTATCTCTTCATCTACATTACCCATATCTGCCTCCTCTACACACTCCAAGCCCTCTTTGGCCTGACGACACAACATACCACCATCGAGGTTGTCGAGGATTTGGATAAAATATTACTTGTTCAATATCACATATAAGAGTGAATCAATATTTGTTAATGCTTCGTGTTGTGAAAAAAATTTTTAAAAAAAGATCATGCACCTGTTCATAATGGACTGATAGGACAAATGTATCACGCAGATATGTCCATCTTTTCTTATAATCTATTTTTAAAAATCCAGATGGACCTCGCCAAATGGTTGTCCCAACTCCTTCCAATACCACTTTGAACCACTGTGCATCAAATATGATCATGGAGAAGTTATGGTAATCCACTGAGATAACACTTTGCAAGTTCCCAAAATACTTTATTTTATTTACAACTTTGTTTAGTTCCATGGCCTGGCACTGTCGGCTCTCTTGCTTGAACTTTGCCATGACACCACAATCTGTTGTGGAGTGCATTTTCTCAATGCACTCAACACAAAAATGTTGCCCGCATGACCACTCTGCACTGTAGATTTTGTACTGTACAGTGAAACAATTAGATTAGTTGGTGCATATAAAATCTAGATACGATAGCTAATAAAACATGCAGTCACCTTTGGACTATATCCCCTCAAGATTTTCCACTCCTCAGTAGAGATCTTTACCCCTTCGTGAGAATCTGCGATCAAAGCTCCCTGTAACCACTGCATAAATATAAACTGCAGCATCTCCTCCATGCCCTTAGGATATTGAATCGGTTGATGGCACGTACTGTGTCGAAATTCTGATCGTGCTTCTTGAAAGGTGAGAAGGATCGAAGCTTGCACGCAAGAGCTATGGTGGGAGAGCAAGAGCAAGAAAGAAAGAGACAAGAAATGGGAACTCCAACAACCACAATTTGTGGTCGGGCCTTTATTCAAATTGTCACTAAAAGAATAAAGAATAAGTGACTGTGACGGGCGCCCACCACCTGCAGTGTGCAGTGGCAGGTACTGTTAGTGTAGTAATACACGAGCGGCTAGGCGAAGACGCCTTTACCCCCAACAACCTCCCACTTAAAGGCGAACTTGCCCTAGTGAGAAAGAGAAAAAAGAAAAGACAGTACAACATGTACATATGTACAACAAGATGAGGAAAAAGACGTCATCTCATCCAATGCCCATCAATTTCCTAAGGAAGGCAAAGCGCTTAGTAGTGAGGCTCTTCGTGAGCAAGTTTGCAAGATTCTGCTCAGTCGGAATCTTCACAAGGTCAACAGACCTGTCCTCAATGACCTCGCGAATGAAGTGATACCTCACCTCGATAAGTTTCGTCTTCGCATGGAAGACCGGATTCTTGGCCAACTGAATGGCACTCATAGAATCCGAATGCAGTGTAGGCATATCATCTGTCATACCAAGGTCTGCAATCAAATGGCCTAACTAGATAGCCTCTTTGCAAGCCTCTGTGGGCTGCAATAAACTTGGCCTTTGTAGTAGAAAGGGCCGTACACCTCTGTGCCCTGGACATCCAAGAGATAGCCCCTCCAGCATAGGTAAACACATAGCCAGAAGTGGACTTCCTACTATCTGCATGTCTTGCATAATCAGAGTCAGTGTACCCCACAACTCATGTATCCTGGTTGCCATAACAATGATACATATCTGCTGTGCCCTTCAGGTACCTCATGATACCCTTTACGACATCCCAATGTTTCTTGCTAGGTGTAGCCATATTATGTGCCACAACCCCAACTGCAAAAGCTATATTTGGATGCGTGGCTATCATGGCATATATAGGACTGCCCACGGCTGATGCATAGGGAATCTTGGCCATCTCGGCCCTCTGCTCATCTGTCTATGGATAATCGGCCTGTGAAACCTTCACATGAGAAGGTAATGGATAGCCAATAGGCTTAACATCCTGCATACGGAAGCACTCAAGGACTTTATGTATGTACTCCCTCTGTGATAGATAGAGGAGTCCCTAATATCTATCGCGCGTGATGCGCATACCAAGTATATGAGAGGTCTGTTCCAGATCTTTCATCTCAAAGCTCTTCTTGAGCTGAGCCTTAAGAGCATCGAGCTCCTCATGAGTTGTCCCTGCTAAAAGCATGTCATCCACATAGAGTACCAAAATTAGTAAAGAATTGTCACGGAATTTCTTCGTGTACTAGCACAGATCCATAGTGTTGCGGCTGTAGTCCTTGCATGAACGCATCAAACTTATGGTACCATTCCCTAGGTGCCTTCTTCAAGCCATATAGACTCTTCTTTAGCTTGCACACTAGGTGTTCCGTGCCAGGGTCTACAAATCCCTTAGGCTGCTCCATGTAAATCTCATCATGCAAGTCCCCATGTAGAAAAGTCATCTTGACATCCATCTTGTACAAGTCCAGGTCAAGCTGTGCAACCAAGGCCAAGACTAAGCGTAGGGTGGTCATCTTGACCACAGGAGAAAAGACTTCATCAAAGTCAACACCATGCTCCTACTTAAAACCCTTAGCAACCAATCGAGCCTTGTATACCAGCTTGGGGTGTCCAGGGGTACTTTTTAGCTTGTACACCCACTTGCATGGCAAAGCCTTCTGACCCTGAAGCAAGGAAACCAAATCCCAAGTCTTATTCTTATGCAATGAGTCAAGCTCAGACTACATAGCCCTCTCCCAAGAGTGACGATTACCCTGCGCATAGCCTCATCATAAGTAAGAGGCTCTCCTGCATCTGTAACTAGTACATAATCCATAGAGGGCGCAAAACGATCATGAGGTCGTCTATCTCTAGTAGAACACCTCAACCCAGGCTCTCTTGCCTGACTGACATCCTGTCTAACATCGGCATGTCTAACATCTGGGACATAAGCATCAGGTGTGATGCTACACGCTATCTAGCTGGTGGGCTGAACGAGAGCAGGTGGCTCCTCCTGAAAGATAACTCTGCGTACCTCAACCACTTTCTCAAGCTGCATATGCATTTTGTCCTCATGAAAGATGACATCATGACTGCGGATCACTTTTCGCGCCTACGGATCCCATAGATGATAACCCATCTCTCTTGCATCTCCATAGCCAATGAAAATGCATTTGACACTTTTAGGATCCAACTTATTGCATTTGTCCTTGGGCACATGGCAGAATGCCTCACATCCAAAGACACGCAAATGATCATAAGAGGCGGGCTTGCCTGTCTATACCTCCTCTACAACCTGAAAGTCAATGCCACTGTTAGGTGACCTGTTAATGAGATGCACTGTAGTAGTAAGGCATTTGAGCCTTTTCCCAGATTGGTGCTCTGCCAATGCAAGCCAACGCTGAAATGTGTCTAAGACATCGGATTTTCTCTTTATGGGATAAGCCCAAACCTTACGTGAGCAATCATCTATGAAATTAATAAAGTACTTTGCCCGACCAAGTGACTGACAGGGCATGGGCCCACGTACATCTTGGAGCCCCAAGAGGAACATCAAGGAAAAGGGGATTCTACTGCAAGAAAATCTATCTTGTAACATCAACAAGCTCTTATTTCATTCTTTTGATAACCAAAACAAGGAAAACAACAAATCTTCACGCAGTATCATAGTAGATATCTCCCACGGATTTGATAGAATAAACCATAATCTTCAACATCTTCATAAAATCCATCAATATAACAAAGAACATAAATGAATACACCATATTTGAATGGAAATCAATCACATAGTATTCATCTTCCGTGTCTTCATAGTTTTCTCTCTCAATCTCTCATATACAGATACACCGTTTTGATAGGATTTGCTATCTCTGACTCACACACACACACACGCACACACACACACACACACACACACACACACACACACACACACACACACACACAATAGTACATTATCTCCTCACTACAATACTCAATAATGTCTCTCAATAATCCTTCTTAGGTCGTGGATATACCTCCCAAGAGGTATGTCTGTGTCGAAGAGACACTAGAGCCACTACAGTAACCCTTCATATCTCACTTCTGTCTCTGTCACTCCAGTCTTCTCTTCAGTCTTCAGTAGCTTCTTCTTCCATTTGTTTTAGCTCTTTTAAACTTAGATTCATCCTTTCCAAAATTTAGAAAAATTTTTCAAAGTCACACATACATTCTACAGAACACTTACAGAAGATCCACAGAACATAACAGAATAGGAATAGAGTAGAGACAGAACAGAGACACAGACTCTACAGAAGGTTTATAGAGGGTTACAGAAGGTCATCACAGAATATCAAATCCTCATAACTCATACTATAACCATTCCAAAATATAAAAAACTATTCAATAAGCTTTCAAAAGATTTCAATCTTCATCAATTATCAATCCATGCTTCATACAAAAGAAAATCAGAACAAAACAGACGCTAAACAGAAGGTATTAGAACCAATCAGAACCTCAAACAGAACCTATCAGAACATCACAGAGCTTCATATTTCTACTAAGAATCATCATAAACTTCCAAAAAATAATCAATATTATCCAAAACACTCTCAAACAATTCCATTAACAACCATACATCACTCTAAATCCATCGAAAATCAACCATTCAGACCTCAAAAACAACAAAAATCAGTCAAAAATTCAGTCTTTTTCCTCTCTCAACATAACTCCACAGTTAGAAAGGAAGCATCCCCGTGACCTAAGGAAAAAAAGAATGTAAGTTCAGGAAAGAGCTCAATTTAAGCTTATGTAGGATCTTTAATAATCACCCCAAACCACGACCCCAACTTATCACCTGTATCTCTAATAATACTACAATGAATGGAAAACACCCTTTTGGATATTATTTCCAAATTTTTAAAAAATTTGTTAGCAACACAAAGTCATAAAGGATATAAGAGTTTTCTTTGAATCAGCATCATCTTCTGCTAGCTTGTAGTCCAACATCTTCTTCATCAATCCATCTTCAACTTCAGCTCCATCCAACAAAGATAAACAATATATACATACCACATATACAACTCACACAAGCACAACACCAAGTAATCTGAATGGCACATGCCCCCAAAAAATGGAGAGCACAGAAAAAGATTTCCATTAAAGAAAAAGAACTGATACATCCAAAAAGAACTCCACTGCTAAGTAGGATGCAAACAGTTCTTCTTAAACTGCATGCTAGACTTGAGACGCTCCAGAGTTTTACTCTCATCTACAAAATGCAAAGGCACATTCTGGAGGAACTGTATACAACACATCCTTTCCAACAAAATAAGAAACCTGGTAGGGAAAGCTTGTGCGAAGTAATGTAGAATATCCATCTGAGCAGCAGTCACATCCACATTCGGATTGATGATCAAATAGGGGATGCACTTGCGAGTGTTCAGATTAGATTGCTAATGCATAAAAGCAAGGTACCAGCAAAAATGAGTTGCAAGACATACAAAGGTATCCTTAGAATGAGCATGCACCCGAGAAAAATGAAGGTAAGAGTTCGAACATGCTGTAGAGGTATCCCGGGACCCTGGAATGAAAGGCCAGTTAAACACCGGTCCTATCACAGAATCATGCAGTGTCCATTGTCGTTGACGAAGTATGTCACTATTATACCCTGGTGTATCTAGCACGGATTGAAGAGGAAGGTTAATAAAATTGGAAGGAGAGGGAATGGAATAAGAGGAGAGCATTGTAAAGGAGGATAGGATAGATCATAAAAAGAAGGGAAATGAAGAGTTAAGGAAGATGGAAGTAATGGAAAATTCAGCAAAAACTTATGAAGGGAATCTGCTCAGAAAACAAAAGGAATAGGAGGAACTATCAGAGGAGGTTCAGAAGGGGTAGGTGATAATGCCGGATCTGTAATGAAAGGACAAAAAGTAAAAATAGGAATATGAGGGGAATTAGAAGGAGTAAAAGAAAATAGAGGAATAATGTCAGGGTTGGAAGTGAGGAGGGAAATATACAATGAAAAATGATAGGATATAAGAGAATAAGACAAAAGATCAGTGGGATCTAATGGATAAAAAGAACAATGATAAGCAAGATCTTGGAAAAAAGAATCAATGAATAATGGATGATCAGTAATATGACACAACAGTTGAGTTTGCAAAGGCTGGATATTAGATTTGTGGAATACACCCTGAGACGACGAGGTTCCAAAGCAACTTCTTCCAAAGGTAGATGCCAAGCATGTCCTCTACACCAAGACGTCTACTCATGATAATGCTTCAAACTATCTGCTAGTAGGAGCTCAACGGAGTACACATACATCATTGCTTGTAAGATCACATCTCCCACATACAAATTCAAATCCTCCTCATCAGGAATCTGCAAATGCCTCGTAAGATACAGGAAGGACAACAATTGTACTTCATGCGAAATCAGCTCATCAACAAATCTGTCAAACATAGACTTCAGCAAATTTGCAGACCACAAATTTTGCCACCCATCCTTTGGAGGTTCTAAATCCAGATTGCTCAAAGAGATATACAAGGTAAAACGTTGTTGATTATACTTGATCTAGAAAGACGGTGGGGGTGACACCAGCTCATCATAACTAGTAAAATCATCCTACACACACTTCATTCATTGTTGAAGGCGTTCTACCTTAGCAGAAAAACCATTACACAACTTCGCCTTCTGCTGTAACTGGTCAATCTCCTCGTTGGAAGATACTACAGAAGAAACCACAGGAGGTGGAGGAACAGAAAGAGTAACAATCTTCTGAGTAAGCTCTGCAATCATCTTCTTCTGTGACTCAACAGTTTCTTGAGAAGATTGTAGCCGACCCTCACAAGTACTCAGCCTACTGGCTAAGTCAATCATCTCCTCAAGGGAAGAATTCTTCTCTTTAGTCAAAGACATATTCTCTACTTCCAGGGTAACTACTTGAGCTTCTAACTTCTGAATGGTGGCCTTCTGGGAATCCATCACGGTAGTAGCTTCAGTCATTTGTTTGTGAATATCCGTGAGGGTGGCTTTCTCAGACGCTAGATCCTCCAAAGCCTTACTCAATTGACTAGTCAGGGAATCCACTTTGTCACAAGGAAGTATACACTCCTGTGTAAATGGACTGAAGACAAGTCATCAGTGAAGTCTCCAATGTAGCTTGGATACCAGAAACTAGCTGAGAAAGCAAAGGTCCAACTAACATTGTTTGTAAAGAAGCATGGATCTGTTTATCTAATTGCCGATTCCTTTGTGTTGCAAATAGATTAGGACATAACAAGAATGAAGGAAGGGAACTGGTAGAAACAGGAGGAATGGAGTCCTGTGCAGGAAAATCAGAAACTGAAATAGAAACATGACTAAGGGGCCCTTTAGTTCGTATTCTTTTACTGCGAGAGAATCTAGTAGGGGGCTCATCCTCCGAATCAGAATTGGGCAGTAATGGAGAAGGAGTTGGAACAGAAGGTGGAGGCTGCTTAGGAAGAGGAGCAGGATCAGGAACTGGGACACCACCAAGAGGAGGTGCAAGAGAGATAATCTTCTGAAGAAAAACACCGTAGGAGACATTACTTCCTTGACCTTTCCGAACTCTTTGAAAATGATGATCCATCTTTGTGAGCATGAAGGCTGCCCAATTGAACTTGGCCCCCTCCAGGATCCTAACAAAAGTAGTGAACAGCTCCTTGGAGAGACATTTGGAAGCAGGCTTCCCTAACATGAACCTGTCTTGCAGAAACTGGCAAAGTTGTTTCCATACCGAGGAGGAGATGTGAGCTACAAAAACCCCAGAACTGGTGATAACTTTGCTGGAGACCAAAGGAGTAGAGGTTTCTTTCTGCAGGAGAGAAAGGATCTCCTCAGCTCTATCAATAATTGATTTCCACTAGGGACGAAAGACACTGAAAGAGACAACACAACACATCGCTGATATTGGCTGTGGATAAGCAAAAGCATCGGCTATAAACCAAGCAAGACTGGTTCTTGTAGGATGCCAGGAAGGAGTAGCAAATTGTGTTGTCCACTGGCAAAAACTTCAAAGCCACAAAATGACGAAGACCAGCATGGTGAAAGCAATCCGTCTCTAGGAGAAGAGCATAGTCATGCACCGGCAACGGCACATGCTGGATGACAATAGGAGGAATAGAGGTAGATGCCATTTAGACTACAACAAAAAACCCACACGCACAACCAAGGAAAAAGACAAAAAATTTCCTACAAAACCCAGACAGATCATCACTAAGAAGAATATCAAAACAAAGGATAGACGACCAGACTAGACTGAACCAGACTACCCCAAAGAAACCACATCCTACGGAAAAATTTTGACATGACCTACGCAATCATGCGACCGAAAGCTTCATGCTATATGCAACAAGCAGGTACCCTGATGGATCCCGTGTAATCAAGCAATCAAAAAAAAAAACTCAAACACATCATACCCCAGACAATAACCAGACTCAAATAGAATCCAAGACTTGGACCAACAAAATAAAGATAGACGAATAGGACTAACATCTTGGACTTAACAAATCCCAACCCCCGTAAACGCATTGCATAAACCTATGGTGTAGTGAACGTGGATGGGTGAACACTATCGAATTCATTTTAACCATGTACAAATTAGATTGCAGTTAGTTATTAATTAACCATTAATGCATAGTGAGTTGATTGTGCAATCCCAACCCCTACTTAGACTGACTTGATTGACTAGGGGTCTCAAAAAATGCAATTCATTGTTACAACTTACATGATCTGTGGCGCAAAGCGCATGCATGCGTGACAAAGCGGGTTTATTTTAATTACAAATAAATTGTGTCTGTAGCGCGTGCACGCGTGCAATGTGGATTTATTTTAGAAAATTATGTGGGTTGTTGTGCCATGTGCTCATGCAATGGCGGGGTTCCTTTTACAATTAACAGTCGTGTTTCTTTTAAATTAAAAATTAATGAAGTGCATTCTGTTTATTTGGTGGGTGCAACGGTCGGTTGATTTTATTACAATTACATGTGTGTTACGGTGCAATGTGAGAGAGGAAAAAATAGAAAAAAACCTGGCAATGTGTGGGGATGTCTGCAAAGTCTGATACCACGTTCTAAAAAAACAGGAAGGGCACAATCCACAAATATTCCACACAACGGACAAAAGATAGACTAAAACTAGTCGTCCTGTCGTATAGAAAAAACGAAAAAAAAACTAACACATTATGACCAAAACAAAGAGATGGATATGTTGGGATGTTGAATTGATTGGGATTTATGTTTATGATTTTTATTTTTTTGAATTTTTTTGTTTGTTTGTTAAAAAAAATAATTAAAAAAAAGGTTTTGTTTTGTTTTTTTCTTTTGTTTTTGTTTTTTTGTTTTTTTTTTGTCTAGGAGGTGAACATGAAATTTCAGCCAATCAATCATGAGCATCAAGCGTAAAAAAGGTAATCAAATTTAATTCACAATTTTTCGCTCATTTTTGAGATTGAAAATGAATTTTATATGAATTTGGGCATCAATATGAGGGTTTTGTCTCCAAATAATACTTTGGCCAATAAGAAAAGCATTTTCAATTTAGAAATGATTAATAAAAGGGACAATGAAGTTTAAATAATTTTTTGAAATTATTTTAAAATTATGTCGATATTTTTATCAATTTTTAATGAACTTTGGCCAATTTTTTTAATATTTTTGAAAAGAATTTTCAATTTTCTAAAATTTTCCAAATTTTTTTCTAAGATTTCCAGTTTAAAAATATTTCAATTGTTTGCAGAAATATTGGAGATTTTTCAGAAATTTTTATGTAATTTTTTTGATTTTAATTGAATTTGAATGAATATTAGAATTTTTTAATGTGTTTTTAGAGATTTCGGGGTTTGAAGTACCCATGACTGTTTTTGATTTGTTTGCAAGAAGCAGTGGCGGGTGTACAGAGGACGGCGATGATGGGCGGCGACGGGTCGACGACAGGGGAGAATAAGGGGAGGAGGAAGGGAAGAGAAGGAGGAGGGGAGGAGAGAAGAAGGGGGAGAGGAGGAGGATGAGGGGAGGAGAAGGAGGAGGGGCGGGGGGGGGGAAGAAGAGAGGGAGAAAGAAAAGGAGAGAGAGAGGAGAGAGGGGAGGGGTGGGAAACCATCGGGGGGGTTAAAAAATAAATTAATTTATTAAAAATAAATAAAAAATAAAATTAAGAACCATAAGAAAAAAAAAAACCCACCCCCTTGTCCCACTCATAAGCGCAAGGCGAGGGCAAAAAAATGTGTAGTGGTGGGAAGCAACAGGGGCAGGATGGCGGAACGGGTGCGGGAGGACGCAACAGACACGTTGTCATGATTAAAAATCGAAAAAATGGGTGGTCACGCGCGACGCGAGAGGCATGACATGCACAAATGAGTCGAAAAATTTATAAAACCCAAACCGTGCACCGAAATGAAAGGCAGGAAAAAGGAAAAATGTGCAAAAGGCATGCCGGGCAGGCCGGGCAGGCCTATCATGTTAGAACACAGTTCCAACGAAGATAAGATCTGTTCACATGGAAAAAATCCAAAAATCGCATGCGAAAAGAGATTTGAAAATGTTATATGGAATGATCCGTGCACCGGAATAGAGGATAGTAAAACAAAAAAATGTCCAAAAAAATATAATCTTTAGGGTTGTCACATCAAATCTCAGTTCGGATGGGGTTAGAAGGCTTTCGCATGAAAAAAATAAGAAAATGGCGCTAAAAAACACCAATGAAAATTAATAACAAAAAATCCAAAGGGCAAAACAAGGCAGAGAAAAAAGGAGAATTGTGCAAGGAAGGGTGGTTGGACAAGGATATCCAGTGAGAATGGAATTCCGAAGAGAATAGGGCAGGTTCACATGGAAAAAGGGCAGAACAATGCACGAAAACTCGCAAAAATTAATAACGGACAACCCGTACGCCAGAAGGGCAAGGTGTAAAAGGGAAATGTGTCCAAGGGAAGGCGTAGGACAGGGCTGGTATGTTAGATTGCTGTTTTGAAGCAAGAAAGATGTGTTCACATGGAAATATATCCAATGAGCGAAAATTGCTTCAAAAATTAATAACTCAAAAACAGTAAGCCGGAACAAGGGGATGTAAAAAGGAAAAGTGTGTCAGTCGAAGGAACAAACTAGGTTATGACATTAGATATTAGGTCCAGTGGACGTAGGATGCGTTCACATGGAAAACCATAAAATTGTTCAAAATGGGATAATGGATGGACTGTAAATAAAAAAAAGGGCATATAAAAAGGAAAAATGGCCAGTTCAGAGGGACGAATAAGGTTATAAGCTTGGATGTGAGTCTTAGTGAACGTAGGGTGCATTCACATGGAAAAATGGCAAAACAAAGGATAAAGGCAAATGGACAAGGAACAACCTCGGGGACAAGGAGAAATAGAATGGATGAGTGGGGCAAGGACCCCATCAGAGCATAAAAAAGGAATTTTCACATTTGAAGGTGGATAGATGTATTTCCATGATGATATGCAGAACAAAAGTGCAGGGACGCGTCCCCACACTTAAGACCTTACCGGACATGGTTAGATGCAACAACATAACCTAGGACCCGTAAACCGACTGAACTCTGGCGTCCCCACACTTAAAACATAACCTACACTTGCAATCGTAAGAATAGGGTTAGAAAGACTTGGCCCATTTCGCATATGGTCAAAGAAACCGTCACGGCTACAAAAGAGTTGGAGTCGGCTGCAGGAGGTACCACGGCTTGCTCCAGCGTTTGGCCATCATGGCAGGGACCATGCAGCAATACCCAGGGAGGTAGCTAGTTGAGGAAGCCCGTCGGGGTAGGTGTCGTTGACGAAGGATAATCACTCAACTCACGGGCACTCAAATGGAATGAGAGAACAGTCACTCGCCCCATAACTTATGTCACTCGAGTTAATATTGATGGAAACCCAAATCTCATAGGAATCGACAAGGGAATGGTGCAGAGGGAGTATGCTAGGGTGCACAATTGATGGTGTATCAATGCATCCAATCCCGTCTGGCATAGGTGACTCCAAGGGTCGTAACGTCCCTCAATCCTCACCTCTCAATACTTGATTGAAGAAACATCTGTCACACTCAAACCACCCTCTGTCTCACGCTCTGTTGAAAGATAGAGAGGGCAGCCCATTCCTTAAACCCATTGATGTAATCCTCACTGTCACTTGTGTAGAGGTTGTATGCCTTGTGTACTTTTGATGGTGTAGCAGTGCATCCCGCACTGTGTTGGCATACAGTGCAGCCTTATGGTGCAGTGCACAGGAACAGATTGTGCATTGTGCATTGGAAAGCCCATCCCGTGTGTGCAACACTCTGTTCACACTCTCACCTCTCATTTGATTTGAAGGGAAAGACTGGTCACTCACCCCACCCTTTGTCTCACTCTCTGATAGATATAGAGGGCAGCCCATACACATGTCCCCATCCTATGAGGATGAAAGCTCACATCACTCAATGGGTTGGTGATGAAGATCGTGTCGGCTATTGTTGTCAATCAGGATGTTGAAGATGAGGCTACCCATGGAGGCATCCAACAAGTCTGATACTTCAATGATTTGTAAAAAAGGTCATCTGCTAATAGAGGCAGACGGACTGATATTGCAGAGATATCGCACCAAGGGAGGTGGCTTCAAATTACTTGCTGGAAAGGTGCTGCTGGTGAGTCAGCTATCCTGAACTGCCGGCTGCTACCACCTTTTCCACAGTCAGCTTCCCGCACAAGGGTGTTTCCACCTTTTCTTGGAATGAGGCCTGTTATGACAGGGAATTTCTTCCTTTTCTCCCATAATAACTTTGTTTGTTTGTTTGTTTTTTTTCATTAGGAAAGAGAATGGTAGAAATACCATGTGTCAGCACCAACCTCGCCACTGTTGTTGGATCAGACGAGAAGAGAACAAGGTCGGGTTGAGAGGTATCTGTGAGGGGCTAGCACAATGAGACCGCCTTATGAGAAGAATAATAAGGGCTATCAAAAGCATGAAGAGAAGGACGGTGCGACACCCAAAAGGGAGAGGGTAGGTCGACTGTGATTGTTAAGATCCCCAGGGAGGGAAGTACTTCTTCAGATGATAGCCATTGATCAGAAAAGGAGCATCAGAGGCATCAACGGTCTGCACCCTGAACACAGGCATTAGGATTGACAGCAAGTACCTTGTACGGGCCCATCCACCACTGTTGAAGCTTGCCAGGAAACTTACCAAATTTGGAATCATAGGCTAGGACAAGATCACTTTCTTTGAACTCCTTGTGCTTGATGAAGCTGTCATGATAGGCCTTGGGTCGCGCTTGAGTGGTTTCCATGCACTGTAGAGCCATCCTTCGAATCTCATCCAAACATTCCAAGTGCAGGAGGCGGCGTTGAAGTGACTCATCATCTCCCAAGCGTTCTTTAATTGCCACTTGCAAAGAGGGCAATTCCAGTTCAACAAGGAAGACAGCTTCTGTACCATACACTTGCTAGAAAGGGGTCTGCCCTATAGCTGCCTTATGGGAGGTTTTGTATGCCCAGAGGGCCTTTGTAAGTCGATCATCCCAATCGCGACAATGTATGGCAATCATTCTTGTCAGGATCGAGCAAAGGACTCGATTGGCAACTTCAATTTGGCCATTGGCTCTGGGATAGTAAGCAGTGGACTTGTGATGGCAGATCTTATACAGCTCCATCGGCTCCTCCATGATTTTGTTAAGAAAATGAGTACCTCTATTACTTACCAGCTCGAGGGGAATGCCAAAATGGGTAATAATATTCTCGTACATGAACATGGCTATGTTGTTACCATCGTCCCCCTTCAGAGCTTTAGTTTCACATCACTTTGTGACATAATTCGTACATACTAAGATGTATCTATTCTGCTTCCGTCTGGTGGGTGGATCAATGGGACCCACAAAATCAATCCCCCACTTCTCGAATGGCTTAGGGGAAGAATAGGCTGCAGTGGCATGGCACTTGTTTTGGTGGGTTTTCCCATTCTCTGACAAGCATCACATCTTTTACAGTAGTCATGTGCATCCTTGTGGAGGGTCGGCCACCAGTATCTTGCTAATAGAGCCTTCCTTGCTGTCGCTTCTCCTGCGAAGTGTCCACCACATGGTTCGTCATGGCATGCTTTCAATACTATGTTGATTTCATCCCCTGCAACACATCTTCGCAGCACTTCATCTTTGCCTCTCTTGTACATTGCACTGCCTAGCAAGGTGTAGGGTGCTGATTCTAACATAAGCTTCTTCTTCTCATCGCTTGAGATGCCAGGAGGATACTGTTGAGTTGCCAGGAGGTTGGCTATGTCTGCATACCAAGGAGTAAATATTTCAACTAGAAACAAGGAAGCATCAGGAAGGTCTTGATCATCCTGTTCCTCTTCTACAGTTTGAGGAATCCGTGATAGATGATCGGCTAGGACATGGGAACGACCAGGCTTAGTGGCGACTTCAAAATCAAACTCCTAGAATAGGAGCAACCATCTCATCAGTCATCCTTTAACATTTGCTTTGTTCATTAAGAAGGACAGGGCTTCATGATCCACGTAGAACTTGAAATGCGTTGACAGTAGATAGTGTCTAAACTTCTTTAGTGCAAACACCATTGCCAAGCACTCAAGCTTTGTCACTATGTAGTTCCGTTCCCTATCAGTGACCTTTCGGCTCGCATAATATATCGATTGATCTAATTTAGAGGGGCCCTTTTGACATAGGACATCACCTAGCCCTTCAACTGATGCATCTGTGTGCATGTGAAACTCCTTTGTCTAGTCAGGAGACTACAAGATATGTGCTTGGATAAGGCACTGTTTTAGGGTATTAAAGGCTTCTTCACAGTCATCAGTCCAAAGGAAATCAACTTCTTTCCGTAGAAGCTTGTGGAGAGGGGCTGCCTTGGTTGCAAAATGTGCAATAAATCTTCTGTAGTAGCCCACAAGGCCAAGAAATCCTCTCAATTACTTGAGGTTTGTTGGTGCTGTCAAGGCGGCAATCTTCTCAATCTTCGTTGGGTCTGTTGCAATACCATGTGCAGAGACAATATGGCCCAAATGAACTCCTGATGAGATGCCAAAGACACATTTGTCAGGGTTGAGAGAAATCCCATACTCTCGGCATCTGTCAAAACATTGCTCTAGGTGTCCCCAGTGCTCATGGATCAAACTATAGATGCAAAAGTCATCAAGATACACCTCAATGAAATCATGAAGATGATTCTGGAAGGTAGCCATCATTACTCATTGGAAGGTGGCAGGAGCATTATAGAGCCCAAATGGTATCACTCTATAGGCATAGGTCCCCCATTCTGTGGTGAAGGTTGTTTTAGATTGGTCCTCTTCTGCAATTTGGACTTGGTTATATCCGTTGAATCCATCCAAGAGGGAATAGAGCTCATGGCTTGCCATTGTGTCCAACAGTTGGTCTGTAAAAGGGATAGGGAAATGATCCTTCTTCGTCTTCGAATTGAGCTTTTGAAAGTCTACACATATTCGAAGTTTCCCATTCTTCTTGGGTACTACCACAATGGGCGAAACCCATTCACTGTTAGCCACGAGATAAATGAACTCGGTTTCAAGAAGTTTCAATAATTCAGCCTTTACCATAGCAGAATAATTAGGATTCATATGCCTTTATCTTTGCCTTACAGGTTTGGCATCGGGCTCTAGGTCAATGTGGTGTTGGCATACTGTGGGATCGATCCCCTTTAGATCTTTATATGACCAAGCAAAAAAACGTCTAAGTTCTCTTTGAGTAGATCTCGTAGGACCACTAGTTTTTCTTCTGGAAGATTGAGGCCCACTTTCAGGTAACATTTAATACCGTCAGTATCCAAGAACATTACTTGTCTTTCACCTTCCACTTCATGGATAAATGTCCCACGGATTGCTTCTGGATAGAGGTCTGACTCTTTCAAGGGAGTCGTGTCCTTGTCTGATGTTCCACTAGAACCAATGTCCTCCTTTTGAACAGATGACTCATTTGTCTGTTGAAATTTCTGGAAGGGTATCAGAGCTTTGTGTGCTTCTGTGTTGAGTGGTGATTTCTTCTGGACTTAGGGATTCATCTTCAGAGGATGCGTTCAGGAATGTCACATAGCAGGGACCTTCTAGAATCCGTGGCTTTGATGATTCTGGCTTCTGTTGACAAGGGGCATCATCATCATCTTTTCTCCAGATTGAACAGCCAGGGTGATAGGAGCCACTGGTGAACTTAATTTTTATGCCTTTGATCCATTGCTTATGCAAATTCTACATACTTTGTGGTCCATTGGTCAACCCAAATGGAACCATGGTCATTCCATAGAACACCCTAATATTTGCTATTAGAGGAAATTCTTCATCTGCACTTTCATAACTTGCTTCGTTTTCTTCCTCATCATGTCCATCCTCTTCCTTTGGAGGCTCTATCTCTGCTTCTTAGAGGCTCTGTAGGAGAAGAACAGATCTTCTGCCTCTGTGTCTGCTTCTTTGCTTCTGTCTCTGGCTCTGTCTCTGTTACTGTCTCTTCGAGTGACATGTAACATGGAGAATAGTACATCCATGCTTCTATCTCACTATCAGAGGTGATTTCAGAAGTTAATTCTAGTTGAGGTAGGAGGTATTATCCCATGGACAAGGACTTTGCTTCCCGTGGTAGTTGGCTTATAGTGCCCACTGTTAGGGACTGTGCCTATGTTTTCTTGGGAAAGATTTGTTTAACGGCCTCTTCATCTCTTGATGTACCATCTGTTACTTCATTGGAGGAGTCAGTTATGACTTTGATGGATGTGGATCCATTACCTTTTTGCGATCCATACAATTTCAACACCACTTTGTTGGGTCCTCTGCCTAGGGTTAGGGTTCCTTTGAACCAGTCCGTCCTAGCTCTTGCTTCAAAAAGCCAAGGTCTTCCCAACAGCAGAGGGTATGAGGTCCCATAAGAATTTGGTTTGACTACCAAATATGTCAGCCAATAGTCTCTCCTTGCAAGGGTTGTTTTTACGTATGGGAGGATGCCCAACGGTTTAATTCTACTTTGGTCTGCCAATTTGATAAGCCATTGTGTAGGTTGAATTCCTTGCAACCCTAAGTCCTTCATTGTCATATCCGTCATTATGTTTACTGATGAGTCTCCATCAATCAATGCATTTGAAATAAAACATCCTTCTATCCATACACTAATCTTTGGGGTTCTAGGATCTAGGAAGGTGTTAGCCACATCTACTTTCTTTACAGGCTCCAGGGCCTTATTGATCTTGGTCGCTATTGAAGGAGCAATCCTTAGTCCACGTCTTCTTGTCAAGATTCTTTTGAATTTCTTTCGGTAGCTGGGAGACAGCATCAGCAGGAGTGTTAGGTTTGGTTTAAAGGTGTTTAGATCTTTGACCAGGTCATATTCTTTGATAGGATCCACGGGCTTTTCCAGCCTGCTCGGGAATGGGGCTA
The DNA here is from genome assembly GCF_053477565.2 of Lygodium microphyllum. Taxonomy (NCBI): domain Eukaryota; kingdom Viridiplantae; phylum Streptophyta; class Polypodiopsida; order Schizaeales; family Lygodiaceae; genus Lygodium; species Lygodium microphyllum. Next base: position 30,308,201 of record NC_141139.1, read on the forward strand.
CACCCATTTTCATCTTTCCTTTTTCTTCTAGCAATGGCAGCATCGGCACTTCCTCTGTATCTGGAAGTGCTTATGTATCATCTATCTCCTGGACCTCTAGTCCTGTTTTTAGGACTATCTCTGTGACTATCTTTGTGACTCTTTGTGGCACTGTAGTGCTTTGTATTGGACTGTTCTGTCTTGTACTGCTCTGTCCCTCTATTGGCAGGTTGAACTTCACAGTCTTGGTAGGGGAGTTATTTTCATTCTGAACAATTGGTTCCTTTTTCTTGGCGTGTGTGATAACGGCAACTTCCAACTCTACCAAATATTAGGCATGCTCTTGTACCTTTTGTTGGCTATCAGTGGCATTGGCCTTGACAGGGACTGGACTTGGAGAGTCCTTTGTAGTGTGGCCTTCTCCTTTGCATCGGTTGTATAAGGGCTTGTAATCCAAAGATCTTCTAGGGTTTGGACAATTCGTGGAGATACGACCTTTTCTCCACACCTATAACATTCCACCTTTGATCTTTGACCACCACCAGATTGTCGTCCTCTGTAGCTTTGAGAGGAAACCTCCTTGGACCAAAATTAGGACCAAACTCCCTAGGCTTTGGTCCAATATCTTGTGTTGTCATTTTGGATTCTAGCAAGTTGAATCTTGCATTTTCATCTTTCTGTCTTCATTCATGCATCTCTTTCAGAGAGCAAATGTCCTCTGTATGGTTCTTTTGCAAACAGTAGGAACAAAAGGCTCCAGGAATGGTTGGTTTTCGGGTACATTCAGTGGCTAAATGTCCCACTTGAGGACACTTTCCGCACCATGTATTAGAACACATCACATCTCTCCGAGCTCCCGCAGGAGTGGATATATTAGCGGTATTCACCTTCAACATTTGTAGCTACTCTGTAATCACATCCATAAGCTCTTTCTTGATACTTGCAAGTGAGTTGGATAAGTAGTCCTTCATATTTTCACCTCTTGAAGTACTTGTAGTAGGGTTTTGAGAAGCTTTTGTATTTACTGCATACACGGGTTGGGTCAATCTAGAGGGTCCTTTGTTTTGGTTTTGATTCGGAGCTCCTGTTGAGACTTGGGGTTGTTGATTCCAGTTGGTAGGGTTCCACTATTGTTGAGTCGCCATTGGAGGAACTGTTTGAGGCCACTAGTGTTGTGGTTGAACAATCATTTGAGGCACTGTTGTCTGTGGTGACCACAGTGGATTAGGTGCACTATACTGTGGCACTGTTTGCATCTAGGGATAGGGGTAGGGAACTGTCCCTGGGACTGCATTTGGTGGGTATACCATTCCTAGCATGGGAGGAGGTAAGAATCCTCTTCCTGGAGTCATTGACAACCTTGCTTTAACTTCGTCATATAATCTTTCACCTTCCACTGCAGCTTGCAGATTGACTGGTCTTCTCAATTCCACGAACTTGTGAACTTCTAGTTGTAGGCCTCTAAGGAACACTCCTTTCTAAATGCCTTCGTCCAAAAGATGGTTAGTCCATCTCTTCAGGATGAATTCCATTCGCGAGACATAAGCTTCTACTCTTTCTCCAAAGGACTGACTTAGGTTCATGAACTCCTCTTGCATCCGCTCTTCAAAACCTTCACGCCTGAATTTAGTGAGGAAGGCCAACTTCAGGTCGTCCCATGTGTCAAAAATTCCTACTGCTTGTCTCTCATACCACTGAAATGTCGTGCCCTTGAAAGTGGCGGGGAATATTGCTAACCAATGCTTAGGGGTTCTGGCATTGTTAGCCACACATGCTACCATAAACTCTGCTACATGAAGATCAGGATCTTCATTGTACTGTCCCTTTAAAATTGGCAATGGGACTACATTTGCTGGCCTGTCATCAATATTTCTAGGATGAATCTGACTAGGAAGGGGACCTTGAGTCGCCATGGGAACTTATGTAAAGAGTGCTTTTAGGGTGTCAAAGGAGGCTTCTGTTGCGATCTCGTTCTCAGCCTTGATTCTTGCATTCTCTCTTCCCACGTACCTCTTGACTCATTCTAACGCTTGCCTCTTGATTGTATCATTCATCAGGGGGTTGGCTCCAACCAGTTGGTCAGTACTCAATAGAATAGAATCAGAGAGGGGCTTCAGTCTCTGAGGGATTCTCTGGCCAACATCTCTTCTACTTCCTTCTTTTCAACATCTTTGAATTCGGCTTTCAAACCACTACAGAGGGGGAGATATTCTGTTCTGAAAGTATCAAGACTCATTCTTCTTAGGATTGTTGTTGTGACATCATTATAATAATGCCAGCTTCTAAGGATTTCAATAGTATATGTTGTGAAAAACACTCTGTCTACCAACTTCCAGTGGGTTGCTAATTGGACAAACTGAAGATTGTCAGTGCACAAGCATCCCACGTATCCTGCTGTTGAGCATCCACAAACAAATTCCAACTCTTTTCCTTCTTGTTTTCGTGAACCTCCACTGACCACGACTCCTGAAGCTTCTTCACAATCTCCCACTTGATGATGTCTAGAAACTTCTCAATGAATACCAAATCTTCCATGGATAGTCATTCTCTCTGCTTCTGCTCTTCAGTTTGTTTCCAAACAATTTGCCACCAAGATGCAAGTTTCTGCTACTTCAACATGAAGAGGAAATAGTCCACCGCATAGAGCTTGCATCATGATGGTAATATGTTTCTGCCAATGTGGGATGAACTTCTTGTGGAAAGTGGCTTTGATAATAAGAATCTCCAACTCTTTAGTGGAAGAAGGAACTTTGCAAACATCCATTGAATTCTTCTCTCCTTGGTAATGCCATTTCCTTCATTTTCAGCCTCTTCTTATGCTTGTTGTTGGCAAGCTACCCCGGCTGCGCACCAAAAACATGGAGCCCCAAGAGGAATACCAAGGAAAAGGGGATTCTACTGCAAGAAAATCTATCTTGTAACATCAACAAGCTTTAATTTCATTCTTTTGATGACCAAAACAAGGAAAACAACAAATCTTCATGCAGCATCATAGTAGATATCTCCCATGGATTTGATAGAATCAACCATAATCTTCAACATCTTCATAAAATCCATCAATAAAACAAAGAACATAAAAGAATAAACCATATTTGAATGAAAATCAATCACATAGTATTCATCTTCCATGTCTTCATAGCTTTCTCTCTCAATCTCTCATATACAGATACACAGTTTTGATAGAATTGGCTATCTCTGACTCTCTCTCTCTCTCTCTCTCTCTCTCTCTCTCTCTCTCTCTCAATAGTATATTATCTCCTCACTACAATAATCAATAATGAATCTCAATAATCCTTCTTAGGTCGTGGATACACCTCCCAAGAGGTATGTGTGTGTCGAAGAGGCGCCAGAGCCACTACAGTAACCCTTCATATCTCACTTCTGTCTCTGTCACTCTAGTCTTCTCTTCAATCTTCAGCAGCTACTTCTTCCATTTATTTTAGCTCTTTTAAACTTATATTCATCCATTCCAAAAGTTAGAAAAATTTTCCAAAGTCACACATACATTCTACAGAACACTTACAGAAGATCTATAGAACATGAACAAAGCAGAGACAGAGGCTCTACAGAAGGTTTACAGAGGGTTATAGAAGGTCATCAGGGAACATTTAATCCTCATAACTCATACTAAAACCATTATAAAATATAAAAAAATATTCAATAAGCTTTCAAAAGATTTCAACCTTCATCAATCATCAATCCATGCTTCATATAGAAGAAAATCAGAATAAAATAGAAGCTAAACGGAAGGTATCAGAACCAATTAGAACCTCAACAGAACCTATCAGAACATCACAGAGCTTCATATTTCTACTAAGAATCATCATAAAATTCTAAAAAATAATCAATATCATCCAAAAAAGTCTCAAACACTTCCATTAACAACCATACATCACTCTAAATCCATAAAAAATCAACCATTCAGACCTCAAAAACAATAAAAATCAGTCAAAAATTCAGTATTTTTCCACTCTCACGGAGCATGCCATAACGAGTCTTCCAGGAATATAATCGAAGCAAAATCTATGCCGAGAATTGATCTCTCCCCCACAGCACATAATAGAAACAATTATCCTCCTCTTCTTCATCACCCTCCATAGTGATCCTTAAGAAAACAAGAGAGAGAGAGAGAGAGAGAGAGAGAGAGAGAGAGAGAGAGAGAGAGAGAGAGAGAGAGAGAGAGAGAGAGAGAGAGAGAGAGAGAGAGAGAGAGAGAGAGAGAGAGAGAGAGAGAGAGAGAGACCCTTCTACACAACAAATGCTCTCGAAGTACATGCGAGAGGAGAGAAAGGGGTATATTGAAGAAGCACACCCCAATCTTCCCCCACATGCACCCCTTCATGCAAGAATTTATTGATTAATAATGTTTTTTAATGTACATTGGCCTTAGCCACAATTGCTTTTGGGCCTTCAAAAGTTATGCCCCTTTTTTAGAAATTTATCATTTTATAAAATATAATAAGGCTATTATGATATAGTATATACTTGATTTAGATGTGTTAGGGTGCTAGATTTTGAGCATCCATGGGCATCATCATTCTCCCCAAACACAATTGCAAAGCCATCCTTGGCAAGCACAAGGAAGACGAACCACAAAACCATTGAACATGTCTTTAGCGTCGAGGATGAAGCCGAGTCGTAGGAGACCACCTAGGGACCACCACACCAAGGATGTCATCCCCTGCTTTGCCATGAGCTTGCACACTTCAAAAGCAAACGAACACCATCTTCTTCATGCCATTGAGGATGCTTCAAGAGTGTGTTGAGAATAATCTGCATAGAAACACCCCATCAACACCTTCTAATGTGTATGTAACAAACATATTAATAATTATGAATACTTAAGAATAAGGGAATATCCCAAAGAATTGAAATTGATTAATCAAATTGATAGCCTATTGCGCCTCACCTGCTCATGGAAGAATGATGATGAGAAGGAAATCGATCATTGTGCTTGTTGCCAATCGATCATCGTGCTTGTTGCCAATCGATCATTGTGCTTGTTGCCAAAATCTATTGAGGATAGCTGATGCAAATGCGACGATGATCAGAGATTTGTTTAGCGATGATGCTAGCGAAGATCCCAGCGAAGAATGGAAGCTTTTTGTTTTCTCTCTCTTTTTTGTTTCATGAATGGCCTGCTGTTGAAAACGATCCAATAGTACCCTGCCACCATCAACGTCATAAAAAGCTTCACCATGAGTGATCGAATTCCTGACCAGTGCATAAAAAATGGAGCATCCCATAACAAGTCTTCCAGGAACATAATTGGAGAGAAATCTATGCCGATAATTGATCTCTCACCCACAGAACATAATAGAAACAATTATCTTCCTCTTCTTCATCACCCTCCATAACGATCCTTAAGAAATTACACACGAGAGAGAGAGAGAGAGAGAGAGAGAGAGAGAGAGAGAGAGAGAGAGAGAGAGAGAGAGAGAGAGAGAGAGAGAGAGAGAGAGAGAGAGAGAGAGAGAGAGAGAGAGAGAGAGAGAGAGAGAGAGAGAGAGAGAGAGAGAGAGATTCTTTTACACAACAAATGCTCTCGAAGTACATGCGAGAGGAGAGAGAGGGGTATATTGAAGAAGCACACCCCAATCTTCCCCCACATGCACCCCTTCGTGCAAGAATTTATTGATTAATAATGTTTTTTAATGTACATTGGCTTAGCCACCGTTGCCTTTGGGTATTCAAAAGTTATGCCCCTTTTTTAGAAATTTATCATTTTACAAAATATAATAAGGCTATTATGATATAGTATATGCTTGATTCAGATGTGTTAGGGTGCTAGATTTTGAGCATCCATGGGCATCATCACATCTGAGTGCACAAGAGCCAAGGGCTCACCCATGCATTTCTTACCAGACTTTTTATGCGTGTTTCTAGTCTGCCTGCCATACAAACAATGATCACAAGAATCAAAATGCGAAGAGTCAAAAGGCGGAAGATATTGCAAAGCCTGAGCATTTTCATTCTTTTAAAAGACATATGCCCCAAACGAGCATGTCAAAGGGATACATGGGGAATAGAACCCACAGACAAAACATGATCCAATGTAGCTCCAGATACAAGTAAGGGATGGAGGCTACTTGACTTGGCACCTCTTGCATGTACAAGCTTGCCATGAGTAATCTTCCATGTAGAGTCTCCAAAAGACACAAAGTACCCTGCATCATCAAGCTGTCCAGCTGACATAAGGCTGCGAGTCAACATAGGTACATGGTGCACATCATGCAAAACAAAAGAACTGCTAGAAGGAAACTATAGCCGAACATCTCCAATGCCCAAAATGTTAAGAGACCTGTCATCACCAAGACGCACAGAACCAGACATGGTATGATAGGTATGAAACCAATCTCTACAGGGTGTCACATGAAAGGACACACCCAAATCCAAGAGCCAGCACTGCACATACATAGAATGTATCTCAGAAGTTTGTAAGGCATCACATGCAGAAGCTGCAAGTATGTAATCGTCATCTGAATCAATGGCTTGCATGACATTAACCTCTTCTATCTTCACACTGGACTTTGCAGGTACAATACTGCACTCAAAAGACTTTTTCTACACTTTTTCTTTTCCCTTTTCCTTACGCTTATCATCGCGCATTTTATGGCACTGTAGCCTAATATGTCCTACTTTCCCACAATAATGACAGGTAAGATCAGACTTCCATCCAAGGGACTTACTGCGACCACGTGACTTGGAACTAGAATTTTGAAAGTCCCTATCCTTGTGATTATTATCATGCCCGCCATGTTTGCCACCTCTAACGTCAATGCACATGAAGAGCGGGAAGCATCATTATTTCTCCTGTTGATTTCCTCAGTCAATAAAGCACTCTCAACATCTTTGATTTTCAGCCCATCAAGCTTGTTCGTGCATATGGCAGTAAAGAAGACATCCCATGATTCAGGCAAGGTGCCAAGCAGAAACAACGGGTGCAAGTTGTCTTTGAACTCAATACCCTGTGACAACAGACTCTTCATGATAGCATGAAATTGACTGAAATGAGATGAAAGGGAGGTCCCCTCCTTCATGCAAAGGTCCATTAATTGCTTCAGCCAATACATCTGTGACGCAGGACTTTGCTGTGCATAGAGCTCTTGAATCTTCTCCCATAAATCCCATGCACTCTGATTCTCATCTTCAACAACATTATGATGGACCTCTTCTGAGAGTGACAAAATAATGGTAGACTTGCATAGCTTATCAACTTCCATCCAAACATCATCGTCCATATCCTCAGGTTTGACACCTTTGAAATGCAAGGGTTTAATCTGCAACTTCTGCACCAAAACTTCCCATATTTGGGACTTCCAATACCCATAATTGGTACCATCCAACTTGGCAATGTTAAAGAGAGTTGTGTCTTTTAGATGACCAGCCATACTGTCCCAAATCAATGCAAAAAGGCAAAATTGTAGGTTGCTATAGTTAGCAGAAAACACACTAAAACCACTGCTAAAATTGGCTGAAAGAGTGGATTTTACCAAGAGAAGCACCTGTCCACCAAATATGACCAAGATAACATCAAATAGTAAGCATTACCCTCAGAGAAGTGCTCAAAACTTGCAGATTTCAACTTGCTATAATAAATGACAGATTTTAGTAAATGAGATCTAACTGTGCCAGAAGCGGATCCCAAGTCAATCATATACTGCCAAGACCATAACCATCATCATGCGGGCATAACATAGGCATATGATAGTTGATAAGCATTAATCCAATACCCAAACATGTCATGAAATATCTGCCAAGTGAGTAGGCACACCCCCCAGTCAACGGGGCAAAATGTTCCTGCCATTGCCAAGACTTGACACAAGTAGGTGTCAACTCACAAAGAGAGGGAGCCAAGTCAGAGAGTCAGCTCATAAGCATCGAAAATGAACCAAGACATATGAACCATGCATCATCCCAAAGGTAAGAGATCCCAAATAGTCTCAAAAGCTCAAATAGCATAACATTCACCTGCTCAATGTTGATAAAGCATCCAAAGATGCTCCCACTGGCACAAAAGCCATAAATATCAAGCAACAAAGCTCGAACAAAGCATGTACAAGCACCAGTGACAAGTGTTCAAGATTAAGAATCAATGAGACATCCTGGACATGGAGGCGGTGTGACATCCATATGTAGCATCCACAGACATCAAGTATATCGCAAAATAAACTTTGGCAAGCCAATAAATCTCCAAAATATGCTCCAGACAATCGAATGTCAAGCCCAAGTAAAGCTCCAATAGCATCCAAGCTCAAACAATGTAGCTGAGATAGGTAGGTGACATGAGCATAAGTGTATGTCCAAAGCGGTCAAGCATAGACCGATAAGTGCCAAGATACATCCAAGATAAATATCCAAATGCTATGGAAAGTGGAGCTTAAGCTCAACCAATGATTAAGAAGCAATGTTGAACTCTTTTCCAATCCCCAATGGTCAATACATCAATGTACATCTCCAAGGTATGACCCGAATAGCATAGGTATAAGCATAGATGAGTAGAATAGCTTCAGCCCAATTGTTTACAATAGACATTCACTACTCTAGAATGAGTATTTCATGCCTCAAATCAGTACCAAAATGATAGCAAATCAATAGCATTACAACCACCAAGCTATAATAGACCTGTCACAGATCTATAATAGACCTGTTGCTGTACATGTAGCCAATAGGAGCTCAAGATCAAGGTCCAAAGCCAAGTATAAGCATCAATACATTGCATTTGTCATTGCTAAGTGTGCCACAATGATGAGGAAGTTGAGCATAGCCATGATTGAATGGAGGAGCTGCTGAATAGACCTGTGGAAAACCAGGCACAACCATCACAAATTTTGCTGCAGGACCAGTTGCTCAACGTGGTGATGAAGGGGCTAAATGGGGGGCCACAAGGGTTGCCACTCAAGCCCTAGAGAGCAAGGGCATAGAGGCCATAGAAGGCTCAAGCCAAGATATGGCACCTTCAAGCTTCAATGGATCTTGGATATGGCTGCCCTTGTCCTGCCTAACCTGTAACCAGGAGTAAATAATAAAAAAGAAGCTTCAATACCTCTGGTGCCTAACAATGTCGAAAAGAAGCTCAGGAAGTTGGGGAGTGACGGGAGCTCGAGGGAGTTGGCTATGGTTGCCGGGATGGAGATCCAAAGAGAGTAGGGAGTCAATGGGAAGCTGAGAATGCCATGAGCCAAGCTCAAGAGTCGGGAAGTTGAGCTCTGATAAAAGTTGAAAGGTGAGAAGGATCGAAGCTTGCACGCGAGAGCTATGGCGAGAGAGTAAGAGCAAGAAAGAGAGAGACAAGAAATGGGAACTCCAACAACTGCAATGTGTGGCTGGGCCTTCCTTTATTCAAACTGTCACTAAACGAATAAAGAATAAGTGACTGTGATGGGTGCACGCCACTTGCAGTGTGCAGTGGCAGGTACTGTCAGTGTAGTAATACATGGGCGGCTAGGCGGATGCACCTTTACCCCCAACACTTCTTCTCGATATATTTTGACTTGCTTGTTCCTAGAGAGCCACTTCTCCATGGATGCATGATGCAACATATAAAAATTATTCACTTTCTCCTCCCATTACAATATCCATCCTTTTTTCTACCCCATTTTCAACCACCACATCTCCGATCAGTCTATCATTGTACTTTAGCAACCATAACATATTATTGTCTGAATCCACTGTTGGTAGCCACTCTGAAATATGCACTAATGCCTCCGACACCATCCAACCTTTAGCCATGCTATCTTTTGGCCAAGCTTGTTGTCCCAGAAAGCTCTTCAGGGTTTTCATGAAGTGCTCCAAGAAGAACATCCATCATGTATGGACGGGTCTCACAATCTCCACTTCATCTACGAGATGCACCAAGAGGTGAGTTTGTATCGTGAGCATGCTGGTGGGTAGGTACTTCTCAAAGAGATAGATCATCTCTATCGCTCCTTGCCTTGCGGATTCAATAGAGGATATCTTGATCTTCTGTGAGATCCATTGCACTAAATTCAACAACTTGTAAATTGCCTCATGTATTTCCGGAGTGAGACATCTTGCAATCGTGATTAGTAGTGCAAACTGCCACAAATGAAGAAGCATTACGAACACAGAGTAGACACTAAATAGAAAAATAAATAGGCTACTTGCAACTAAGGTCAAGACAAACTTGACATATCTTATATCAATCATGGGATTTCAATCCTGATATTGGTCATCTTTAGAGAAAGCGGACTTGAGGGAACACATCATATTTGTCACGCGGATAGACTTGATAATTTGCTTCACAATGGGCTCCTCTTTAGTGGACAAGACCCAAGAGCATGAGGTAGTTGTAAGCGACCATTAGTGTGCTCGACTGTGGCCTTGACTGTGGCCGATTGTGGCCAAGCATCTCCATCTTGCCTACCTCCTTCAAATCTATTCATGCCCTTGTAGCATCTCTCTTTCCTATGATGTGGTCCCATAATAAACTACCCATATTCTTAAAAATATGTATGGGATCCAACAAATGGTTGATCTGCAAGTGGGTCCAACATGACAACTCATAGAAAATTGAGAACCATTGCATTCCATTTGGATGTGACTCCTTGTGGACCATTTTTAACTCATACCAGCTTTGGGCATTCATTCATGCTTGAGATCATCCAAGAAAACCTTCCCTCGGTTCATGACACTTTGGTAAGAAAGCGGCATGTCCTTGATATACCATCTTCTTCATGGTTTGTGACATGAAGTCTAATTGTGGCCCACATAATGGACATGCATGATAACTTGAGGTAACTAGACTTGTCACACAACACCCTTATTTAGTTAACACTTACTTGAACGAGCTTATACACCCATCTGCCCTCATACACCCTTGCTTATAGTGGGTTCCTATGCCTATCTTTTAACACCCCCCCTCAATGCCAAGGTGGCATTGGATTACAAGGCATGTAAGATGTTCCCCCTTGGGATGCTTTTATAAATCAATCTTACAAGAGTGTTTTAGATAGATGATTTAAAGAGTCAAAACAATCAATCTTCAGATGGATTGGAGGCATAGTTGGCCACCAATTCTTTGGGTACATCAGGAGCGTTGGGTCATTTACTAGTGATATGCCTTGTCTTTTTGCATTTGTTACATTTCATTTTCTCGGGATACTTCTTCCAACAGTTGTTTACAAGATGTCCTTTTTTCTTACAGAAAGAACATCTAGTGAGAGCTGTATGTACCAATACTTGATCATAGGAAGTTGAAGATGCCTGATTGTTGTTGCTTTCTTTGTGGTTCCTCTTTTCTTCATCCAAACAGGATTGCATGGTACTCGCCAATGTAGGATCTGGAATGTTGGTGAGAGTGTTTACAAGAGTGGGAAACACATGTTTTATAGATTTTAGGAGAATAGCAATAGCATCTTCTTCAAGTATTGGAGCTTGTACAGAAGCAAGCTGTGCCATAAGTCCCTTCATGTGGGAGATGAATTTTCCCAAATCTTCTCTTGATCTATATTCCAAGCTAAAGAATTCAATTTTAAGGAAGATTTTAGTATTTTTACCAGTGGCTCCATAGAGCTTTTCAAGCTCATCCCATTTTTCTTTAGCAGTGTTTAGTTGATCAACATGATGAATTAGGGACTCATCTAAGTGTAACATTATGATTTCTTGGGCACGTTGGTCATCCTCCACATCAACCAAACTTGTAGAGTTTACAACTCTAGTGCCTTGAATGAGAGACCAATACCCTCTCTCTATTATTTTGTACTTTATAAGTACTTGCCATGGGTGGAAATCTTTGCCATCAAACTTTTGAATTTGAGGACGAACATCAGCATATGTTGTGGCCATTGGGAAGGTCTTACCACTTGTTAGGACAAGGGCAGTGTCTAGTCCCTTACAAATTTTCCACTGAATGCAAAAGCAAATCAAACAATTGAAATTAAAGTTGTAATGAGGAGAAAGGCTGAAAATCATTCAAATGTAATATTTCAAGGTATAACTGTGGTGGTCCTTTCTTATATGCAATCTTCTTTCGAGGTTTAATAGTCTTTAAGTTTTTAATGAGGTAAACCTAGACTACACTTCAAGCTCCTTGTTTACCGTATTTACCGCAGCACAGAGAAACGGGAAAATGGAGCAGAGGAGTGGAAAAATGGAAAAAAGGAAATAGCAAAAAAGGCGCAGGATAAAAGAAGGAAAAGGCTCCTTGACTGGTAACCAGACCCTAAAAAATTTAAATGTTCGGGCACGACCCCTAGAAAGTATTAGTGTCGCCCCGAGAAAGCAAAAGAGTAAAAAGTGCACCATTAAATGTGGAAGCGCTCTCGAATCCTTGTAAAAGAGTGCCAGGCTTGCTCTTGTGCAAATTGTATGCATTGGTTGGGAATAGGATAAATTAGAATGGTGGGAAATGAGAAATGGGCTTAGGCCAATGGCCGGCCATGTAAAAAAGGGGATGACCGCCCAAAGAAGGGAGGGTATGTATATAAAGTTCGAAAGTGAATGAGAAGCTCATTCTTATGTGTGGCTAAAGCTTCTTCTTCTTCTTCTCTTGTTTCTTTCCTTCTTGCTTGTGCTTGAGAAAGAGAGTGAGGGAGTGTGAGAGGGTGAGGAGTGAGTGTGTGAGAGTGAGGGATTGTGGAGAAGAAGCTCTCCATCTCCTCTCTCCATATTCTTCTCTTATCTTCTCTTCCCTTGTCTCGCGTGTGGCTATGGAGGATGGAGCTCATGGGAGAGGGATTGAGGTTGCTTGAGCTTGCCACAAGGATCATGGAGCTATCGGTGTGCAAGAGAGAGGAGGGTACTCGATCGAGCATCAAGGTAAGCTCACTACACTTGTAAGGTAGGCATGGCGCGTCGGCTATGTGAGAGGTAGCCATGGCCGCTCGGCTTGAAACACTTGATCAATAAGCAGTCCATAGGTCTCGGGGTAGAGCTTGTAGCTCCCCTTCATTTTGGTTTCGTTGTTTGCTGGGACCAACGGAATCGAGCCTTGAGCGCCACGCGCATCAAATTGAGCATAGGAGTAGGGCCTTTGCCCAAAACGGTGCTTGAGATAGATAGGAGATTTAGGAGGTTTAATCGTTGGAACAAGTAAGTATTTTGAGTTTTTTGATGAGTGCTTGAGTAGGTAAATACAACCCATGCTTGGTTTTGCGATTTTTTGTTAGCATTAGGTAGGATAGGATTAAGATTCAAAACTGAAATGGTAGGGTTTTTGCTGCTGTAAATCTGGTTGTTGCAATAAGAAAAAGAAGGCAAAAATTGTGTTTTTTTAAGGGGGAAATCACAACGGGGAAAGGCTCTAAGGTTAGAGAGTGGTTGGGCAATGCTATGTAAGGCTGGGGTAAGGGGAAAAGAGCTCGTTTACATTCTGACTTAGTTGAGAGAGAGCAAGAGAGAGTGAGAGAGCTACAGGCACAGGAGAGGAGTGGACGCCCTTTGATCACACTTCCGGGGTGCTACAGGTATACAAATCTCTTCCCCGGCATGCCCTTGTGTGTATTTAACAGCCTAGAAGAGCTAATCATCAACATAACACTAGATTTGTTACCATTTTCATTGTCGAAAGTGTGCTGACCCCGATGCGTTCGGACGTCCGAACCCTAGAATCAGGCAGTTGACTGCCCCGAACCTAGGGTTCGGCGTTCGGACTTTGGGCATTCGGCCAAGTGCCGTTTGGGCTTCGGGCTTCGACTGCCTAAACGAAGGCCTTCGGGCTTCAGAGTTCGGCCTTCGGGCCATCTAGCCATTCGGACCTTATTATTCGGGCTTCGGTGGTTCGGCCCCTCCGAATTTGGGATTTGGCCATTCGGTGTTCGGACATCCGAATCGGCCCGACCGCTCGAACCCGGCCATTCGGCCCAACTCGAGTTCGGCCCTCGAACTCGGCCTTTCGGGCTTCGGCCCTCGGACTCGGCCATTCGGCCTTCGGCTCGGCCGAACGAGACATTTGGACTTCGGCGGGGCTCGGGCGCCGATTCTGGGATTCGGGCCCTGCCATTTGGGCCAATTTTGGCTGAATGCATTGTTGACATTATTTTAATAATTTAAGCCCAAACCCACGTTGCCGACACTAGTGCGACCCTGTAGGTGCGAGAAAATCATAGAAAACTTGGCCATGTGGCTGGCTAGGAAACCTAGTAGAGTGTGTTGTCACAACCTAGTCGCAACAGCAAACCAGACATCAGACCCCCACATACCTGAGAGACGCAGCAGAGACCCAGATTTTAACCAAGCAGCCGTGTGTTGACCTCATACCCAGTGGCCAAGAGTTGAAGGTAGCATTGACATCGCACTTGAGTGCTGTAATCCCGCACACATAGTAGGCCACATTGGTTGTGCACTGAAAGAGCAGAAAGCCTGATTTTGCACCGAACTCACAGACACCACACTGAGTGTACATAATTTGAGGATTGGTTGTAATAACAAGGAATACACTCGGACATAATCATTCAAGGAACCCACCAATAGGAGTGAACCCCAAGATTCAGCAGACAAACAGGGTTAGGACCGAGGAGGACGTTAAGTGGATGCGAGGATCCAGAAGACGACAGCATAGAGGATCGGGCGCTGCTAGAACTACTCGAATTGATCGACGGCCTTGTGGAATTGGAGGCAAAAACAATGTCAGGATCAAGAGGTGACTGAGGAGAGGACCACCGGCTAGACCTAGGAGAATTCCTAGTCTCAGTACAGGAACTAGTCCATGACTACGATTTACTTACTAGGACCGTGATCCAGGGCAGACCTGTAGAAGAAGTGGTAGCAAGCCTCCAAGAAGAGAGAAGAGCAATCAGGAGAGTGCTAGAAGGCATAATTGCCTACAACCACGAGCAAAGGGCTAGAAAGCTATAGCAAGACGTAGATATGTACGAGGATAGAAGGGTGCTAGCTGGGGCAGCCAAATCTGGACCGAATGAAGAGAGGGAACAGGCAACAGAGGCTGACATGACATTGAGTGAACTTGTAGCTAAGAGACTCATGGACAATACGTCCGTTGAGCAGAGTGCTACAGCCCTAGCCACCACACTACTCTCGGGATTGGGAGTCACGCAAGGGGCTAAAGGGCATGCTAGAATTCCTATCGTAGCAAAACAGCTAGCAAAGTATGAGCCTAGCAGTGACCCATATAGCTTCATGGAGCAGTTCGAGCAAGTATGCGAAGCAAATGGTCTTACTGACCTTGCACAATGCTCTCAAGCTTTTGGCATGTGCTTAGGCGATAAGGGGAGAATCTAGTATTCTAGCCTCGATGACGCAGAACGTACAAACTTTGCTCGCCTTAAGGGCCTCTTCATCAAGAGATTCTCAGAGGCAGGGTATTCTGACAACCTCATTGTCTGGTTGATGAATATCAGCCAAAGGGAGAAGGAAGACGTCAGGGACTACATCACTCATGTGCATAGCCTCTTCAAAAGGATCCCTGCCAATGAACGACCTCCTGAGAGGGCAGTCTCTACAGTGTTCATGAACGGAATTTGGAGCGAGGAGCTCTACAAGGCTTTGGCCAGTAACTCTACCTTGCAACGAGACGTGCTAGCTAGAGTTTTCGAAGAGACAATACATGTAGATGATCAGCTTAGGGAACGAAGCATGAGGACTACCAGCCGAGAAAGTGCAAATCAGAGGGATCCAGAGAGATCAACTATTTCGGGAGAAAAAGCAACCGCTAGTGTGCAGGAAAAGGAAAAGAGTATGGACCAAGGCCAGGAGATGGCGGAGATGAGAATGGAGATTGCACGACTGCAGGAACTGATAAGGAAGCCTGCGCGATCGCATGTACAGTGTATATACTGTGGCGGCAATCACCTCCCAGTTGAATGCCAAGATCCTAGATCTAGGCCATGCTCAAATTGTGGTAGATTCGGGCATGATGCATTGCATTGCAGGATGCCGAGGAGATTCCCATACACACAGTTGTACAATCCTCCGTACTTAGGTAATAGACCACCCAAATTCTTTGGGAGGGGAGCCCAATTGGCACTCCCTACACCAAATGACTCAAGACTTGCCGTATCTAGGTTGGAGATGAACCCAACAGGTATACCAAGACCACCAGGGCCTTTTGTAACCCACCCACTGAGCGATGCTCTAGTTCACTATGTGGAAGAGCCTAGTGAAGAGGAGACATATGTCAACCCGTACATATCCTATGATGAGGAGGGCAACCCAGTCTTGATGGACTATCGGCCAGTGCCGGTGATGGCATTAGGTAGAGGAAGAGGCAGAGGCTTTGGAGGGCCAAGCCAAGATCCAATCACATGCGGACCTGCAGCCATCCAGGCCACATTTCATCACATTGCCCAGAGAAGGAACAGGCTAACAAGGACAAAGCGGATCTCTGATGCACAAAATGTGGGATCACTCACCTGTTTCCTGATTGTCCTAGGTGGAAACCATCAACTAGCTCTGCCAATGTACCGTTAGTACCTCTGGGGCTGTTTGGAGTGGAAACCTTTGATAGTGAGGACACACCTATCCCACTATAGGTTATGACGCGAGCTCAAACAAGGCAGGTAGGTATCTCCTTGCCTGGACCAAGTAACCTTGATGCAGCCTCAATAGGAAAGAAAAGCCGAAGGAGAAGGAAAAAGAGAACAGACGCGAAGATAACCCTTAAAACCGAGGATGCCACAACGTTAGTGATAGGAAAGAAAGTCATGGATGCAGAGGTAGAGACCTCAGCCCCGAAGACAGCTGAGCTAGGGAGTGCCAAGGTAGGGGAATATCCCCATCCCAAACGGCAACTTGAAGCTATAGCCAAAGTCAAGGAGTGGGTCAAGGATGCCCAGGAGCACCTCAAGGATGCTGAACCCATACTAGAAGATCCAATGGACGATTTTTCAAGCGTGAGCACACTAGTCTCACCCACAAAACCACAAACTAAAAGTGAATCCTTGCCACAGGGGGCAACTCGGCAGCAAGGCCAAAGGGGGACTTACCAGGGCAGACAGAATGCATGGCCCATGAGTGCTAGCCTTAGGGGAAGAGAAGAGCCCAGCAGTCTCCTTGCAACCTTGCTGTCCACCCCAGTAATTCTAAGTGTAGAAGACCTGCTTAGGCAGCATTCTTCTTTATGGCAGGCATTAAAAGATTTGGTGGAGGGACACATAGGACTTACGGGTGTTGATCAGCAAGATCATGATGCAGTTACGCAAATCCCAAGTCTAACTCTACACTCAAATCCTAAGTCATTGCAC
This sequence comes from Lygodium microphyllum, assembly GCF_053477565.2. Classification (NCBI taxonomy): domain Eukaryota; kingdom Viridiplantae; phylum Streptophyta; class Polypodiopsida; order Schizaeales; family Lygodiaceae; genus Lygodium; species Lygodium microphyllum. The sequence continues at coordinate 30,325,342 of NC_141139.1, forward strand.
ATCAATGCTTTCTGGGAAGGCACTGAAATGCATGCAGTCCTACCTGTTCTAGCCTTAGGAGATATGACGTGGAAAGGAATTGTAGAAACAGACGCTGGTGTTAGCGTATTGAGCCATGCAATTTTAGAGGCATGGGGAAACCCTCCTTTAGAGACTGCCAGGTTCAATGTCACGTTAACAAATGGAATGAAGATAAGGCCATTTGGAGTCTTAAAGAACTGGCTAGTAAAGATTGCAGGTGTGCAGTTTTCCGTGAGCTTCATTGTCATGAAGGGAGTGGACTATGACATACTACTAGGCTGACCTTGGATGAGAAACGCTCGAGTCATTGAAGATTGGGGGAATGGTTTAATCTTCCTAGGGAGTAGAACTGAAGCAGTAAGGGTAGAGATGGACACTTGGAAAACGACCCCCGTTGACCTAAATGCCATCTCAGCCATGCTGAAAGGCGATACTCAAACGACCAAACCCTATGGATCACTCACTAAATATATTCCATGCCCTGAGGATGAGTGGGATTGGATGCATGTCTTGGCAACCATTGACCTACCATTCTCAGATGAGGAAGAACTATATCGGCAGGCTGCTAAAGCCGCAACCATGCCAATAGAGGAGCCAACTGTGCCACTCTGCATGATGGCAGGAAGCTCACTCAACCCAAGGAAACCTGTCTCGTTCCATATCCCTAGCAATAAGCTAGAGCTTCAGGAAATAGTAGACTATCTGACAGACACACTGAAGGGCAACTTGGCTGCCAACCTAAAACCTCTACGTGATCTGTTGACTAAGCTAGAATGGAAATGGACCAAAGTCCATGATCTGAATTTGTTATACAATTGGGCTTTAGTTATTGATGACAAGGAGACTGAAGAGGAAAGCTTAGGCGATGATGAATGGTCTGAAGAGCAAGACTCTGATGACGAGGAATATGAGGACTACCGCTCTACAGGAGATGAAAGTGAGGAAGAGATAGATACAATAGAATATGACATAGAAGGGAGAACGATAGAACAAATCAAGGCAGACTCGAGACCCAAGAAGGAAAAGACGAATTAGAGTGAAAAAGGAGTAATGCGGATGGAGTGTGATAGATCCTGGCTAGAACACATAGGAGCCATGGATTACGAGCAAGCCGAAGTAGCACAACCATGGGTAATCCGAGTGCTCAAGACGGATGCACCTACTGAACTACGACCCCCTGGGGAAACTCCTTCCTTGAGTGAGGGATGCGAGTTTAACTCGGAGTCGGAAGCTAGCACTGAGAGTGATCTCGAGATATCCCAACCCTCTAAGGTCAAACGTACAAAAGGGGACTTGCCAGTCCACCTAAGGCGCAGGAGATTAAAGGAGGAGGCCAGGACGCGAGTGAAGGACTCAAAAGCAGAGAGGCAAAAGAAACCGCAGGATCTACCCAAACGGTTTACAAAATTTAAAAAGGGTGACAGAGTAGTGATTCTGCTAGGTGCAAAGAGGCAGGGCCAAACTAGTGAACCGATCGAAGGACCCGCCAAAGTCAAGGGAGTCAACTTGGCTGGGGAGGGTGAAAAGCCAAGACCTATATTCATTGCAGACGATTTGACCGAGGATGAGGAGGCCAAACTTGTTGCAGTCTTGCAAGAGTACATTAATGTATTTGCCTGGACATTGGAAGAACTTAAAGGGGTCGACTCTAGGGTTGTGACTCATAATATCCCAATGGTCCCTGATGCAGTGCCAACAAAGCAACGACCTTACCCCATGAATCCCAAACACGCCCATGCAGTAAAAGAGGAGATTGATAAGCTCATGAAGGCGGGATTCATATATGAGATTGAGCACACAGACTGGGTATCACCGATTGTGATCGTGATGAAGAAGAACAGAAAAATTCGAGTGTGCATTAATTACAAGAAAGTTAATGCTGCTACCAAGAGGGATAACTACCCTTTACTATACATCGAGCACATGCTTGAGAGGGTAGCAGGTAAAGAGGCCTATAGTTTTCTGGACGGCTTCTCGGGCTACAATCAAGTGCAAGTGCACCCTGATGATAGGTACAAGACTACCTTCGCCACGGAATGGGGTGTATTCGCCTACATTGTCATGCCCTTTGGGCTGATGAATGCACCTGCAACTTTCCAATGCTTAATGTGCACTATCTTCAAAGATATGCTTAGGCGCAAACTAGAGGTATTTGTAGACGAATTATGCGTACACTCTAGTTGGGCCGAACACTTAGAGAAATTGAGAGCTGTCTTTGAACGGTGTCGGTTATACAACCTCTCGTTGAACCCCTTGAAGTGCCAGTTCTGGGTGAAACACGGATGTATCCTAGGGCACGTGGTGCCAAAGAACGACATCACCACGGACTTTTCAAAAGTCAGAGTCATTGTCGACCTTCTGCCACCCAACAACTACAAGGGAGTTCAGTGTTTCTTAGGACATACTGGATACTATCGCCGCTTTGTACTAAATTATGCACTGATTGCTAGAGCATTATACAAGCTGTTGATCGTGTTCGAGTGGATTGAGGAACGCCAGCGCGCATATGAAGAGTTAAAGAAGGATCTTACCACTGCACTAATCTTACGAGCCCCAGACTGGAACATAACGTTTCATGTGCACATAGACGCCTCTAAGTTTGCTATTGGGGCCGTGCTATGCCAGCTTGGTGAACATAACTTAGACTATCCGGCGAGTTTTGCCAGCAGGTAGCTCACAGAGACCGAGATGAATTATTCCACCACAGAAAGGGAGGGGTTGGCCATGGTGTTTGCTGTAAAGAAATTTAGACATTATCTGTTGGCCACTCCCTTTGTCTTCTTTGTTGATCATCAAGCCTTGCTCTATCTTGTGAACAAGCCTTGCGCTACAGGATGCATAGCTAGATGATTACTTCTCCAATTGGAATTTGACTTCTCTGTGGTTGTACACAAAGGAAAGCAGCATTGCATGGTTGACCATATGTCCCGCATACCCACAGGAGAAGCTGTTGAATAAGGCATACTTGACGATTTACCGGATGCTCATCTCTTTAACCTGTCTAGTGAGAGAGAATTGTTTAAAGCTGATCTGATGCTATATTGGGCCGATGATGTAGTTCAGGTGCTAGAGAACGGATTACCTGAGAGACCAATTGAGAAGGCCGGGCTGAGGAGACTTATTTTGAAAATCCAACCATACCAATTGATAGCCGACCAACTCTATAGGTTAGGACAAGATGGTTTGTTGCACAGATGCGTGTGTGAGCACGAGATGCACGATGCATTGAAAGAAGCACATGGCGGAATCACTGGAGGACACTTTAGCGGGGATACAACAGCCCGAAAGGTGTTGCAATCCCAACTATGGTGGCCCACCCTATTCTGTGATACTGCTAAATTTGTGAAGCACTGCGACGAATGCCAAAGAACCAAGGTGCCTGTGCGCAAAGATAAAATGGAGTTGACCCCTATCATAGCCTGACAACCCTTTGAAAAATGGGGCATCGACTTCATTGGACGTATCAGTCCCGCGGCACAGTACTCTTAGGCTCGCTACATCATAGTGGCAACTGATTACCTAACGAATTGGGCAGAGGCAAGAGCTACAAGGAAGAATGACGCTAGAACCACTGCAAAGTTCTTGTGGGAGTAGGTCATTTCACGGTTTGGGTGTCCAATAGAATTAGTCAGTGATTAGGGCACACACTTCATTAATGAGGTGATATCACATCTGCTCTCTACTTTTCTAATCATTCACAGAAAATCCTCGCCCTATTATCCTCAGGCTAACGGACAAGCAGAATCCACCAATAAAATCCTAGTCAATGTACTCACAAAAGTGGTATCTACATCTCGGAGTGACTAGGACAACAAATTAATGGCAGCCTTGTGGGCCTATCGTACGGCTTATAAAACGGCTATAGGCCAAACGCCCTTTAGGCTAACTTATGGAACGGAGGCCATTCTGCCCTTAGAGTTTTTTGTCCCTAGCTTAAGGATAGCAATGCAGGAGCGCTGGGAGAGAAGAGACACTTGGACAAATTGCTTGGTAGAGCTAGAACGTCTCACGGAAACTCGGCTCTTGGCCACCCATGTGCTGATTTGTGAGAAAGCACGGAGGAAAATGTGGTTTGACAAGCATGTCGAACAACGTGACTTTGATCAGGGGGATCTCATTCTGCTATACTCTGTGAAGGGTCACAAACAGAAAATGAAATTCCGTGGATTGGGACCTTTCCGAGTACGTGCAATTAGTTGAACGGGCAACGTTGAATTAGAGACACTCGCAGGCGAAGGAATCGGCTTTTTCAATGGTAGCCACATTAAAAAATACTATCCTCCTTCCCACCTGTTGCATGAGCCACCTATGTTGGAAGCCCCTGTCAACGTTTGTGTGGCTACTATTACAGAAATAACAGATCAAGATGAAGAAGCAGTGGCACTCGCCTACTTACGAATCATCGTCACTGCGGAAAAGACCTATTCTTTTGATGCTTTGATTGACGAAGGTGCCGATTACAATATCTTGACGCATGATCATTGAACACACATTGGTCGACCTAAACTGCAGCCCACCAACGCCAAACTCACCCCATTTGGGGGCAATGCTTACACACTCTTAGGGAACTGCAAAGTGGCCATTTCTATCGAGTCTGTCCGTATATCAGCTTTCTTCCACGTGTTGCCTAACACAAAAGGGGCCGGTAATATGTCACTATTAGGTCGTACTTTTAAGAAGCAGACGAATTGTAATGTGGATTATAATCTAGATTGCATCCATCTTGCTATAGGCAATGTGCACATAGTGACGACTTTTAGCAAGGGCTGTTCTGACCCTTTCAACATTGTGAAGCCACCGGTCGAAATGACTACGATCGCACTTATGCTCAAGTCTACATAGAAGGACACTAAGGTCTCACGCCAAGCTCTAGACCCTAGACCCAAACCCACCAAGAGTGCTCATAAGGCCAAGAAGTCTAAGCTTATATGGGTGCCAAAGCCGCAAAGACCACCTCCGGGTAGACCACCCAAACGTGCTTCTAAATGCCAAAACAATCATCATCACGACCTAAGAGGCAATTTGGACGCTATCAACATAGGCACATAACCACGCCGCGATGGATCCCCAAAGATCTCTTGCGAGCGCAAGGCTACTATGAAGGCAACCCCTGGATTTGGGTGCCTAAGAATGGCAAGTCTAAAGGCTCATCTCCAGGCAACCTCACTCCAGTGAGAGAGGCTTGTAAACATAGCGCCCAGGCCGTAGTTAGCAAACCACTACCGCTGTGACTAATAAGTCCCAGCTAATTTATCGACCAAAGCAATCGCTAAAAGCCTCAAGCTTACCTCACTCAAAAGATTTGAATACTTCCGTGACTGTGCACTCAAAACCCAGTACAACTTCCATGCCACCAGAGCTTCCTAAAGCACTTCAAAGTGCTTTGGAGTGCAAAGCCACACCCGTGACACCAGCAATGGAGTCACTGTTGTCCAGCTTAATTGCACCATCACCACCAGCAGGTCTTAAGCCTTCCTATGTGGTACGATCTTTCCTTTCCTTGGCTAAAGGCCTTGCTGAAACTTCGGGAGATGACCTTGTGACCTGCATTAAGGTGTTAGACCACATTTTCACTACATTTGCTAGGAGTTATGAGTGGTTGGACCTAGGTCTTCTTGATGAACCACTTGCTTCTGATGTTCGTGCATTACCATGCACTTGGGAGGAATATGAGTTTATGACCGTCAAATTTCCCAAGATTGCTGCTGAACTAATAGCAAATGAAGAAATCTCAAAGGAGCAAGCTGTTCTCAGGTGACTAATCACCTCATACCATAAGCCTCCTCGTTCTGCTCCCGAATAAGAATTACATGAGCTCACACAACTTGCAAGCTCAACTTCCTCGTTCTTACAGCAGTGGTTCACTTTGCGGACCCAATGGGAAAAGAAAGGCTATTGTATCATGAAAAATGCTGAACAAAGGAGGGCAATCAAGACCGTTGAGTACGATCCTACTTATGTGGCACCTCTTTCATTTAGAGTTTTGGCCATTACCCGGAACCAACACTTAGATGACCAGGTCCTAGCCCATTCTTACATTGACCAACTCCTTACGGAAGAAGAACTACAGGTTGCAAGCCGCCTTAATACCGGAGATATTTTTCATGATATCTCGACCTATATCTCCCAAGTTTCTATACAACCCTGTGAACTCGATCGTCACGCTCAACTTGAGTACAACCCTGCATTTTATGAGTTGCTGTTGGGCCGGGACACCCCATCACAATCACCTTTGATATCCTCACCACTTCGTTCAATCCTAGGAAGGATTTTCATCTTTTCGAGGGGGAGAAATAAGGCTAAGAAGGCATATAAATAATTGTTGAAAGGTTGAACTCAGTGATTTAAAAAAAAAGTTAGCAAAAATTTTCAAGTTCTTTGCATTCCTGTTTTGCGTATTTTTCATGCTTAGCTTCATTTAGCCATGTTTTCCTTTTCCACTTGTGATTAATGAAAAGTATTTTTGCTGGGCAAGAACCCAAGATGGCTCATCAAGATCGTGCTCATAAGCTTCCCTTCACGGAAGAAGAAAAGCAAAAATAAATGCTGAATATGGAAATTCAAGCTTACGGACGGCTGAATTTCCGAACTGTCCACAACCTATCTAGGGTCATGGAAACGGAAAAAGCAGCTAAGCAGGTCATAGAAAAGTGCAATATGACCAAGTATGTGGAGAAGGCGAAGCAAAATGTGGATCATGCAAGGTGTGTTGAGTTCTTACGAACTTTCGACTCTGCCTCCAAGAGTGCCACGGTGACTGTGGGAAGGGGGGATGCTGCCACGCAAGTCAGGGTACCCTTAAGCAAGGAACTAGTAGAAAAGGCACTGGGCCTGGAATCGAGGGCCGTAAAAGACCAAAAAGGGATGTCTTTGCCATGCTAAAAATGGACAGGGGCCAGGTGTGGTCCAACGACGGAGTCAATATCCAGGACATCCCTGATGACGAAATCCACATGCGTGCTAAAGTCATGCATACCCTCTTCTCCAGCCATCGATACACTGCCCATATAAATGTGCATGTGCTCAAAAGCCTCGCGGCCAACGCACCAGAAGAGATCAACTGGAATGATTATGTAAGACACACAATTGAGAAGGCTGCCATAGCGCTTGATCTGGGAAGCCAACCTGCTGGAGGTGAATCCCCAATAGCAAAAGACAGGAAGAAGGCCGCCTCCAAAGCATCATTCATTGGATATGGAGGTGTACTAACCACCCTAATTGAAGAAGCAGTAAAGGAGGCAGGAGCAGCAGAGGAGGAGTAGGAGAGACCGCCACCCTCACCACACAATGACGAATCCTTTGGCTTTGACGAGGAAACAGAAACTGACGAGAGTACTGATGAAGAAGAAAAGCAAGAAGAACAACACCAGCAACAGCAAAGAAAGCAGCACGCACACTAAGCGCTTCCAACAGCAAAGGGAAGAAGAAAGGAGGAAGAAAGAGAAAGAAGAACTGCAAAAAGCGCAAAGAGTGTCAAGAGCCCATGAAACAGAGAGGAAAAGGAAAGAAAAAGAGGATGCACAGAGAGGGGAAGAGGAGTTTAGAAAGGCAGAAGAGGAGAGGAAAAGAAGGGCTGAGGAGGAGGAAGAAGCCTTGAGGAAGCGTAGCCACCCAAGTGTCAGGAGTGAAGAGGGCAGCGACGGTTGATGTGGAGCCAAGCCTAGAGCTTAAAAGATAGAAAACAGAAGCTACTACCACCACTGCTACCATGTCCCATCCCCCACCTCCAGCAGGCCAGTACGATGAGTACGTTAAAGAGCTGCTCTCGCAGCTAGAAAAGGCCAAGGAAGGAAAGAGAACTGCCATGGAAGAGCTAGCAACAGAGCGAGAATCAAGAGCCACTCTCCAGCTGGAGAAAACTAAACAGATAGCAGAGTATCAAAAGGAGATTGTTGTGCTAAAGGAGGAAGCCAGCAATAGAGATGCAGAAGAAGCAAAAACCCTAAAGGAACATGATGCTACCTGGGAGGGAAGAAGAAAAATCCTAATGGATCGCCTCAACGGAGAGAGGGAGACCACTACTCACTTGCGGCGCAAGAACGACCAGCTCACTGCAGTCAACCAGGAGGCACAAAACCAGCTTGAGAAGATCAAACAGGATACTGCAAAGCTAGAAAAGCTAAGAGAAGAGCAGGTGCAAAGAATGTAGGTGCAGCTGGATCAACTTAGTGCGCAGATCGCCAATGAACACCAGGAGCAGTCCCGCCTACACCGCGAGCTCGAAGACTAAGAGCAACGACTCATGGCTATGACCCTCCATCAGGGGGAGAGCCTGGAAGATATGGAGAAGAGAGCGATAGAATGGGCTAACCACAACGAAAGGAGGATACGAGACCTGGCACGCCGATTGGGCAAAGCAGAAGGAGATAGAGTGTTGGCTAAAAATCAGGTAGAGGCTGCCCAGCTCTCTATGATGGCCTAGCAGCACACTTTCCTCAACACACTGCTTCACTCCACCAAAACAGAAGAAAACAAGCCCAATGATCAGCTTTGTAGAAGAAGATAGTCATTGCATGCAGAGCCCTAACAGTAAGCCTGCACGTACCACTGCAAGTAGGAGGCTCACCGCAGAGCCTGGAGGAGCAAAGAAAATACCTTACACAGGTAGGCCTGATGGTGCAAGAAATTGACAAACTTGGTTTCACAGAAGATAAGGTGCAAGAAGAAGTGCAAGCAGAAGGGGGTGGACCAGAGTTTGATCTGGGACCTCAGGAGGAGGACTACGTCCCGCCACCCTCTCCTCCACGACAAGATGAAGTGCAACCCACTGACACATCCGCTGAGAGGGAAGCAGCCCTAGCTAAGCGCAGAAGAGAAATGGTGGAGAAGGCAAGGAAGAAGCTGAACGTTAGACCTGTCCCAAGGCAACCTGCTCCTCTCCCACAGCGCCCTGAGGACCTCCCCGTTGGATTCCATGCTGAGCTAATCATCTGAGAATAGCAAGAATGTGCCCGCAACCCCTTCGACTTGAGCTTTGAGCTTCCCACTAAACTAAATAGAGTAATGCCCATTGAAGTTGTAAACGATGTAATCATTATGGGTGCAAGGCTCAAGGACAAGTGGGTAGCGGAGCGAGAGGCCAACCCAACTGCTTGGGGAACCAAGAACCGCGAATTTTGGCATGATAAAGTCTCCCAGGTGCCTAGATCGGTGGAGGGCTACAATTGCCAACCCACCTGGAGAAGACACATTTTTAATGTCAACCTTGACGCTTGGATGGCATTTTGTAACACCCTTCCTTCTAAGAGAAATGACCCCACCTTCATGCCGTATCCTCGAAGAGTAGGGGTGAATTTTAATCCGTCCATCCACGGCAGGTTTGACTTCCCTATAATCTATAATGCCAATAGTACCTCCTATAAAGATGCCCTTGTATTTACCCTCCCTAATTTGTACAGTTCCATAGATAGATTCCTTAGTGAGTTCACATCCTGTCTTGACCCCGCCTTCATAACAACCTGTAATTATCTTAGACTAATTAGGGTCCTAATCTACCAAGAGCCCGCACCTCAAGAATGCCACCTTCCCCCCCTTTACTTGGACCCCAATGCCATAGATAGCAGCACCATGACTCGCCTCATGATGCGTGCTACTCTTTTGCCATCCTTTTGTATTGCACTGCTTGAGGATATGAGCGATAGTAAATTCACATAGTGCAACCACCCTTTCCTTTCCACCACCACTCTCAAGACCCGCCTCAATCTCAAGGGCTACATGCTGAGCCGCAGATTTCTTAACAAGGCCCCTCGCCCTCCACCATCCCCTACCCGCCATTCGGATGACGAGGATTAAACTCCCATCATCCCCTTGTATCACATGTATCTATGTATAACCTCTTCAAAAAAAAAAAGCCACAAGGCAACAAAAGAAAAGGTGAACTGGAAAGAAGAGACAACAGCAAAGAATAGCAAAGCCAAGGGATGAATCTACTACTAAGCAAAGATAAGAGAGAGAAGACTTCACATGATGAGCTTGCAACTTCCCTTCGCCTTGTTGTGCACCACAGTCACTGCATCTAGGGTTCTCCCTAGCCCCTTCCCCACTTCACACTTACGACACATCAAGGGCAGGACTTTCAGACCTGTTACCCTAAGATTTGCACCGCGCCTCCAATGACACACGAACTGGGTCCTCAAGTGTGGGACATTACCAAGGGCTTGCCCAAGGTTAGACCCATCCCCCAGTTCCACTGCCATGGGCACCATGCACTACACGGTGAGGCAGACACACCCCTTAGGAAGTGCACAACTTATCTTGCAAGTTATGTTCGTTTTTCAAGAACTGGCTACTCAGCTAAAGAAGATCATCCACGACATCCTTTAATGACTAAAACTTTTCCATGTGTCGAACATGACACCATTGCTGCTGTTTTAGGAGCTTTTCTGCATTGGATTGGATGGACCAACATGCTTCATATTGCCCAACCATTTTCCTGCTGATGGCTACCACGGCTGAACCAAGTCAAGCAAAAGAAGTACTCGCATAGATTTTGGAACCTCATCTTCCAAAGATGCATGCCTAACGCCTCAAGATCTACGGATCGCTTAATTGATTCCACAAGCCTGAAGATTTTCAATGCAAGGTTGAAGATCTTCAATGCAGCACTGAAGATCTTGAAATCACAGACAAAGATCTTCAAATAAAAGACAAAGATCTTCAAATCAAAGACACAAATCTTCAATGCGAAGACAAAGCATATCTTGTCAAGGCAGCGTTCGGGGGGGGGGGGGGGGGGCTTCTCCAGGATAAATCACCTCTCGTTCACACCCTCACCTTTGGATCAGTGTCATCTACCCACCAGTTTCGCTTAGCAGCAAACCCAACTATCCCACTACTTTCGATCACAATGCCATGGGATTGGCACTTGGCTAGGAGGGGGGTAATGTTTACCGTAGCATAGAGGAGCAGGAAAATGGAGTAGAGGAGCGGGAAAATGGAAAAAAGGAAATAGCAAAAAAGGCGCAGGATAAAAGAAGGAAAAGGCACCTTGACCGGTAACCAGACCCTAAAAAATTTAAATGTTCGGGCACGACCCCCCAAAAAGTCTCAGTGTCGCCCCGAGAAAGCAAAAGAGTAAAAAGTGCACATTAAATGTGGAAGTGCTCCCGAATCCTTGTAAAAGAGTGCCAAGCTCGCTCCTGTGCAAATTGCATGCATTAGTTGGGAATAGGATAAATTAGAATGGTGGAAAATGAGAAATGGGCTTAGGCCAATGGCCGACCATGTAAAAAAGGGGATGACCGCCCAAAGAAGGGAGGGCATGTATATAAAGTTCAAAAGTGAATGAGAAGCTCATTCTTGTGTGTGGCTAAAGCTTCTTCTTCTTCTTCTCTTGTTTCTTGCCTTCTTGCTTGTGCTTAAGAAAGAGAGTGAGGGAGTGTGAGAGGGTGAGGGAGTGAGTGTGTGAGAGTGAGGGATCGTGGAGAAGAATCTTTCCATCTCCTCTCTCCATCTTCTTCTCTTCTCTTCTCTTCCCTTGTCTCGTGCGTGGCTATGGAGGATGTAGCTCATGGGAGAGGGATTGAGGTTGCTTGAGCTTGCCACAAGGATCGTGGAGCTACCGATGAACAAGAGAGAGGAGGGTACTCGATCGAGCATCAAGGTAAGCTCACTACACTCGTAAGGTAGGCATGGCGCATTGGCTATGTGAGAGGTAGCCATGGCCGCTCGGCTTGAAATGCTTGATCAATAAGCGGTCCGTAGGTCTCGGGGTAGAGCTTGTAGCTCCCCTTCACTCCTCCTTGTGGTATGGCTTAGTGGATGAAGCTTGTGTTGGACAAGGTTGGTCTATGATCTCAATGCTTGTTGTCGATGATTTCGAGAAGAGTACAATGACACTCATCCTTTTGATTTCATTGACCAGTGTACTTGAAACAAAGTCACTCAAGATATGCAATACAATTCTAGTGTATGATGATCTATGTGTTTATAATTGTATGCATAGCCTTACAATTTGAAGCATAGTACTTTTATTTTAATTTCCTGATAAAACATTCAAATTGTGTAGGTATTAGCAACAATGATGATTTAAACAAAGTGCCTTAGTGCTTACAAGCACTCACCTGTAGCTCATGTTGCTAGAGATGTTAAATGTCAGTCTTAATGAGCTTGATGTTGACCCTTCGAGTAGAAGAACCTCTGAAATGAGGTTCCCAGATTAATAACACACTCTAGAAGAGCTAACTTAGTGATTAAAATCACTGTTGATGACCAAACATTGAAAAATTTTGACAATGGATGAAGCTTGAAGCTCCTGGCTATGGATGCCGGTGACTAACAGTTAGGGTTTGGCTTGTAGCAGCTAGCACAGGTTGAATTTCCCAGAGCCCTCTTAGGATAGATAGCCCACTAGGGGAGCTACAAAAGCCCTATGGTGGCCGTCATCAATGAGTCTCCTACAGCCCGCGTTTCAGCACGAAGTGGTTGCCTGCCCATAATTGCGCCGTTCTAACTCAAAACGTAATGTTGTCCTTCTGCATGCCTTATTTCATGGTCTATGGTGCTAGGCAGCTGCACCCTGAGATGGGAAAGAGTTCCTTAGAAGGAACAAGGAGATGATATGATCTCCTTTGTCCTCCCCAATTCCTCCATCAGAGGTGGGTCTGGTTTGGCTATAGAGGCAAGAGGTAAAAGATGAAGATGATGGACAATCATGTGCACTTAGTGAGGCTGAGGGTATAGGAAGCTGAGGGGATCAGAGGAAGCTTTGATACCATGTTAGAAATCAGAGTTGTAGCATTGGAATGTGTGCACAAGAGGGAGAAAGAGGCTCAAAGTACAAGAACAAATTCTTGTTTAATAAGTTGCTCAAGGTACAACTTGGGTACACTCTATCTCAAGTTTGATAGTGACCCATAGGCTATTTATATAGCCTTTGCCAAGCTAGGGTTAGGGTTTTCCCTGCCCCTAAGGCTATTCACACCCATCTGCCCTCATACACCCTTTCTTATAGTGGGTTCCTATGCCTATCTTTTAACACAAATGGATTCATGCCATCCATAGCCTAGAAAGGTGGAGTCAATGTGGCTCCATGCACGTGAATTTGCTAATATTCATTGGACTCTATGTATGGATCTATTTTGTACATCCCAAGTTGTCAAGCTCGCCATGCCCGATGTATGAAACATGTGACATATACGCGATATAAGTGAAAAGTGTCTAAGAAATTTCTAAGGGATGGTTTGCCCTTGCAAGTCTTGTCGATACCTATGAGCACCACTCTTTGGACATGTCTCCATAGTCTTGTAGTCTCCTCGAAATAGCACACAATCATTGACACATGCATGGATGTTGTTATAGTCCATGTCAAGCTTTTGTAACACCAGTCATGCATCATCACAGGACTTAGGCATCTTGTTTTCAGGTGGTAATATATGATACTTCAGTAACTTGAAGAAAAATTAGAAGACGCCTTGAAAAAGCACAATAAGTGTTTTTTATAATAGATCCAAAAAAAATCAACGGAGCATAAAATGTACTTGAACAACTCAGTCACACTTGCATTGCTCCACCCGTACTTTGCTTGCACACTTAGGAGAGCAAGTAGCATCTTCAGGCGAGATACTAGTCAGCCCATCATATAATGGTATGGACGCTTCGTCTCTCAATGGATCAGATGATTCGACATCCATGGGCATCAATGCATCAATCGTTACCTCCATCTCAGGCTCCAAGTTTGGAGGAAGGTTCGAAAAAGGCCAACTGTCTCCTCTAGTATCGAGGGTGTAGACTGAGTCATGCCATCCAATTGGTGTATTGGCTCATGTAGTCCATCCATGTGCATCAATGCATCGATCGTTACCTCCATCTCAAGCTCCAAGTTTGGAGGAAGGTTCAAAAAAGGCCAACTGTCTCCTCTAGTATCGAGGGTGTAGACTAAGTCATGCCATCCAATTGGTGTATTGGCTCAGGTAGTCCATCCATCGCATGGCCACAAACTCTTCTAGTTGGTAGCAATAGGTGCATTCCTTGGGATGATGCATCACCTCCCTATACAAATTTTACGAGCACATCTAATATTTGTGTATATGATATTCAATTACTTTGCACGAATGTAAAGCATGATGGATACACACTTTTCTTACCGTTTGCTCAAATTCTGAGATCGCTTGATCAATGATCTCCAATTGAAACTCGTCGAAGTATTGTGCATGTTCTATGTATAAGTGACACTTTCGTCTGATTGCCAACTTGCATTGAGTGCAAGGACATGGGACACACTAATTAAGATACGTCTTGTGATCTTGGAAATCATGATCATCATCGTTCTCCATTTGGTCTAGTTATGGCAAACAACAAGTTTTTGTTTTCCTCATTGATGATCTTTCTTCATTTTAATCTCTTCTCTTGTTTCTCTCCCTTTCCCTTCATTTGTTTGCCTCCTGCCATCTCTCTTTGTCCGTTCCTTTTCTCTCCAGGTCTCTTTGTATTTATCTATCCCCCCCTTTATTTCTCTCCCCACCTATCTTTCTCTCTCTCTCTTTCCTTTTTTATTTACCTCTCTTCATCCTTCTTTATTTCTCTTCCCACCTTTCAAACTCTCTCTCTCTCTCTTTCTCCTTTTTTACTTTCCTTCCTTCATCCTTCTTCATTTTTCTCTCTCCTCTCCTCTCTCTCTCAAAATGTTTCTTTCTCTCCCCCATCTTCCCTCCCCACTCTCACATCTTCTCTCTTTTCCTTTTCCTCCCTTCTTTTCTCTATGTCTTTCTCTCTTTTCCTCTCCATTCGCACTTGATGCATCTTGTTACAATTAAAATCAAAGATAGAAAATAAAAAATTCATAAAACAAGACATTGAAAAACCCTCTCTCCCCACCCCTCTTTGTGTCTCTCTTCCCCCTCTCTCTTTATTTTTCTACCACTCTCTAATTCTCTCATTGTTTCCATTTTTCTCTCTCATTCTCTCTCGCTCTCTATTTGTTGTTCTCTCTATCTCTCTTCTTCTCCCTCTTTCCATCCTTTTTTCTCCCCCTCTCTTTCTAGCTCTCTTTTTTTTTGTTTCACTCTCCTTCCTCTCTTTACCTCACCCTTTTATCGACTCTTCCTTCACTCTCCATTTCTTTTTCTCTTCCCCCTCTTTCTTTCACTCTTTCTCTTTCTTTTTTGCCTCTCTCTTTGTTTCTCTCTCCCCCCTCATTGTTTCTCTCACTTGTTCTCCTCTCTCTCTCTCTCTCTCTCTCTCTCTCTCTCTCTCTCTCTCTCTCTCTCAATGCATCTCATTACAAAGAAAAATAAACAAAAGAAAAGAAGAAAACACAAGAACAAAGCAAGAAGAGGCAATGTACCTACCACAAAGGCCCAAGGATGGATTCTTCGCCTCCTCTTCACGACGTCCCTTCTTTCTCCCTTGCACACTTCTCCCTCTTCTTCGCATATGATAGTGACATCAATGAGAAGCTCTCCTTCTCTATCTTTCCCTCTCCCTCTCAAGGCGATGATCTCTCTCGCTCTCTCTTGAAAATGTTTGTGGCAAATGCCACGCACGGGTTTTGAGTGTTTTTTTTTCTTAGATTGGCATTGCTATTTGCGTCGCAAATAGCATCGTAAAATTAAAATTTGTGACGCTGATTGTGATGCAAATAGTGATGCCACTATTTTACATCGCAAACCATAGTTGCTATTTGCCCATTCCCTTGTAGTGACTTGAGTTTAATATAAAAATTCTCTAACAAAGATTTTAATAAAACATATCTCCTACCTCTTCAGCAAGAACAAATTCCGCAATTTCTAGATTCTTTTTTTGGCACGGTCTCCACTTCACAACAGGCCCTAAGTCTCTCATCTCTAACTTCAATTTGAGTGTGACCCTCCTCCCTCTTTACAAAGCCAAATTTATAGAAAAGAGAATGGCCCCTCCTCCTTAAACCTTATAGTATATATAGTTTTTCCTCCCCCTCTACATGACATGTTGTTGAGAAATAGACAGATGATGTATGCTCCAGGAAGAGTTGTACTGAATCCCATATGCATAGTGAGGAGAGTAGAACAACGCAACTTCTATAAAGCATTGTACTTGAGTATCACTTTCATATGGAATGAATACAATGTCATGATGCTTTGTACTTTCAATTAAGTGTCTCGACTTTGTTAGTGTCCTACACAAGATTGTGTTTATGAGTCCAAGCTGCCACCTTGGAACCTAATTCACTTGTGTAATAGTTTGTCTCTACTTGTCTATGTCATCATGAGTTTGGTCCTCATCTTCCACCCGCCACAACATCTGCCATGCTCTAGATCCACGATATTTAGCACATGTGTTGTTTAAAAGCCTAAAGTTTTTATTCTACATTTAATAAAAGGCATCATTGCTTTTCCCTTGTATGCCTTTAAATTTTTTCATTCACAAAAAGAGGTCACCCTTACGTGCTTACAGTGGCAACAAACGCATGCAACTTGCCACCTATATGAGACTTCAAATACTTTCTCTTGAGCATATGCACAAGATAATTGTGCAATATTAGCAAGATGAGGTGCATAAATTCTCTTAAATTTGAAGCTAGTTTTCCATTCAATGTTAGGTATCACATAGTCTTTTTGACTGGTCATTGAACAACATAGAAATGTACTTTTCTAGTTTGGCAAGATTTGTGAATATATGTCTCAACATCTTTGGGGGGCTTAGACTAGATAATGAGCTGAACAACATTAATATCTAGACCTTGAGTAGCTACAAAAATGGCTACTAGTACTAAAAAATTGCAAGTAAAAAACCCATTAAGAATAACCTCTTGTTGACCTAGGCTATATCCCCATGTAGCACATGAGAAGTAGGTAATATACTTGTAAGCTTAGATGCATTATTATTCATCTTTGTAAAAATTATGGTGTGACCACCACAACCAATTACATCTAGTATAAAGTGTGCTCATGCTGATCTTGCACATGGGAGGAGGAGATGTCTGATACTTGAAGTCGTCTTATTTTTTCATCACTACTAGATCAAGAGTTTCCTTTGTGACTTTTAAAAAATCTGGAAGCTATCTTTTGTACCCAATTAGGCATAGTTGCACTAAATAAAAGAATTTGAACCATTGTTGCATCCTCAACATGTCCGAGTATAGTCTCATGGTCATCCACAAAACCCATGTTTAGCTTCATCAAGTGCTCGAAAGCTTAGTGTTTTCATGTTCAAGTTTCATTGTTCCAAGTAATCTTTCACATGATCTAAAGTTTCTACCATCACATCTACTTTTTCTTGCAATGCACCATACTAAAGACCATATGGTGCTTGCTTATATATACAAATAGTACGGAGACCAAGAGCCTCCCCATAAAACTCAAAATCTGCATGAACTTGCTTTGCAAACTCTCATGTTGGTGCAAATATGAGGACACTAGGAGCTTTCCATAAGCATAGCTTCTCCCGTTGAATGTATCTGATAGCTTCAAAGACTTCAAAATAGGAAGCACAAAAGCTAGAGTTTTACCCTACCTAGTGTGAGCTTAATGAACAAGATCATTCCCTTCATATATGGTATTCAAGGTGAGAGCTTGAATAGAGAATATAACTTGTATGCCCTTTTAATTTTAGCTTTTTCCTTAGAGCATTCGATATTTTGAAATTGCTTACTACATAAGGATTAATGACCTCGTCTCCCTGTTCACTATTAGCATTGTCACTTGGTTCAAACCTTATAAGCTAATGTTTTTGTTCTACTTCCAATGATTGAGAGGCTTCTCTCTTCTTCTTCTTCTTCTTCTTCGTATTCTTCTTCCTTGAGTCATTAGCAATAAGAGTTGATGGCTACAGTGAACCATTGTCATCTCTTGTTTTTTTTCTCTTTATCTTCTTATAGCCATTATTTAAAACTCAAAGCTATGAGGAATCGTGAACAATGTCATTGATATCCTTGTTCTTAGTCTTGTTTTTCTTGACTAAGTAGACAACCCATCTCACAAGTGGAGGAGTCCTTCATGACCCTCAAACTCATGCATCCTCTTTTCCCACTCATCTTGAGGTTCCTAATTTGGTGTTGAATATCTGGATTCTTCATGCATGCAAGGAATAGTGCATGTATAATAAAGAGGTGCTCTCTCAAAAGCGCATGCATCTAAAATTTATTGCATATAGCTGCAATGAGAATTATGTTGTGCTATTCATAAAAATGGTACAATAAGTGCATTAACCAAACCCATGGCATGGAAGTAATTGAAAAAATTTAGGAGACAACCCTCGACTATAGTGCATCCAACAAGTGCAATGTAAAGTGCTCATGAATCCTTAATCCTGATGATATGCAAAGATATTGGCAAAAGAAAGTATACTTGATTCAAGATGTCCAATAATTACAATTGAAATCTAGCTCCAATCTATCCAAAAAAACACCAATCTCGATCAAGACAACCAAGTTCTCAAGCACAACAAATTCAAAGTAACGATAAAAACAATTCCTAATCTAATCAAACACAGAAATTTAGCTAGAAAGCAACAAGCAAATAGTTACGTAAACAACTAAGCACACAAAATCCTACTTATGAGATGTTTTACCAAGGGTTTTTAGTTTACGTGAAAACATGTGATATATTTAGCACTCCCCCTACTCTACAAGCATTCATGTGCAATCATTGCCTTCATAAAGTGATGCTACATCAATCATCCATTCAATTTCCTCATTCTTTTTTTATTTTTGCTTATTTTTTGTCCACTCTTCCAATTTGATGGTCATCGATCTCCATATATACTTCTTCAATCTACACCCATTGATTCTTTGTTTATGTGCTTTTCCGTCTAAGTCTTCTTATGCATAAGCTCCATTTGTGTATATTTTAGTCACTATAAATGATGCCTCCCATTTCGTCTAGAATTTCTTCAGAAATGTGTGATCCAACTTAGTGTTATATCTTAATACCAAGTTTCCTTTTTTAATGTTTTTATTCTTGATTTTTTGATTAAACATCTGAAGATTTTTGTCCTAACTCCTTTCATAATAATCACATGCTTCTTGCTTGTTCAATTGTGTTTCTTGCAATTGTAATAATCTCTCTTTCAAATAATCTTTATCCTCATCTTCACTCAACTTTTCAAGCATCCTCAAAGTAGGTATTTCTACTTCTACATGCAATAAAGCTTCTCTTACATAAACCATCTTATACAAAGAAAACCCAATACTCTCTTTTCTCAATAAACAATAATCCCATAATGCACTCGAAAGCTCAATATCCCATGTTTGAGAATGATCTTTTGTTACCTTTGACAACATCATAATCATGTCACCATTGAATCTCTCATTCAAGCCCTTGCATTGAGTATAATAAGGTAAATCAAATGGTTTTGTTATCTTCATTTTCTCTCAAAGATAATCAAAAGGTTCTCCTTGAAACTAGGTCCCCTATTAGATAAAATTTCTAGAGGTAACCCAAACTTGTAGCATATGTTCTCATACATAAATTTTCTCACATAAGTAGCTCTGATATTCTTATGATATAAATCTTTCCTCTTGAATTATGAGGTAAAGGACCAATTGCATCCATTCCCCATTTTTAAAAAATTTCATAAACAAGAATTGACTTTCTTGTTTTTGGTTTTAGAATTTTCTTACTCATTCTTTGACATTCATGACAAGACTTGCACCAATGATTTACATCCTAATGCAAGCTTGGCCACATATATCCCTCAATCAAGATTTTTTTGGAGTAAAATATTGTAAGCATAATGTCCTTTGCAAGCTCCCTCATGGTTACTTTCTAGAATATGATAAATTTCCTCTTTCCAAGGTACTCTTCTAAGAATAAAATCAACTCCTTTTGCAAATAGAATGTCATTCACTATTTTATACCTTCCAATGGCCCTTTTAAAAAACCCATACTTTTTTTCTTTAGGAATACTAGATGGTACCCTCCCAATCAAAAGAAACTCTTCTTCCAACTCAAGTTTTTCTCTTCCTTGATACAAAGGAAAATTTGCTATGGTAGCAAATAATTGATAGATTGTAGCTTGGGCAACATCATGAGCTTCCTAATTTTGTTCTTTGGCTATGTGTTTCAAACTCCAAGCTTCAAAATGATTCAAATCTCTCTTGATCTTATTGCACATTCTCTTAAGTTTGGGATTCTTGATTTGCAAGACTTTGAAAATTTGCTTTACTAAAAGTAAATCATCACCTCTAATCTTGAATCTTCTAATTTCCATTCTTTGACACATTGAAATAGCTGACTATAGAGTTTCATATTTAGCTTCATCGTTACTGTTTGCCTAAAGTTTTGCCATTTTCTTTCTTATTAAATTTTCTTGTGGATCATAAACCACAATCCCACTTGATGATGCTTGATGTGCATTATGATAAGAACCATCGAATTACATAAAAATTGAGTTTTCAATCTTTGGTCTAGCCTCCTCCTTATCTCTTATTTTTCCTTTCAATAAAAATGAACTCCCTCTATAGGTCAAAAGGTCTACTATTGTTGCTTGAGTTGATTCCTCAACTTGGAGTTTATACTAAAATTCCTCAAGCTCAACAATCCACTTCATAGCTCTCTTTGACATATTTGAGTCATCTATTAGATGTGGCAACAATGTATAGCTAGTTAAAATTATAAAGGGCCTAGGCAACAAGTGCCTCATGAACTTCATGAAAGGAAATATCACACTGATCATCACTAGTTCAATTTCAATATAAGTTCTTTCTACTTGCATCTTCATTCTGCTAGCAAAATAAAAAGGTCTCATATATGGAGAATTCCTTCCTGGTTGTGAAAGAATTGCTCCAATAGCATCTTCTCCTACTAGAGGATTCACAAAGATTTCCCTTTCCCAATCAGGTGCTTGAATAGATGAAGCATGACTTAGAGTTTCCTTGACAAGTTAGAACACTTCCTCGGCTTCTATTATCCATTCTAAAGGATCCTTCTTAGCTAAAATCTACAATCTATAATGGGTAAAGCAATTGAGAAGCCAATGATATGAATCTTGAAAGATATCTTACCTTATAAATGAAAGTCATAAGCTCAGTATTTTCAGGTGATACTAAAGTGACCAAAAGCTTTTTTAGGATCTGGCTCTATTCTATATTCAAAAATCACATGACCAAGAAGTTTCACTTTATGTTGAGTTATCTTACACTTTTTTGGATTCAACTGAAAACAATAACTATCCATTCTCTCAAATACTTTATCCAATTTTTCACAACGATCAAGTCTTGAACATTGTGCAGATAGACATCATCAATAAAGTCCCTCATAAATTTTCCTAGAAAAGGAGCTAACACTTTGTTTACCCTTCCCCGATACCATGATGGTCCATTACTAAGTACAAAAAGTAAAACTCAATAGCAAAAACATCCCAAAGGTGTTATAAAGATTATTTTCCTTTGATCTTCAAGAGCAATGCATAACATGAAATAACTTGAATAGCCATCACACGCACTATAACTTTCATAACATACAACTAAATCTAGAATCTCATCAATAAAAGGAAGTGGATAATGATCTTGCTTTGTGGTTGCATGTAAAAGTTTATAACTTACACAAATACACCAACCTCCTATCTTATTTGGAGCTATGTGCTTATCCATTTAGAATGTTCAATAGGATCAATAAACCCTGCTTGCAACAAATTTCCAACCTCTTCTTTCAACACAATCATTGGTTCTAAAGTCAAGGGCTTTAATTTTTGACAAAGAAGTTTTATATATTCTTTAAGTTTAATTTTTAGGCCTTCCCCTTGCATACCTCTAATTTCTGTGCAAGAGGTTACAAAGAGATATGAATACTTACTAACAATGGTTAGATATTGTTTTTTCTCTCTCCCTTAGTTAGCTTGCGACTCAACATTTTTTCCAACAACTCTTTTTTTAATGTTGAAACTTGAGATCGTCCCATCAATTCTTCTAACTCCTCTAGTTTTTTCTTCTTCATCTTCTCCAATCATCATGCTATCATGAACTTCCTACATTTTTACATCTAATACTTGAACACTAGATTGCCTTTATTCTTATTTCTTATCTTCTTCTTCTTCAAATGTTCCCTCATCCTTGAGTAAAAATAAAAGTCCATTGTCTTTTGTTGAAGGAATTGTCTTTCTCCTTCCAAATATTTCACAAAATCTAGAAAAAATTGTCTTTTTTTTTGTTAGATATATAAGTGTCCTCGATTCCTCTCTAAATTTTCTTGTTTTTTGTTTTCTTATAGGGTTTAAGGTTTTTCTCTCTTTTTTCTTCCTCTCTAACACTTTCTCTACTATTATTGATGAAACTTTCGGATCCAAATCACATTGTGAACTCTCATCCTCATTATCATTTTCCTCAATACTATCACTCTCATCCTCTTCTTCTTCTTCTTCACTATCATCTTCATTCATCATTTCCCTTCTTAATGCCATGTTGAACTTTCTTGCTATCTCTCTATGAACATAAATTGTTATGGCTCCTCTACCCCAATCTTGTATAGCTCCAGTCTTCTTGAGCCAAGGTATACCAAGAATAAGAGGAAAAGCTCCTAACCTTGTTGGCATAATATAGTAAGTTATTTTCATGGTTACACCATAAACTTTATCTCCAAGTCTTGAATTATACATATGTATTTTACCTTAGCAAGATTAGCAAGCCTAATTCAAAATCTAAAACTCGCAATTATTTGAAGACCAAACTATTCTACACAAGCTTGTGTAATTACACTAACTTGTACTTCGCCATCTATACATACCTTCCCTATATTTTGATTTTTATACCATGCATCTACAAAAGGGCATATAAGTGGTAGTTCTATACTTAAAACTCTTGTTGTTCCTCTCCTTCTTTCCTTTTCTTTTGGATTTACAAATTTCTTCCACTATCTTCTCATTCTAAGATGTAGCTCCATTGATTGTACAAAAGTTATATATGCTATCCTACCCATCATACCCCTTCTCAAATCATAATCACTTTCCTCTTCCCCTAAAGGAATGTCAAAACTATGATAATGTTTCTTAAGTTTCCTCATTTTTTCTTGCTCCTTCTTCTCTTTCTTCTCTCCCTTCTTTGCCTTTCTTCCTCTTTCGTCACTAGTCTTACTAGTTTTAGGTTCCCATCTCTCTATATCTCTCCTCCTTTTGGTTGTAGGCATTACATCAACTATTTTATTTTCCTCACTCTTTTTTTTCAACAAGGATATAATTTATGGTAGTCTTACCTTTCTTTGCCTTCATTGGTCTTGGTGCTTGGGATATAGAATGATATCTAATTTCAACACCATAATCATTTTATCTGTTAGAAAGATTTTGAGGTAAATGATACATGTCTCCTCTTGCTCTAGGTGAATAAGGACAATTTGTGCTTATCTATCCTATTTCTCTATAAGAATAACCGCTTCCATTTCCTCCTCTTCCTCCTTTTATATTTTCTTGATTGGTATGTCCTATAGATTCCCCATTACCTCTTCCCTAAGGCCTTCCTCTCAAAGCTCCCAACCTTATGTTTTGAAGTTACCCAAACAATTGATCCTCAACCTTCGAGGTTAGTTGTGCATTCTATCTTGTTAATAACTGATAATTTTGCTCACTCCCTTGCAAAGTTTGGTCTCTACTATTAATATTTGGTGTTTTAAAAGTTTCTCGCTTTCTAAGTTTTTTCATTTTTCTTTCTTTTTCAATTGCAATCATTACTACTCCCTCAAAAGTGATTGATTTCTTAAATTCTAGTTTAGTTCTCACCTCTCCCTAAAAAATTTCCACAAAATGTTTTACTTTTAGCATTTTTGGAGCTCTCTCTTCTCTATCTAGAGATGTGTTCCAATGATCCCAAAGTCGAGTGAATTCTAGGGTAAAAAGCTCTATGGTCTAGTCTTTTTTTTTTTTTTTGGCAAACTTGTATATTTTGCCAAAGACCTTGGGAAGTCTTAGTCTCTTTAAAATAGTCAAGGAATGCCTTATTGGTCGCTTCGTACTCTATAGGAATAGGGGGATTTCTCATTCGTAAACTTTTTTCATAATCCTCAAACCAATATCTAACTTCATCCAACAATTGAATCTTTAAAATTTGTAGTTTTAGGGTAGGGTCTATGATATGCTAGATTATCATCCAAGCTCCAAAATTTTGAGGCTTTGCTGAGGATCCTCTCCTTTTGAACCATGAAATTTAGGAAATGAACTAGCCATTGTAAATGGTCACTATAAGTAAGCCAAAAGTAAACAACAAAGTCAATTTCAATACTCCTCAATGCGAGTACCAAAAAAGATGTCACGTGAGTGGTGATAAAAAATAATCCTCTCTCACAACTCAAAAACATGAGAGAAAAGTAGTGCCGAAAAGATGAATGATTTTTCCAAGTGAAGAACTCAACTTAACCAAACCATGAATACAAGGCCAAACACGAACAAAATAACTAAACTAATAATGCCTCTTGTAGCCAAAGAGAACACACAATATACAAAACACTCCTTTCCATAAAAATAAACTTCAAGGACTTAAGTTCAATATAAAAATTCTCTAACAAAGGTTTTAATAAAAAATATCTCCTACCTCTTCAACAAGAACAAATATCTACAATCGTTGGATTTGCTTTTTAGCAAGATCTCCACTTCACAATAGGTCTTAAGCCTCTAATCTCTTTGACTTTAAATTAAGTGTGGCATTAGAGCTATTTGGAGGTCAAAAGGAGGGCCTTTTAGAGGAGAGGGAAAAAAGGGCGCATCCAATAGGGTGGAGGTCAACGTAACGTTGGGTATTTTCTAGAAAACATAGGAAAATAGGGGAAATTATCAAAAAATACCATTTCTGCCGCCAAAAAGTGATTCATGTGGGGCCAAAATGGATATATGCGTAAATGTAGGAGGGAGGAATTTTGAAAGGAGATTGTGCGAGAGCATTCGAGCATAAACTGTGCCCAGAATCCTATGTACCCTATGTATTTATTGCCCTATGAATCTCACATTAGCACAACATAAACCGTGCAGTTTATCACTTGATGATTCACTATTTCGAGATTCTCTCTTCTATGCACTTTCTCATCTTCCTCACCTTTGTGCACTTTCTGCATTCCTCCTCAGATTCTCCTTCCATGCCCTGCTCACTTGAAAGATTCCTCACCTCTATGTTCTAGCTCCATGGCCTCTGCTTCACGTTGTATCACTTCTAGATGCTGTGCAAGTTCCATGGCCTCTACTTGCAAGCCTCGTAGACCCGTAACCTCAGTTCTCTCCATTACCGTGCCTATTTCACTTGAAGAGGATAAATGGACAGAAGTTCTTATCTCCAAAGGGTCATGGGTTCTTATGCAGCCGCGCCGACAGAAGCGCAAGCATGTTAAAAGTGTCTTCAGGTGGTCATGGAAGGGTAGAGTTATTGCCTTCAGAATCCAACAAGGCAAGACAACGGTTAAAGAAGTCATGGTGCAGCATGTCTACATGCACAATGAACTTATCATGGCCCCTGGCCATGAAACACGGCTACCATCTCACAGGCCAAACTGTAAGTTTCTTTATTTTAGATGATTGTTTAGTTTAGTTAACATTTCAGGTGTTTTTGATATTGGGGTGTTTGATGTTTCATGTTTCATGTGTCTGAGACGTGTTTTCGGGATGTGTTTATGTCCTGCAGATGCGTATTCCTCATCATATGAGGAATGGCAGCCTGTGAAGTGTGTTATTGGGATCATGAGTGTAATCCATGGCCATCTGGGCAATGTACAATATGAAGGGAGAGCTGGAGGTAGCCTTGCGGAGGAAGGTGTGTTCTTTTATGATCATTTTTATCAGCTTGTGGACCAAGCTCACACAAAGGGATACCTTCGCAAGCTCCATCTAGAAGAAGAGTGGAATACATTGGTGTGGCCAGTGCCAAACATCACTGTATTGGAGGCGACTCAAAGCAGGTTATACAGAGATGTGCAAAGATCACTGCGAGCCACCATCCCCACGAAGCTCATAAAGATTATTAATTTTATGCCCGTCTCTATTTTTGTGGAGCTATTCGGGGCATTTGATGTGAAGGTGACAAGGACAATGCTAGTTTTCCGAAACATGAACATCACTCTCTCAGCCATGCTACTTTATAAGCATTGGTATATGAAGCAGGTTGAATAGGTGCACTGCCAAATTGCTTTGGATACACTCGAGGTGAAATACATGATTGCAACACAGATGTTTATTATGTCATTTTGGTATGGTCGGCAACGTTACATTGGCGGAGTCCTTGTGCCTATGGACCAGGAGTCTGCTAGCTTGGAGGACAACCAAGTAGTGGACATCGAGGTATTAGATGAGAAAGGCACTCTCGTTACAATCATTAGTCTACGACAAGAAAATACGCTACATCAATTACGTATGGATATACATGAGGAGTCACCACATATGTTACCGACAGACTTCTTCTTTGTGCACAATGGAAGGCGTGTGATGAAGAGACAAGAGATGCAAATGAAGTGCAAGGACCCGGAAGACAATAAAGTGTATATTTCCTGATAGGTTTATACCCATATGTTTAGTAAGAATTGTCTAAGACCAGGCCGCAACATGACGTAATGTCCCGTAGTAAAATAATGGTTCATTAGTGTAGGTTGGAAAGGGCGTGGTTGCCTCCGCAAGAGAGCCCATTCACATCTAATATAAGCAGTCTCTATACATAAACATCCATAACAGGAGACTTCATAAATAACACAACTGCATACATGAAACTTGAGAGTAACAATATATTATAGAGCTAGAAAGTGATAAGAAACTGTGCAACTCCATGAGACACAACCCCACACAGTAAGAAATTATACAACTACAAAAGAAGTAGAAATTTACAAGAAATTGCAAAACTCCATAGTCAAAATGGATTTTGCTCAAGGAACTGGGTTACATTAAGGTTAGATTCGTGAAGGCTCTTCAAGTATGGCATAAGACTTGTCTGAAAAAACATGTCAGAGGGATTACCATCGAATTCTAAGGGGCATATAAATGTGTTTTGACCATTGCATATGCACTTATCTGGTGTGTCATCAATTAGAAGTGTATTTACAAGGTCATAATCTACATTTAGATTCACAAAGGGCTTTGTGAACAAGGGCACATATGGCTTCTTCTTATTGCCTCCTACGATAGCAGTGCATTTATCTTGAGCATATATAAACCTAAACGATGAGGGTGCAATACAAAGATTGTTGTGTAACATCCCTACTAAGGGCATAAGATTTTTGGAGGTCATGGAGGACCATATCCCCACTTGAAACCATTGCAACACAAAGCGCAAGAACTCCAGTAGGTGTGGCCGGGCCAGGCCCCCCACCATTCTCTTGGTGGCCTTGGCTGACTATGTGAAAAGGGAGAAGTCTCGCCTCAATAGCAGCCCATTGACATCCAAAACGAGAAGCCTCTATGATAAATACACGTGGAATGGAAGGGGAAAATATGCACAAAATAACTGAAACATCTTGAAAACTCAAACGTATAAGTGATTTTCACCTGAATAGGGTGACATGGCACTAGCGCAGGGACTCCAACCCCTGAGACTTTGTCCACAGGATCGTCCTCAATAGTACTGTCCCCACCACCCTCTGGATCTACCTTATCTTCATCAACATGCTTTTCTTGGTCCCCACCTCCCTGTGCTTCTGTGCTCTGGTGATCTCCATGTACATCTCCATCCCGCCCTTTGCTTCCATTGTCCCTGCTATCGTTCCCTATTGTTTCTTGCCCACCCTCTCCCTCCTCCGTGGATCCACCACCCTCTCCTGAATCCGGGTTACGATCACCTTGGTCACCTTCATTAGGATCCTTTTCTTCCTTGTCACCGTCTCCTTTTGTTTCAGCATCCTCCTCTTGCTCCTCACTCTTTGTGTCTTCACTGCTGTCTTCATCTTTAGATATGTCCATCTTTGACTCCTGCTCTGCTTTTCTCGGAGAGCCTTGGCTCTGTGCGGTCCCCCTCCTGGGCGGTACCTCCTCGATATCTTCATCAAAAAAGGATGAACCTTGCTCCTCTAGTATCTCTTGGGAGGCAGCAATGAGGGTGTGTATCATGCTTGCCCTATGTCTCTCAACGTATGCACTGTCATACTCCTCCATAGTTTTCTACACAGTAGACATCATGATAAATTTTTATGTGTGCCTTGACGCGATAATGAGTGTCCAATGATCTTGATTGACAATATGCGCTTCAAAGTGCACTAAATAAATGCAAGGATGAACGGGCGGTTTATTACCTTGTTTATTAGAGGTGTATCTGTGAAGAGCAATTGCAACATGTATTCGGTGTGGATCATCACTCTCCACCCGCACGAATATTTGTCCTTCTGTGGAGAGACTTTTACCTCTTTGATATCTGCCCTTTTGGCACTGTCGAACATGCTCTCGAGGGTCATAAGTAGTCTCTTAATACATCTGGAAAACTGATTTTTGTACACTGTCAACATACTGAACGGGCTAAGAATTAAAAAAAGGGAAGGATCGTTCACGACAACAATCAAGTCACCAATAGACTGTATCTGGTATACTTACGTTTGAAACTCTGCGTGCATTCCCGGAACAGAATTGAGCATCCATACGACTAGCTTTTCGAGCTTGATCAATGCCAGACTCTAGTGACCTCTGTTCTCATATGGTAGGATGAGGACTCTCACCTCTACAGGGTTACAAAATTGAAACCAAGTGTGATAAACAGAGGACAGTGTGTTTGATGTTCTCATAAGCTGCGATAGTTTTGGGTTCCCGATGAATACTTCTTGGTGGCAATCACCCGGAAGCGTCTGTTGTATCAACCTGCGCAAGCAAGTACAAAGAGTACGTGAGAAGGAATGGAGTTAAGCGTTGGCTCTGAAACTAAGTAAAAGTCTGAGTTCCTTACATTAAGCAGGCATACAGAATGCTATCTGACACATGCGCCTCCTTGTCCATAAGTATCTTAGCATCCCTGATGTCAAGACTCAGTTGTACTTTCCCTCTCTCAAAATCCACAAGTATGTATAGCCCTCCTTTGAGTCTAGCCAGATACTCCGAGTTTTCCTTGTCCATTTGGAGGGTCCTGTCTTCCTGCTGTTTCTGGGAAGTTTCTCTTCTAGCTTCCATCCCTTTTCTCTCTTCTTGTGCCCTCTGCCTTCTTGTGAAGGTCTCTGCTTTGGCTCTTGTGTTGACATCATGTGTAACATCAATCGGTCCCCGGATAAGCAGTATGTCCCTCATTTTGGCGTTCATGAAGTCGCCTGGGTGCAAGAGGTGGTCGTATCTCCATCACAACCTCTTCAACGTATCGAGGTCCTTCAGCATGATTGTCCACCTCCCAGAGTGTGCAACGAGAAGAGCTAGATCATTTAAAATCTCAATAATGAAGTCCTTTGCAACTTTCTGGAGACAAAGCAAGGCAGCCCTCTTCCAATGAACCTGCATTCCCCAGTTCTCACAAACCTCTCGTACAACCCTTTGGAAAGGGAGCTTCAGTATGCACAACTCAGTAGTTTTTTGGGCCGCTCTACACTCCCTAAGGATGTTAGATTTCTGACTGACCCTTTTGTACCTATTTTATTTTAGTATATGCACGGGTTTCCCTTTCCTGTTGGATGCCTTCTCTGCTCTAGCTTTCACTATGATGCCTGGGCCAGATCTCGCTTTCCTTGCCGTTGACTTCGTTCTTGCCATTTAGACCTGCACAATGGCGTGGATATAAATGTCAAAAAAGGGAGCTTATTTACTGATAACAAATTAAAGTGCGCTTTGACGCGCATAGCATCATCCAAGAGCCCAATGATGCACGTCAAAGGGCGAAACATTTTTTATGCTAAGTAACTGGGTGCTTTTGCACCCGCCTAATGCCTTATGAGCCTCTGCTTGTGAAAGGGCAATCCTAACTCTAACCTAACCAAATGAGGGTCCTTTGACGCGCATAGTACCTTATGAAGGCCTTTTACAAGCACCTATGTGTCAAAGGGCTATATGTATTCTAAGCTCAGTAAACAAGTGCCCTTTGATGCGCATAGTGCCTTATGCATGCCATGGAGATGCGATTGCGCGTCAAAGGGCAAAACTTTTTAAATGCTTGGAAAATGATTCTTTTTAGCGCGCATAGTGGCTTCTGAAGGTCCATGACATGCTACTACGCGTCAAAGCGAATTGAAATAGAAGAAAATGGTTTGTTTCAAGAATACCTACCTGGTTGCGTACCCGTCCAAGCTAAGGTCGTCTTTGTCGCTCCTTCTTGCTCCCTTGCAGTGAGTTTATCTACTGGGCTCTCTCTTTCTCTTTGTCTCTATGTGTTTGTGTGTGATGCTCTCTCTCTCTCTCTCTCTCTCTGTTTGTGTTTTTGTCGCACACTCTCTCTCTCACCCTAGGCACTATCGATTTTGAAGTGATTCCTGGGAACGCAAATGGCGTGCTATATCTCTCTGTGTGTCGCGCTATCAGACTATCTCTCTGTGTCTATTCCAGAATGTTGTCAAAACTTAAAAACGGTTCTTTAATGCATGTATGCAGGCTCTTTAACCCACGTGGGAGAATGGTACATATCCGTTAGAAGATGACTTTCCGCAGTTAATCCAGGAAAGTGGGCACGTGGCCCGAGGGAATCAGAGGGATCCGTAGTAAGGTACAGTAAAGGTAGTGAGAGAATGCGCCACTTTGCATGAGAGAGAGAGAGAGAGAGAGAGAGAGAGAGAGAGAGAGATAGCTCCTCTGTGTGTGTGTGTGTATGCATGTGAGAGAGAGAGAGAGAGAGAGAGAGCTCCTGTGTGTGTGTGTGTGTGTATGCATGTGAGAGAGAGAGAGAGAGAGAGAGAGAGAGAGAGAGAGAGAGAGAGAGAGAGAGAGAGAGAGAGATAGCTCCTCTGTGTGTGTGTGTGTGTATGCATGTGAGAGAGAGAGCTCCTCTGTGTGTGTGTGTGTGTATGCATGTGAGAGAGAGAGAGAGAGAGAGAGAGAGAGAGAGAGAGAGAGAGAGAGAGAGAGAGAGAGAGAGAGAGAGAGAGAAAGCAAGCATTTGAGAGAGACAGAGAGAGAGAAAGAGAGTGCGTGCCTTTGACAGAGAGATAGAGAGAGAAAGGGAGAGAGGGAGACCTCCTGTGTGTGTGTGTGCGCAAGCGTTTGTGTGTTGTGTGCACAAGCATTTGTGTGCGACAGAGAGAGAGAGAGAGAGGGAGAGAGAGAGAGAGACAAAGAGAGAGAGAGAGGGCGTGCATTTCAGAGAGAGAGAGAGAGAGAGAGTCTCCATCAGAGCTGCATTGGAGGGAGTTTGTTGCGATCATCAGCTTGGTGGACCGGATCATCAGCGAGAAAGATGTCTCAAGAAGGTAGGTGGTCGTTCTCTAGTTCTGATACCAAATTATTTGTTTAATAGTATTTGTGCGCTTTGACGCGTAACAACTGTTGCAGCAATGTCAAACAAATGTATATGCGTCAAAGCGCACAACTTTTTGACCACTTTTCAAACCTGGCGTGCTATGCACAGATCAATAGGAGTCATAATCTCCTGCTCTTTGACGCGCATATGGCCGTATCAAGACTACAAATGCGCTTATGCGCGTCAAGGCGTTGAGAATTTTGACCGTAGTTTATGTCTGGTTAAACAAGCCGTGCACTTTCAAGTCCATAAGGGTCTTGGAATCTTTTCTATTTCTGTATACACTTCAAACGGGAAATTCCGTTCTCGCAGGTTTAGGAGGATGTGGGAAGAGGCCATATTTTCTTGACCTTGAGCTTAGCCAAGTGGGGAGGGTTCAGGTGACTGCAAAGGGAAGCCAAGCGGTCGTTGCACATTCATCAAAAAAGCGTGTAGTGGATTTCTCAGCACCATCACCAGCAGGTTCATTTGAGGAGGAGGGAGACTTTACCCATGTCATAGAGTGTGCTCAACCTTTACAAGCACTGATGCCTGCTGTGGAGGTATCACCTCTCACTGGAAGCTCACACTACTGGAAAACTCAAGCTATGACAGGTTTTCATGAATATTCGACCTCCACTCTGTGTGAAGATTGTGCTGCTTCAAATCTTGTCTGCCTTTTAGAAAAGAAGACCAAGGGACCGTCCCTCAAACGAAAGGTAGACTTCTCAATGCCCCAACCAGAGCAAGAGCCCGCTCCCAAAAAAACAGCAAGCAAGAAAAAGTCTGTAGCCCCCACGCCAGCAGATTGTGAAGCGGCTTTAATAGACTTCGTCAATGAAGTGGGAGCATCGAAGTATTATCCCGATTTAGTAAATACATTCAACACAGCCGTGCCGTATCAGGAGATCATCAGAGAGAACATGGAATATTACACTATTGAATTCAATGATTTTGAAGCCCAGGTAGAGAAAGGATGGGTGACATCAGATCAGAGGGACTCTGTTCATCTCCTTGATTGCATAAAGGACAAGAAGCAGAACAACATCCTATATAAATGTTATCTCCTTCTGACGGGCCCTTATAGGCCATTTTGGTGTCCAATGCACAAGAAGGACTGCAAGCTTGTGTCAGTGGAGATACCTGCATTGTCTATACAAGAATCTACCCAATACAAATGTTGAGTTATTGTATGAGACAGAAGAGGAGACAGAGGATGAGGGCTCGGATGTGGAAGGAGACATTGAAGGAGTCGGAGTGGAGGAAGTGTTCTCACCTACTGAGGAAGAGAATGAGACCAAGGCAATAAGTCTCAAAGATATCAAGAATAAAGTTTCAAAGGTTCCACAGTACACAGGGGAAGTTGGTGTTGTTGACACTTCGCTCCAACTGCCCGCTCTTCCTGAGTTTCAAATTGAGGGAAAGCAGTATCTGTTGCTCAGCGACATCCAGAAGGTGTTCTCTATCAGAGAAGACTTTGCGCTTGCAGCAATTGCAAGGAGCGCAGAGGAGGAGGACGGGTTTGTTTCCGTGTTCGTTTCCGACGATGATATGGAAGACTTGTCACTAGAGGAGAATTTTGATGCAGGTTAGTGCCTCCTTTTGTGGTTCAACAAGGTGAAAAAAGACAAGGAAAGAGGTAGAGTGCCAAGTGAGCGGGAGTTCAGGTAGTTTCAGGAAGTTATGGGCTATGACAAGTTGCATGAAAGCACTACTCATTTCCTGGAGGAATGTCAAGGGGAGAGAATGGGTAGTGTGAACCTTCAGAACGAGAAAACCTTCCTCTATGACGAGAAACTGGAGGTGATGCTTACTTTGCTTTCATCATTTGCTTTGATTAGATTATGGTGGAGGTTCTTATTCTTCTCACTGTAATTCGGATTTGGTCTATTTGGTTTATTGCAGAGGTTGTTCGGAGAAGTAGATGAGTTTCTAATCAGGCACAGAAGAGAGTTCCATGGACGTGATACAGCTCTAAGGCACTACCTGAGGGGGCTTGCAAAATCGAAGGTTTTAGTGCACCACAACAACCTCAGTGATGAAGGTGTTGTCGCCACATTTTTCTTCAAAACACTCTCCCGGTTTCTCGGTGGACAGGCTATCCCTAGCACCTATGAGAAGGTAATTTTGGTAGAGAAGTTCACAGCCCTGGATGTCTTTGGCTACCAGCTTGTGTCCCAATGCTCGAGAAGGGGCTATTTTAGTGCCTATGTAGGGCTTGCGTTAGCATTAGGAATAGAAGACAGTGAGTAGCTAGAACCCTATGGAAAGAACCAATTAATACAACTCAAGAGAAAACAAGACCAACTTTTACTAGAATATAGACCGATTGAGGGGCAAAAAGATGTATGATGTATTCCGCAACATTTCATTATACATTGTTAATATAGTCCATTGCTTTGTAAGTGGCTTTTTGGTTACAATGTGTTCACTGCATCTAACTACAGTTCCTTCACCCATCGATGGTTAATAAAGTGGCATTCCTGTCTCCATCTTTGTTGTGATTCAAGAGCATTTGAGTTTCTGAATGCTTCAATCTTCTTCTCCCTTTTTTATTGAACTTCCCTCAAAGCTTGCACAATCTTTGAACGTAGAGTCTCTTCTTTGTGAAGCTGTTGCATTATTCGTTTGTAGAAGCACTGGAAGAGTTCACAAAGACTATTTCCTTTATGACTGCCACCACCATGTTGAGTATGTCTGAAGTATGCATTGTGTGCCATATAATGCGACTTCTCCATTCCCTGAGTGCTCCATATGCTTGGATCACCGTACTTTTGAATGAAGAATGGTAGATGATTATAGATGATGTGCTGACATACAACAATATCATATGTTTTAGAATTATATCTTGAGATGCAAAATGATGTAGGCTAGATTTTGAAGCTTACCATGTAATGTGTTATGTTGTTTTCTGTTCAGGCTACGGTAAATTGTTTTTTGAATTGTTGAAAGTGTGTTTGAAAAACCTTGATGTCTAGAGTCGACCAGGACTCCTTGTCGCACATCTTGAAGATGTTGTCCACTGCACGCCATACCTCTGCCTTTGCATTTCTGGATGCAGCCTCATGGTCCTTAACTGCAATGTGTAGTTTCCTCCATTGCTCGTACTCTATCCTGCTGATGTGGTTGGATGCACACTTTTTAATTGTGTTGTTGATTGGTCTCGATAGGAACCACCTTGCCTTCACTCCACCTATAGAAACCTTTCTAGGAAGATCTTTTTCATTGGTGGAGAGCTTCTGGTCTTGCTCAATTTGAACATTTCCTCCATAAAGTTGCATACTGGATAATACCTTTTCAATAGCAGCAATGCCATCATGGCGTTCAGAGACTGATTTCTGATTTTCCATACAAACCCAATGTATAGGTTGATTAGTTTCTCTATGACACGACACCGAGCGTGCATAGTACAAATGTGCACATTTTTCAATGGTATATCAAAAATAGATCGGAAGCTCTTATCCAGCAATTGTCGATCGGGTGGCTTTGTCTACCACTTGTGATCAAGGGTTTTTGCATGCTCCATGCAGTACATGCATGGTAAGGTCAAGGCCCCTCGATTGCAATTGTATAAGCATTTTAATGTCTTTAAATCAGAGGCCAAGTGCCAAACAACTTGAAAGGTGCCTCTGTCTCCAACAGTAAGAGTCCTTTGCCCTCGCATCTGCCCACTAATAAGATCAGGAATGGGAGTTCGTCAGAAGACCCATTCCAAGACATCATGGTCCTCGGTTAAAACCTACACCAAATCAAAATAATACATCTATTAGATTGAGTGTATAAACCACACTGTATTCACAAGAAAATGACCTGGCAGTACATACAAGAAAGCAACCGAGCTGCCATAGATTCATTTCTGATTGTACTGAGAAGTACAATGGATCATCCTTGGGCAATTTTCCCATTCCTCTATCCATCAATGTTATGGCTACTCTTTCCACCTTCTTATCATTCAGGATCTCACACTCGTCCATCTTCAGAAC
Source organism: Lygodium microphyllum (assembly GCF_053477565.2). NCBI lineage: Eukaryota > Viridiplantae > Streptophyta > Polypodiopsida > Schizaeales > Lygodiaceae > Lygodium > Lygodium microphyllum. Next base: position 30,360,541 of record NC_141139.1, read on the forward strand.
AAAGTTGAGAACATTGTTTGTTTCAGCATGTGTGATATTGTAAAACTAAACCATCCTTCTCTGCAACAGCTCCAACTCCATGAAGATGTTGTTGTGTTCATCCTATTTGATAGTGCCTCATTTCCCTTTGTATTCATTTCTAGTGTGGTACGAGGATCCAACATAGTCATTTTGCTTCTTGTTAAGTCTCTTCCGAAGCTTCCAAACATCTGTAGTGGTTGGTAGAAGTTTTGGAGTGATTCCTTTTGCTTTCAATGCAGACTTGACAGTCTTATGTAAGAAGGCATATCCTTTCGTACTAATACCACTCTCATCCATAGCGCTCTGTACATTTTCAGTGGATATGGTGTTGTTGGTAATAAACTGATCCACCACCTCCCTTTGCACAACCTTAAATTTATTCTCTTGCAGTAGTTTCTTTGCAACCTTCGAGCTAATCAGAGGTTTCATCTGCATTGTGGGTTACTATTTGGGTTGATATTCTTCTTGTCGGGTTGCAATACAACCCTGCATGCAGAACCCTAGTGTTAATGTATGGAGGAGCCAAAGGAAAGAAGGCACATAGAAATTAGAGGGCACATAGGAGCAAGAGAGTACATAGAATCAAAATGCTTACCTGATTGCTTTGATCCTTTTCTTGAGTCCTCCTAAATTAACCTTAAGATCCTCTACGTTTCGCAACTTTCTTTTCCTTTGCCGAGGTCCAATAGATGTTTTCTTCATTCTGTATTGTTCAACTTGCTTTTGTAGCTTGTTGATCTCCTGTTCCTGGTGCTTGAGCTTTTCTTCTTGCAACTTGCAAAGGTCTCTAAGGTGACAAAGATGGGTATTTTGAACCTAGAACATCTCTTTCTCAATTGTAGGGGTTACTGAAATTGATTTACAGTAGCCCAACAAACCTTTCTGTCCATCTCCAACAAACCTGAGAAGTGAGGTTGGGCTTGAGAAAGGTGGTTGACTGTAGGTTTGAGGATCATGTGGGTAAATAGATCCATCACACCATATATCCACATTCTTGGCTCTAGAACACCTTAGAGCATTCCTTTCATTTGCTGATACAAAGCTGCCACCACGACGTTTTTGCACTGGAGTGTAACTAGGTTCAAGGTCAATATGAAGATGGTACTTGGCATTGTCAACATGGACATGGGAGTCCACCATTGCTAATAGAGGTAACAACAGCCCAGTAGATTGCTATTACCAACAAAGGGAAAAGACCAGTAGATCACCATTGCCAGGAGGGCAGGAGGGATTAGAGGGGTTTAGTGGAGGGCAGGATGAAGAGGTCAAGTGGGACTTTCCCAACTACAGATGGCATTGAATGTAGAGGGGTGGCATAGTATATGGCATTGAAGGTTTATAGTACTCTTACTCCCTAAAGATTCCTGACTTTAAATTTTTCCATTCATTAGTGTGGGCCGTCATTATCCACAAAAGGTGTTACTAACTTTCTCAGGTGGCTAGTTAAACACACCTATTTTATTCTAGAAAATGAAGATTTTGGTATTTTTCTAGAGAGATAATGATGCAAATACCCATTTTCTTACAAGGCCCTCCTTTTGACCTCCAAATAGCTCTAATGCGTCCTCTCTCTTTAGAAAGACAAATTTGTTGAAAAGAGAAGGGCCCCTCCTAAACCTTATAGCATATATAGTTTTTCCTCCCTCTCTACACAATGTATTGTTTAAAAGCCTAAATATTTTATTCTCCATTTAATAAAAAGCACAATTGCTTTTCCCTTCTATGCTTTTGATTTTTTTCATTTGCAAAGAGGTCACCCTTCTGTGCATCATGTAATATTAGCATGATGAGGTGTAGAAATCCTCTCGAATTAGAAGCTAGCTTTCTGTTCAATGTTAGATATGGTATAGTCTTTTTGATCGGTCATTGAACAACATAGAAATGCTAGTCTTTGTTGCTTCTCTAGTTCGGCGAGATTTGTGCATATATGTCTCAACATCTTTGGGAGGCTCAAACTAGATAATAATCTGAACAACATTAATATCTAGACCATGAACAGCTACATCAATGGCTACTAGTACCGAAAATTTACAAGTACGAAGCCCATCAAGAATAACCTCCCATTGACCCTAGGTTATATCCCCATGTATCACATGAGTAGCAGATAACGTACTTGCAAGCTTAGATGCATTGTTATTCATCTTTGTAAAAATTATGGTGCAATCGCCGCAACTAATCACAATTTAGGATAAATTGTGCTCATGCTAGTCTTGCACATGGGAGGAGCAGATGCCTGATACTTGAACTCCTCTTCATTTTCTCATCACTTCTAGATCAAGAATTTTCTTTGTGACTTTTAAAAATCTAGACGCTATCTTTTGTACCCAATCAGGCATAGTTGCACTAAATAAAAGGAAACCGTTGTTGCATCCTCAACAGGGTGGAGTATAGTCTCATGGTCATCCACAAAACCCATGTTTAGCTTCATCAAGTTCTTGAAAGCTTAATGTTTTCAAGTTCAAGCTTCATCTTTCTAAGTAATCTATCACACAATCTAAAGTTTCTACCATCACATCTACTTTTTCTCGCAATGCACCATACTAGAGACAATACGGTGCTCGCCTATCTATAAAAATAGTACTGAGATCAAGAGCCTCCCCATAAAACTCAAAATCTACATGAACTTGCTTTGCAAACTCTCATATAGGTGCAAGTATGAGGATGCTAGGAGTTCTCCATAAGCACAACTTCCCCCCTTGAATGTAATTGATAGCTTCAAAGATTCCAAAATAGGAAGCACAAAAGCCAAAGTTTTACCCTACCCAGTGTGAGCTCAACCAACAAGATCATTCCCTTCATATGCGGTATCAAAGGTGAGAGCTTGAATAGGGAATATAACATCTACACCCTTTTCATTTTATCTTTTGCTTTAGAACATCTGATATTTTTAAAATCACTTACTACATAAGGATTAATGACCTTATCTCCCTATTCACTAATCAACATTATCACTTGGTTCAAACCTTGTAAGCTTATTTTTTCATTCTACTTCCAGTGATTGAGAGGCTTCTCTCTTCTTCTTCTTCTTCTTCTTCTTCTTTGAGTCGTTAGCAAGAGGTGATGTTTGCACAGTTAACCATTTTCATGTCTTGTTTTTTCCTCTTTATATTCTTACAGTCATCATTTACAACTCAAAGCTTTGAGGAATCGTAAACAATGTCATCAATCTCCCCGTTATTACTCTTCTTTTTCTCCTTTCTTGAGTCAATCAAGTATCTATTGTAATGCCATTGTTTTCTTTAGATATATTAGCTTTTGATTTAATGGAATGTGTCCTAACAAAAATTATGCTTTAAAGATGTATGCAATGCTCAATCACTCATGATTTGAGGAAAAAATGCAAATTCGGAACTCATACCTTGGAATCACACCAACCATGCAATACACGAAAAGATGAATGCATTGAAAAAAGTATGCCTAGCTTGTCTACATGTGCTAGTGTGCCATGCAAGATGCAAACATAATTCCTTGATTAATTTGAATCCTTAACCATACCCCTCATCTCTTGATGCAAGGAAAAAAATAGTTGTACTCCTCTCCACTACCCAAATCTTAAAAACTCTCGAAAAAATAACGGTCCACATGATGTTGACCAAGTAGACAACCCATCTCAGAAGTGGAGGAGTCCTTCATGACCCTCAAACTCAACCATCCTCTTTTCCCACTCATCTCGAGGTTCCTAATTCGGTGCTGGATATCCCGATTCTTTGTTTATGCAAGGAACAATGCATGTACAGTAAAGAGGTGCTCTGTCAAGTGCGCATGCATCTAAAATTTATTGCATATAGTTGCACAATGACCATCATGCTGTGCTATGCATAATGATGGTGCAATAAACGCAACCCATGGCACGGAGCTAATTGAAGAAAATTAGGAGACAACCTTTGACTATAATGCATTCAACAAGTGCAATGTGAAGAGCTCACGAATCCTTAATCTTGATGATGTGCAAAGATATTGGCAAGAAAGTATACTTGATTCAAGATGTGCATAAATTACAATTGAAATCTAGCTCCAGTTTGTCCAAAAAACAGAAATCTCAACTAAGAAAATCAAGTTCTCAAGCATAATAAATTCAAAGAAATGACAAAAATAATTTCTAATCTAATCCTACCTATGAGATGTTTTAGTGGGGGCTTTTAGTTTACACAAAAATGTGTGAGAGCGCTAGTGACGCCTCCATTCCACAACCCAAAGTCGAGGTTATCTCTTCAAAATTTAAAGAGAACTTGTTTAAATAATGGTAAGTAAATCTAGGTAATAACATCAATGATCTGATTAAATCATAACTATTAGGAAATCTAGGATTGTTGTGGATACCCAAGATGTTAAGTAGAAGGTCAAAATATTAGGTGCTTAGGAGAAAATTTGACTAGAATTATCCTCATCTGATGGCATCTAGTCATCGTATAGCAAATTCTTAAACATACTGAAAGTTTTATATTACTAATGAGCTATGGGTTTAGAAAATTCATAATGAGATATTTAATCTGTTAAATCGACTATACTATGATAGATATTACTAGGTACCTTGATTGGGGTAAAAGCATATGGATTGATAGTCTAGGAATAAACCTTGATACATGAATTGAGGCATCAATATTGTCTAAAAGTGGATAAACTTATTAAGAGGTTTGAAATTCATGATTCAAAACTAAAAAACCTATGTTTATAAACTAAGGGTCTATATGTGCATTTACATATAAGAGCATTTGTCATATTTCTTGATGCATCAAAAAGCCTATTCGAAAATGCTTGTGATTTCTAAAAGGGAATACTTAAATATAGGTTGAACCTATGGTGGTTGAGCACACTAGGTCTCCTTGAAGGATAGTTATGATGGCTCTAGACCAAGGGAGTTGATTTAGTGCTCTAGGACCAATACCGGATGCAAGAGGTCTCTTCGTAGGGACTAGTCATAGGGGCTAAGAGGTGCCAAGGGGCCAAAGGGGCTCTAGCCATAATTCCTTGGGCATTTTAGAATTAGTATATCTCCTACAAGCTAGGTGGATCTCTTGGAAGGCCTTGATGCTAGCTTGCAAGTAGACTTAATGGTTTATTTTGGCCTTCAAACATGGACTAGAATAGTTATTAAAATAAAGATTAAAAATTTAATAAATATTATATTTTAAAAATAAAATTTTCCAAATATTTATATTTGTGCCTAACTTACATGATTAAACATTTTTTTAAAGGCCAAATCAATGAACTTGATCTCTATATGTCCAACTAAATTGTGCTAGATTAATTAGAGAACTAAAGAAAAATCCTTGAAACAAGTGGGTGGTTAGATCCATAATGGGTCTTTCCAATGGTAGGGTGGTCTTGGTTAGTTGAGAGGCTTCCATCACAACTCAAATAAATGTTAGATTAGGCAAGTCTAGGAAGGGTTGAACATTGACTATCCTAGTGTGTTGTCATTAGAACCCAACTAATGTCATTTTAGGGGGGTGGAGTTGAGACTTCACCCTCTAGGTAGAGGGGTTGATACACATCACTCCCCCTCATCTCTCACTCTCTTTGAACCAAGTGTGACAATGGTTCACCTTAGCTTGAGGGATGATAGCAATGCAATCATCTCAAAAGTTGACACTAGATTGCTAATAGGAGACTATAGCATTTAAATTAGGTTTCCATTTTCAGGTTTCGAGTGGGAGTAGTCTTGATCACTTTTAGATGAGCTACTAAATATGTGCTATTGATGTTTGTTTAGTTAGGTAGGCTATACTTGGCATTAAAGCAAAGATTAAGTATTCTTTGCAAATTATTAAGGTTAGATAAGAGCCAAGTCAAGAAGAAGTCCTCATGATTTATTCTACCACTAATATATGATGAAATTGTGCTAGAATGATGAAATCTAGAGCCATTTTCTTATGTATGGATCTATGTTAGCATCAACTATGCACTCCTCTGACTTTGCATGAAGAGATTAGTTCATGCATATTCTAGACCAACTTAATAATCTTTCTCCATTGTATTAGGAAAGGCAATGGATACAAAATGGATTATTTTGCTTCATTGATGCCAATTGACTTCCACACATCTAAACCAGCCTGAAAAGCTTGTAATGAATGGACTTTCAAAGTCATTAAGATATTTAATTTTGAAGTCTAGGGTGGTTAATTCGACTCTTTTTAGAAGAGGATGACAAGTTTGTATGAACTGTTATATCTATGAGAGGAAGTAATCAAAGTAAACTTGGCTAATAAGGTTATTGTTTTAGGGTGTTCTTGCTGAAATAACTACTATAAATAAGGTATCTCGATCTTCCCTCCAAGTACAGAATCCTAGATGTGTTTGCCAAACCCCCATCTTATAGTACCATTGATGTATCTAAGTTCAATGGGTGAGTCTTATATTAGAATCCTATTCATGATGTAATGCTTTGGCTATTGGATATATTGAATAAAAGCTGTTTCATTTCTCTTCGACTTGTGCCAAAAATGATAGTTTTAAAAGAAAATCTAAAGTTGGATTATGGAAAAGCTTTATATAGTTATATTAGACTAGTTCTTGCATATCCTAGGACATTCCACCCAATCCAATTGAAAGAAAAGGAATTTCTTCTGAAGTTGATCAAACCTTGGAATTCGATAGGAAAGGAAAGGATATGGAAACTAACGCGGAAGTCTAGATTGAGTCTATGAAAAATATTTCTGAGTTGTAGGGATGAGTACCCCTAATCATACCATGTTGGCCAAGCTAAACTAATAGGGGAAGCACATCTTTGTTGGAAGTAGTAGTGTAGAAACATTAGAGTATCGGAAGTTGTTGCCATATGGGAACTCATAAAAGAAATTACAGGTGGAAGGTATCTTTTTCCTTCTTATGGTACCTCAAAGATGAATGAGTTATTTGAGCTTCACTAGCTAGGGTTGAGCTTAAAAGCATAACTCTTGATTTGTAACTCTTCAAAAGTATGCTCTAGTTATGGGTATCCCCCAATGTGGCCAAGTTTTGTCAAGGCCTCAATCCTCATTTGGATACTCAACTAGAAGCCATGCACCTCATAGAGCCACTTAGTCTTCAAGCATAATCAAGGAACAAAAGATATTAGGATTGAGGATTACCCAATAGAGAACCTCATACATTCATAAAGAGAGTGTAAAAGCAAAAATAGTTCAATATAAGGAAGGAGACAAAAGCTAATACAATTGGCTCCTTTGAAATGGGCCACTCCAAAAGACAATGCCCTAAACTAAACTAGTTACCTCGAAAAGGATAGTTCCATGGCCAAAACAAAGGGGCAAGAGGAGGAAGAGCTACCTCAGTAATTATCATTGAAGAGGAAGAAGAACCCTCAATGAAGACTAAAATGGAAAGAGGGATGATTCACACTGCTCTTGACCCAATCATCGGTTTTTTGTAGTTCAGACACTGGAGAACTACCAAGGTAAATCCTTGCAAGTCTTTATAGATTGCAAAAATACTCATTCTTTTATTTCTCTAAAGTGTGCACAAAAATTAGGCATAGAAATTACACAAGAATCTAGACTCTTGATAGAATTAATCAATAGAAAAGAAGTTGTGTCACCATATCAAAGTAGAAATGTAGAGTTTGATCTAGGCAATGAGTGTACAAAAATAAGGTTATGTGTCATGAATTTGGATGCTATGAGTGCCTTCTCGGAATGGACTATCTCATTCCCAATGATGCTCACATCCTTGTGGGAAAGGCTAAGTCACATTCCAAAATGCAAAATGAATTCAAGTAACTACGCAAGGCAAAGCTGGAAGACCTAAGATCCAATTATCAAAGGCCTTGTGAATTGTCCAAGGATTAAGAAACCATTTACTAGTCCACTTGCTCAAGATTAACAAACTTGATCATGATAAATAAGTGAAATAGGAACCTTCTTGGATGAAGGAATAGTCTGATGTCTTCCTAAACTGAATTGATAGAGCTTTCTCCTAAAAGGGAAGTTGAGATCTTGTACTAGGAATTGGACCTATGACAAAGTACCCTTATCGAATGCCAATCGCCAAAGCCATCAAATTAAAAGAATAACTCAAGTAGTTATTATACCAGTGATACATTAGACCAAGTAATTCACCATGGGGAGCCCCAGTTCTATTTCAAAAGAAAATGATGGTACCCTTCTTCTTTGCATAGACTACCATGGTATGAACTAAGTGATAGTAAAAAAATAAATCCAATCTCCAAGATCGACAAGCTTCTTGACAAGCTTCAAGGAGCAAATATCTTCTCAAAAATCAAACCTACGGATATGCTACTACCAAATTAGGATCAAAGATGAAGAATTCCTAAAGATTGCCTTCAACACAAGGTATGTGTATCATGAATTCACTGTAATGTCTTTTGGATTAACAAATACCCTAGCCACTTTCAACAGGTTGGTGTAAGATATTTTCAGACCCTACCTTGACGAGCATGTTATTTTAGTATTCTTTGATGAAATCTGAAATTACTCCAAAGAAGAAGAAGAAGATCATGAGGCATAACTTTTTATTATGTTAAAGACCTTAAGAATACACAAGATCTATGACAAAACAAGCAAGTGTGCATTCTTTAAAAGACAAAAAAAAACCGTGTAGCACCTCTTATCGATCTACTCAAGAAGCAAGTTTCTATTGTGTGAACCTCAATTGAGTAATTGAGTTTTGAGAAACTCAAGCAGAGCCTAATAATAGCTCTTATCTTAAAGCTTCCAGACCCACATTAAGAATTTAAGGTCATGTGATTGATGCAAGCTCTCTTGTACTAGGTTGTTGTGTACTCATGCAAGAGGGACATCCCATTGTTTATTCCTCAAGGAAGCTGAAGAGTCATGAGAGGAACTATGCCACTCATGACTTAAAGTTTTTAGCCCGCAATCCACACTCTCAAGATATGGAAATGTTATTTTCTTGGCACGAAATTTGCCTTAGTAACATATCACAAAAGTCTCAAATGGATCTTTATCTAGCAAGATTAAACACGATGCAATGAAGGTGGATTGAAGCCTTATAGGGGGCTTATAGGAGTGTGACTTTGAAATAAAATATAGGCCACCCAAGGAGAACATAGTTGTGGATGCTTTAAGCTACAAGGTCTTCATTAATATTCTCATTATGAAAGAACCCTCGAGAGTAGAATCATTAGCTGCTATAGTATTAATGCCAAGTATTCCCATCATTCAAATCGCAAAGGAAGGAGTTGCAAAAGACCTTGAGTACCAATAGCTAATAAAGGAAGTACAACTAAAGGATCATGATCCTAAATTAAAACTTAAGCACCAAGATTTCTATGTTGAGGGAGAGCCTATGTACTTCAAGAAAAGATTATGTGTTTCTTCTAGCCATGATCTAAAGAAGAAAATACTTTGGAAAGTACATGATTCTCCACTTTTAGGACATCTTGGCTATGCTAAAACCCTCAATGAAATAAGAAAGAACTATCCCTAGGGTAAATTAAGAGGTGATATACTAAAGTATGTCATTGAATGCCTGAGCTACCAAATAATAAAAGTAGAGCATGTTAAAATGCACACAAACTTGAACCTCTTGGTATTCCTCAAATGAAGTGGAAATTCATTAGCATGGGATGCACAGGAGGGTTTCCTTTAATGCAAGGAGGATACAACTCTATCATGGTGATTATAGACATGCTAACAAAAGTTTCTCACCTTTTTCCAATCAAGACAAACTATAAGGCTTCCAACATTGCAAGGTTGTTTGTTAAGGAAATCTTTAGACTTCATGGTATACATAAAGGAATCACTAGTGATTGAGATTCTCTCTTTACTTCTTGATTCTCAAAGAGATTATTTGAAGCTACTGGCATGCAAAAATTCTTTAATATGGCATATCACCCATAAATCAATGGCCAAATAGAGCAAGTCAATCAGGTCATAGAGGATAGTTGAAGGGCATATTGTTGTAGAGAATCTAAGTGCTGCATGTGATATCTACACTTGGTGGAATTTACCTACAATGTCTCTTACCACCAAGCATTAAGATGAATCCATTCTAAGACTTGTATGGATAAGGCTTTCTTACTCCACTCAAATTTTCTAATTTGATATTGAGGATAGAAGCCTCCAAGAAGATGTTGGTAGAAATGGATGAGCAAGTTAAAGCCATAAGATAGGAAAAGCTTATGTAGCCAATCTCGATCATGTAACAAATTGTAACCCTAAGCCAAGGAGTCCTTGAGATTCAACCTGTGAGAATCTTTGATGTAAAGAAGAGAGTTCTTAGAAGAAGAACTTTAAGAGAATACCTCATCAAGTGGAAAGACTATCCTGCAGAGGGTGCTACTTCGATTGATGAGAAAGCTCTAACTAAATAATATCCCTAGTTTCTCCCAAGATGAGGACATCTTGATTCCTTTAAGGGAGAGATGATGTAACAAATTTAATAATTTAAAAAAAATAAAAGAGAAATTGACGTCGGCTATGCATGTCATCAAAGAAGTCGTCACCTTTATCATCACCATAAATATCATCTTGTGCCCTAGATGAAAAGGCATGATTTTAATCCTAAATGCACACATTAAATTGACTATTAAGTTGAGCCAAGCAAGCATGCATGTGGTACCATAAAGATCATTAGATGGAAAGATTATCAAAGGATATATAAGACACTTAGCTATGAGACCAATAGCAATTTGGAAAAGTCAAAATTTTTTGTCTTCCATATGCCATTGAACAAACACACAAAGAGAGAGAGAGAGAGAGAGAGAGAGAGAGAGAGAGAGAGAGAGAGAGAGAGAGAGAGAGAGAGAGAGAGAGAGAGAGAGAGAGAGAGAGAGAGAGAGAGAGAGAGAGAGAGAGAGAGAGAGAGAGAGAGAGAGAGAGAGAGAGAGTGTGTGTGTGTGTAACATGCCCGCCTATCGACTGTCCAAGCACATTCTAGAGGTCCATCGAGAAATGATTCTAGGCATCTCCGCCCGGCACTCCCATGGAATTTTTTGGGGTTTGTCGCCTAGGGTTTTCCGAGTTCCCCTCGCAACGAAACATTCACGGTTGACGCCCATGGTCGAACCCACTAGGATCGACCTGAAATTTGGGTTCCTAGTAGACAAAGTCTCCTGACAGCATCCTAGCATCAGGTTTTGGACATCTTACTTTACGTAGAGATACCCAATCCGAAGTAGACCCATACTGCACTTGGTTCAAAGAGAATGGGAAATGAGAGGGATGCGCCGCTCAACCTCTCTACCGGTAGGGCATAGTCCCATTCCGGTCCCCTAAAATGGCATGAATCAGGTTCTAACTTAACAATACCTAAAGTCATCGTTGGTAAAACCTTGTGAGAAGCCTCCCAGTTCTCTGGGACCACCCAGCCATAGGATGGACCCATCGGGGATTCCACCCACACACTTCCCTTAATAGCTTTAGTTTTCTAATTAGGTCCTACCACATTTATGTGTGACATTTAAAATCAGTTTCATTAATTAAGACTTTTAGGGAACAGGGTTCGTTCACGTAATTTATAGCACATACACAAAAATAGAGCAAGCATACATTTTGACAAACAAGTTTCTTAATTTCTCTTCAAGTTAATCTTTATCTTTTGCCCATACAGAAGAATTATATATCCCTTCTATCCAACAGAAGTACCTCGTCCAAATCGCATGGCACCAAAAGTTCCATCCTTTATCTAGAATAGGATCTTCCAACGCCTCCAGATGTTGGGCTCATGAGTCTATAGCTCCGCCATTCTAGACTCGACAAGGGGTGTCCAGATCTTCACTGACCCCAAGTGACCTAGGAGTGAGACACAGCTTTCGTGGTTGGCCTTTTCACCACTCAAACTTTGGCCCATGAATTGAGCAATGCCCTCTTGGGGTAATCCACGGTGAGATCTTGGAGATGATCCACCTGTGCAAAATATCCTTCCTTAATTAATCCATTTAGGAATCAAGCACAATCAAGGCAATTGGCCTAATATCATCTTCTAGGAAAACATTCCTTTATTTCCCATGGCTACTTGTCATTACTGACCCTTGCCATGATTTTGTCATTAGACATAAGCACTTGGAATATTTATCTAAATCACAACACAACAATCATTTGATTGTAAAAATCATTTAGGGTGTTGTTCAATCAATCCAACAAACTAGTTGTATTTTTTCCAAACAATACAAGAATGGACACGATAATAATTTCATCGCATATTTGCTCTTCCCCTTGGGGTCAAAGAGCGATTCTATGCAAAATTTACTTAATACTTGCATGCACAATTCTTAATGTTATTCTTTTTATGATTATGCTATTCATAACCCCTTATTGATTTCTCTATCAAAACAAATAATCCATGCGCAACTAAGTGCAATTAACTTTTCTTAATACATGCACTTTGCAAACTCCATCTTTCAAATATGTGAGAAGAGGCTCATCCCTTCCCATGACCTATTCTCGTACATCACAGCATGGAGTCTAATGTATCTCATGCGAGAATCAAAGCAAGAATCTATCAATTTATAAGTAAATTACTTAGGACCGGAATTGCAGTTGGAATGACAGCGATGCCTTCACCCAAAGCTTCGTTTACTGGTTGTAAGATTGCCATCTGCATGCGACATTCTTCGCTTGGAGGCCATTGTCCACAAGTAGACTCAAGAGATTAAGAAGGCGGAATAGATTCAAGATGGGAGAGCATAAGAGAAGATAGTTAAGTCGAGGATCGAGATAGAGGGAATTGTGCAACCTCTTGGGGTAACTCTTCTCTCTCTCTCTCTCTCTCTCTCTCTCTCTCTCTCTCTCTCTCTCTCTCTCTCTCTCTCTCTCTCTCTCTCTCTCTCTCTCTCTCTCTCTCCATCAAGCTCTCTCTCACAATCTCTTGGAGGGGTATCCTTCTCTCTACCCCTCTCTCGTAGCCTCTCGGGGTCTCCTTATGCTCCCTTGTGCCTCCCCATGCCTCATATTTATAATGAATTAGAGAGGAGGGGATAAGGTTGAGAACAAGAGTGGAGGGGCTCTTGGAAGACTCAGTGATCTAATGCTCATATCATAAATCTGATAGTTACATTGGCTCCAAAAGGGGGGTAAAACTCCAAGACACTTGATTAGAAAGCTGTCAAGTCACTCCTTCTTCTTTTCTCTGTTCGAACTGTTGTCTCTTGCCTGTAGACTACGATCGTTGCACGAGCAATTTCACCAGTCACTTTTCTTTATTTTTTTCTTTTGATAAAATCTCCAAAACTAACTAAAATATCACTTGTTTTTTCTTTTAAATGACTTTCAGTTCTATCCTTTTAGGATAATATCTAAAATATACTAGTTTTTTTGCCCAAAAATCCAATATTTTTGGACCATCCAAACTATACACATTAAGACTAGTGCTTAATATGGCTCATAAGTCTTGTTCATGTTGTAACTTCCGTGAAGGGTGGCTACGGTCCTTGTCAATCCAAGAAAAATGCGAGATTACAACTCTCGATTTATTTTACAATATATTCTTAATTAAATAAAAATTATTAATTATTAATATTAGTTAGTTTTTACCTTAGTTAGTCTTTAGTTAGTAATCTTACTAACTTATTAATTGACTAACTAAATTTCGAACTAACCAACTAACTTTTGTTGTGTGGAAATATTACATCCGTCTCCCCTTACAGAAATCCAGATGTCCTCATCTCGAGAGAAACTAGGGAAGACAAGCATTAATGGGGCTTAGGGCCTGTGGGTTAGGACACACCATGCATCTGTTATGCTACTCTTAATGTTTCAGGTAGTGCAACTCATATTATTACAAGAGTAGGATTTATTCTCAATATAAGTTGTGTTACATGTTGATTAAGCTTCTAGGATTTTTAGTCCTCCTGATAAGGTGTAGTGAGTTCTAGGTCTTCGTCTTCATCTGATTCCTCTATATATTCATAGACTACACCTATGTAGCTTCGTTTGGTGGCTCAATGTCTTATGGACTTAGATCAGGGTACTATGCTTGGATGTGTCCTAGATCATTACAATGGAAGCATTGGCAATAGGGACATTTCCTATGGATGTGCCCTATCTCTCCGCATGTATGGCATCTCTTACCCTGATCTCGGGAGTCATCTTTGCTACAATTGCCCAATTTAAGTTCTTGGATGATTGGATTCGATCGGAATAATGCATCTTGCAAATCTATTGGATGCATTGCTTCAAGACGGTGGTTTAGAGGAGTGTTCAGGCCATGGCAAGACTTGGATACTTGCTGTGCAATATCCATAGGTGGCGCATATTTTAGTAGGGTTACAAACTTTGAGTAGTAAGCTTCCAACTGCTTGAGCTTGAATAATTCATTCATCTTCAAAGTTTGGTAGGTTGGCAGAAGGTATCATCTGCGTACAACATCTTTCAACTGAGTCCATATAATAGCGGCTTCAAAAACACCTTGATCTTTGCACCATTACTTCCACCATAACTGATCTTGGCCAGCTAACTTCAGTTTACTAATCATTGCTTGATTCATGGAGGCAGTTCCTGAAGTAGAGAAATAATCATCCATCGACTCAATCCCTATCCCCGCCTCTGCTGCGACATCTATTCCTTCTCCATCAAACTTGGATGCCTTAATTTGCTTGAGAAGAAATTTATTCTCTTGCATGTCAGCATTTGTGGGTGCAAGAGGTGCCTGATAATCAAACCATACCACTCAAGTTATTTCTGTTTAGGATATGTCTATGAACCAAATATTAATCAATCACGCACCATCATGAAGTTTTGCTCTGATACCAACTGTAACGTGCCCCCCTATCGACTGTCCAAGCACATTTTTGCAGTCCATCGAGAAATGATTCTAGGCATCGTTTCCCGGCACTCCCATGGAATGTTTCAGGGTTTGTCACCTAGGTTTTTCTGAGTCCGCCTCATAACGGAACGTCCACGATCGAACCCATTAGGATCGACCTGAAATTTGGGTTCCTCGTAGACAAAGTCTCCTGACAACATCCTATCGTCGGGTTTTGGACATCTTACTTTACGCAGAGATACCCAATCCAAAGCAGATCCATGCTGCACTCGGTTCAAAGAGAATGGGAAACAAGAGGGATGCACCGCTCAACCTCTTTGCTCATAGGACATAGTCCCATTCCGGTCCCCTTTGGGTTCTAACTTAACAATACCTAAAGTCATCGTTGGTAAAACCTTATGAGAAGCCTCCCAGTTCTCTGGGACCACCTAACCATAGGACGGATCCATCGGGGATTCCACCCACTCGCTTTCCTTGATAGCTTTAGTTTTCTAACTAGGTCCTACCACATTTATGTGTGACATTTAAAATCAGCTTCATTAATTAAGCCTTTTAGGAAACAGGGTTTGTTCATGTAATTTATAGCACATACATGAAAATAGAACAAGCAGAACTTTTGACAAACAAGTTCCTTAATTTATCTTCAAGTTAATCTTTGTCTTCTGCCCTTATAGAAGAATTATGTATCCCTTCTATCCAACAAAAGTACCTGGTCCAAATCACATGGCACCAAAATTTCCATACTTTATCTAGAATAGGATCTTCCAATGCCTCCAAATGTTGGGCTCACGGCAGTCTACAACTCTGTTCCGGACTCAGCAAAGGGGTGTTCAAAGCTCCACTGACCCCAAGTGACCTAGGAGTGAGACACAACTTCCGTGGTTGGCCTTTTCACCACTCGACCTTCAGCCCGTGAATTGAGTAGTGCCCTCTCGGGGTTATCCATGGTGTGATCTTGGAGATGATCCACCTGTGCAAAATATCATTCCTTAATTAATCCATTTAGGAATCAAGCACATTTACTTAATAATTCTATGCAAAATTTACTTAATACTTGCCTGCACAATTCTTAATGTTATTCTTTTTACGATTATACTATTCATAACCCTTGATTGATTGCTCTATCAAAACGAATAATCCATGCACAACTAAGTGCAATTAACTTTCCTTAGTACATGCACTTTGCAAACTCCATCTTTCAAATATGTGAGAAGAGGCTCATCCCTTCCCATGACCTATTCTCGTACATCATAGCGTGTAGCCTAATGTATCTCATGCAAGAATCAAAGAAAGCATCATAAAACACTTCTTAGTACATCAACTTTGAATTTTAAACCATCAAAACATATTCTATAAGTACATTTTGCAGTTGGAATGACAGTGATGCCTTCGCCTGAAGCTTCATTGCTGGTTGTAATGCCATCCGCATGCGACATTCTTTGCTTAGATCCCATCATCCGCAAGTAGACTCAAGAGATTAAGACGGCAGAATAGATTTGAGATGGGAGAGCATAAGAGAAGATGGTTAAGTTGAGGATCGAGATAGAGGGAATTGTGCAGCCTCTTGGGGTAACTCTTCTCTCTCTCTCTCTCTCTCTCAAGCTCTCTCTCACAATCTCTTGGAGGGGTATCCTTCTCTCTACCCATCTCTCGCCGTCTTTCGGGGTCTCCTTGTGCTCCCTTATGCCTTCCCATGCCTCATATTTATAATGAATTAGAGAGGAAGGGATAAGGCTGAGAACAAGAGTGGAGGGGCTCTTGAAAGACTTAGTGATCTGATGCTTATATCATAAATTTGATGGTTGCATTGGCTCCAAAAGGGGGGTAAAACTCCAAGATACTTGCTTAAAAAGCTCTCAGTTTACTCCTCTTCTCTATTTGAAGTGATGTCTACTACTTGTAGACTACGATTGCGGCGCGAGCGATTTCCCCAGTCACTTTTCTTTATTTTTTTCTTTTTATAAAATCTCCAAAACTAACTAAAACATCACTTGTCTTTTCTTTTAAATGACTTTTAGTTCTATCTTTTTAGGATAATATCTAAAATATAGTAGTTTTTTTGCCCAAAAAGCTAATATTTTTGGACCATCCAAAGTATACACATTAATACTAGTGATTAATATGGATCATAAGTCTCATTCACGTTGTAACTTCAGTGAAGGGTGGCTACGGTCCTTGTCAATCTGAGAAAAATGTCGGATTACAACTCTTGGTTTATTTTAGAATATATTTTAATTAAATAAAAATATTAGTTACTAATATTAGTTAGTTTTTACTGTAGTTATTCTTTAGTTAGTAATCTTAGTAACTTATTAATTGACTAACTAACTTTTGAACTAACCAACTAACTTTTGTTGTGTGGAAATATTACACACACACACACACAGAGATGTTGACAGCTTCACCTCGATCCTTCTCTTGCAAAATCACCTTGCCACTCTCTTCACCCCCCATCCACCTAATTTAAAAGCCAACCCATACCACTTTCTCTTCATTCCCTATCATCATCTTGATTTTTTCATCCCTATCATTCTCTGTTTGAGAAAAACATCTAAAACCCTTTCAAAAATCCATCATAATCTCATCACTAAGCCTATCCTTCTAAGCCAAATTTCTCTCTACCTAAACCCTGCCTACACTTCCTTCGTTTTTTTTCTTGCTTTGATGAACCCTAGTTTGAGGCTCAGGTCTAACAAAGACTAAAGAAGAAGGAAGAAAGGAATATGCTGACAAAGATACCCCCTAAGTAGAGAAGTAATGGAGCTAGATGTGAGGTAGCACGCACAACAAGGCCCCATTCTATAACTCCAAGTCTAGGTTATCTCTTTGAAATCTAAAGTGAACTTGTTTAAATAATGGTAAATAAATCTAGCTAATAACTTTGATGATCCAATTAAATTGTAACTATTAGGCAATCTCGGATTCTTGTGGATACCCAAGATGATGAGTAGAAGTTCAGAACACTAGGTGCTTAGGAGGAAATCCGCTAGAATTATCCTATTGTGATGGAACCTAGTTCTCGTATAGCAAGTTCATAAACTTAGATGTTTTCATATAGTAATGAGCTATGGATTTAGAAAATATATACGAGATATTTAATCTATTAACCCAACTTTTACTAGGATAGGTGTTAATATGTAGCTTGCTAGGGCTCAAAGCGTAAGGATTGTTTCTCTAAGAATAAACCTTGATACTTGAATGGAGGCATCATTGTTGCCTAAAAGCGTGTTAACTTGTTAAGCGACTTGAAAATCATTACTTGAAACTACGGAACCTATGTTTGTGAACTCAAGGCCTATATGGGCACTTATGCATAAGAACATTTGTCATGTTTCTTGATGCATCAAAAAGACTATTTGAAAATGCATGTGATTACTAAAAAAGAATACTTAAATACAGGCATCCCCTAAGGATACTTGTATAAAGCTGATTTACTACATTAGATTGCTAATATATGTGAGAAGTTTCTTCATAGGGACTTGTCATAGGTTAGGAGGTGCCAAGGAGCCACAATTCCTTGGCGCTCTAGGACTAGCCTACCCTATGTGAGCCTGAGTGGAACTCCTGAGAGGCCGCGATGCTAGTTGCAAGCAGAGTTGGTGGTTTATTTTGGACTTTGGATGTAGTTCAGACACAGACTAGTATAATTTTTAAAAATAAGTATGATAAAAATTGAATAAAAATTATCTTATTTAGAAATATTATTTTTGGTATTCATGTTTGTGTCTAATTTATATGAATAAAAATAATTTTGAAGGGTTAATTAATGAAGCTTGTTTCTATATGTCCAACTAAATTGTGCTAGATTAATTAGAGAAGTAAAGAAAAACACTTAAGGGAAGTAGGTGGCTAGATCCCAACCAACCAGTCTTTCCAATGGTAGGGAGGTCTTGTTTAGCTGAGAGTCTTCCATCGCAACTAAAACATTGGATTAGGTAGATCTAGGAAAGGCTGATGAACATTGACTATCTTAGTATATCATCATTAGAATCCAATCAATGATGTTTTAAGGGGCCAGAGTTGAGACATTACCCTATGGGTAGAGAGGCTGAGGCTTAGGGAGGTCATTCATGAATATATATATGTATGGCATGAGTTGAAAGTAAGGAAATTTGAAAATGTAATTTTTATACATATTTTACACATAGAAGGGTGTCATATAAAGGGGTTACTTATAGATTGAATAAGAAGGCTTATGTTTTATTCAAGAAAAAATCACAGATATTTATAAATAGACCTTGAACGCATGTGATATAGAGGGGACACACACACACACACACACACACACACACACACACACACACACACACACACACACACACACACACACACACACACACACACACACACACACACACACACACACACACACACACACACACACACACACACACAAAACTGCTTGAGGGTTGACATGCATCACTTCCCCTCATTTCTCACTCTCTTTGAGCCAAGTGCGATGATGGTTGGCCTCAACTTGAGGGATGATAGCAATGCAGTCACCTTAGAAGTTGACATAGGTGACTAGCATTTAAATTAGATTCCCATTTCTAGGTCAATTCTTGTGGGGTTGAGGCATAGCTTCCCCTGTGAGGGGGGAGGTAGACTCAAATGGTTCAAGATTATGAATGTTAGGTTATTCTAATGAGATTCAAGTGACAATAGTCTTAATCGCTTCTTGATGGGCTACTAAAATACATACTATTGATATTCGTTTATGTAGACATGCTATGTGGAAAGAGTAAAGTTACTATTAATGAAAGTGTGCAATAGAAAGGATGAAGAAGGAAATTGCACCATTGATACTTACACTGTTTGTCTTAGTGCACAAGTGCCTAAGTATAAGGGAAGCTTTCAAAGTCAAAGCTTTTGATATGCAGACATATCATAACATTGGAAGGGTATGGTTTTAGCTTTAGATAGAGAAAGGTGGATTCTCACACTATGACTAAAGTATTAGGATGTCAGCTTTCTTACACAAACAAATTCATGTTGAATCCACTTTAAGGATTTGCTTAGAAGTTTTTGTTGGGATAGTAAAGACTAAAATGCTTTATGAACTTGTGCTCTAAAAGATTTATTAATCAAACTACACAGAGTGGAAAAGCATGGAGAGCTTCAAAGGTGAAGTTAAGTGTTTCCATGTATATTTATACTAGTTAAGTTTTTTTAAATTGGTAAAATTCTTTTTTAGGCATGGATATCCAATATAGCTTGCAACATCCATAATCCTCTTCTATGATTCTGAGTTCACATTGTTGAAAGTTAATAGAGAATTTAGAACTCTTGAATATATCCATGTATCATGACTCAAAAGCATAGATTAGCCAATGTGTAGCCATGATATTTTTCACACATATATAAAGAAGGTAAGCTTCTTGACTATTTTGTGCTTCACATTGAGATAGTTATTGTAGTTTCAAGATCATCTTCTTCAAACTACTGTTTGACGAGACATCACATTAGCAATGGGATCTAATCATTATACTTTTTTTTTCAATCTAAATGGTTTTAAAAACTAGTCATCCTGAGAATACTATCAATATGGAAAATGTGACTTTGTACTTAATAGTCACCATAAATAGTTTAAACTTTTTGAATATATATATATGATAATTTTTGTCATACTTTTAATATGTATTTGATCTGCATGTTGAATTTTAGGTCTACTCTCAATATGTTTGGAATGGTTCTAAGCACCTTTTCACGATACACTATATGTTTACTTGATATTTTGCACAATTTTAAAGAAATGAGCAATTTCTCTGTAAGCTTTGTTAGTTTAAAAAAATCACAACTTCTTGAAAACAATTTAATATATAAGTTAAAAAAATCTATTGGATTCTTAGCTAGTTATAGTCCTTCAAAAAGTCCACAATGTTATCTAATCTTTTTTATATTGATTCATGCTTGATTTTTAATACATATTTGATTATTTTATACATGTTTTATCTTAAGATTTGCTGTCTTGACAAAAACACAACTCCTTGAACAAGATTTTGATATGTAAATTAAAGTTTTTATCTACATTTATAATACTTGATTAAATATTAATCACAAATTGATAGGACACTCGAGAGCAATGGAGAAATAGAGATAAGAGTGCACGATAAGAGAATGGATGCAATCACCCCCATGCATGAGTGAACACCTCTCTCATGCATGAATTTAATGATTTATTTCTTTTTCTTTTCAAAAGTCATGAAAAACATCCTTTTGGGCTTTTTTTTTGCTTTCCTTGCTTGAAAGGCTTTCTTTTATCTAATAATGTCTAAGGACTATCCAAATATTTCTAGGACTTAGACCATATTTCTAAGCTTGCAAAAGTAATAATATTTCCTTAAAGCCATAATACCAAGGTTAGAACAATAAAAAATAACTATGTGCATAATTGTATACATAATTTACATAAAACAACCTAGAATTATAATCCTACATGCCAAAGGTGCTCCATTGGTAAATAATCATTACTTTTGCATTACTCTAGCTACTCATAATCTAGTCACTAGAAATACAAAAAATGTTAATTCCTTGCCCATCTACCTATCATAATGCAACTAATGCTACATGCATATATGTGCAACAAGTCACCACTGTATGGTGAATGGAAAATAATAACAAAAATTTACAAAATTAATATAAGGATAATATTATTTTCATAGCAATAAACTAAACATCATGCCATTTCTTGCATGTTAAAAAGCAATGAGCTTCAATTAATTAAAAATTAAAAAAAAAACATAGATGCCTACCCACATGCTAGTACTACTTCATGTGGTTAGTCTATACTAAATGGATGAGTAATAAACCAAAAGGAACCATGTGTTATCTCATGCACAATGTTAGCACATCTACAATGAAAGTAAGGAACCATGGATTTTCAAGAAAAATGATATAGTATAGATTCATATTGAAAAGAGAAGATTAACATTCATTGAAAGACATCCAAAAAGATCAAATTATGTCCAATAAATTATGAGACATTTTATATTATACATGATAATAATTACAGTGTATTCTAATTGAGTATCCCTCTTAATCAATAAATCTGTAGTTTATTCTATATTAGCTTACTAAACCCTTTAAGGGGCCTCGACTTGTCACATTAGCTATAGAAGATCCTCTATTGCTTGTGGATGATACTGAAATCTTAGTATCTTATTCTTGACCATGAACAAACCAATACCAAAATAAGTTCTCAATACCATATGTATTTGGTTAAGTACAAAAATCATTTTTTAAACTCTTACTCTGACTTATGAAATATTACTATCCATATACTACTCACAATCACATTATGTTTTGATTGGATATGGATTCCTTGCATGAGGAAATGTTTGGAAACTCCATAGTTCTTGATTTCCATGATGGATATATAGATTCACCACATGAGGCATCATATATTGCTTTGGTTTTCCTCACTAATTTGGTGTGGATTCACCACATGAGACACCATTAGAAAGTGATTGATCATACATGTTTTTTATTTTTTAAATCAATTGAGAAAATTTTCTTTCAATCCCCAAGTAGCATTATGATAGTTCATTGCTATGAGAGTAAAATGTTTCTCACCTTTTTTGTGGTTTTATATTTTTATTTTTTATTTGCCACATAATAGTGACTTGTTGCATATGTATGTAAGTTGCACTCATTACATTATACCATGTAGATAGGCAATGTGTTTTGTGTTTCTCATAAGCATATTATTAGTAGTAGTTAGAATAATGCATATGCAATGATTTTGTATTTACTACTTGGCCACCTTTGGCATGGGAGTTTTTTATTTTGGGTACTATTATATGAATTTGTTTATATACTCATGTGCATAATTATTTACTATAGTTATAACCTCTATATTTTGGCCTTAGATAAATTCATGCAATTGTGTGACACAATATGTACATATTGCCTATATGAGTATCTATTGCCATTTCACATCCTATTGCTATAAGTCTTGTATCATGTCATAGCCAATAACAGAACGTTGGCATAAGTGTAGACTTGGTTATGAATATCAATTGACTTATGAAGCTCAAAGAAGATTGCATACCCTTTGATTATCTTCTCATAGAACCATTCAAACTTCATGTTTAAATTGAGGCCAAGGGTATCCATGGTCTACATACCATTCCAATATTAATTAGCCTCAAATTCATATCTTAAAGCTAAGGTATATCCTCTTGTGCACAATTTACATGTAGATTGTCAATTTTGTAAAATTGAATCGTTGAACCTAATAGAAAGCTAAACTAATCATAAACTTGAAGCCAAATCATAGATGAACCTTTATGTGATTGAATCATGTTTGAATTATTAACAAAATTTTTGTGAGGAAGCACTAAAACATAAATACTATAACAACATTTTAGTTATGCAATAGTTGTGATTTTTTTCCAACATTGCTATAACTATCACTATTGACATCACTATATAGTGACATTATATAGCAATGCTATATAGCAATACTATATAGTAGTGCTAATAGTGTTAGAAATGCTATATAGACATTTTTCCTTGGTGGCAAGGCTCCATAGCCCTTTTACCCTTCTAACCACATTGGGCTAAGAACCATGCCTTGCCATTATATTTTATGAGTCTATATTAATTGATGGATTTTGAATGCTTGAACAAAAAAAACCTTATCGATTGGATTTTGCAAAATGTATACATATCCACTATCAATAGCATTTATAATAATGGTGTGGATAGGGTAGAGCTGTAATAAGCTACACAAACTATAAATATAATTGATGACTATTAGTAATATACAATATTTGTGTCGCATATAATGGATATAATATTAATCATCATCATAAGTGATGATAGTATATAAAAAAAAACAAAGTTGTAGGCCATCAGGTCTTACATATGGTGGAGGGGACAAGACAAAGCACAAGGCAAAAAAGGCACGATGCTTCAAGTAGCTAAACTCCAAAAATCCATCTAGCATGAAACTCCAAGGGGCTACAAGATTTGCTACAGTTTCTCACCATCCAAGAGTTCATCGTGACACAATGGCTCTTAAAAGGGTTCTACAACAAAAGCAATCATTAATCCAAATGTAGTTGTAACATAACGAGAACTATAAATTTGCTAGACTATCAAGAGAGACATGTCATGTCTATCAGACCGCAGTGTGCATAGAGCTTATTGATGAGGGCATCCAAGCCATGCTTCTCTCCATATGTTTTTTCCAATGTGATGGGATTGTGGCCTATGAAGATGGAAGGTGTACTAGAATCATGTTAGTATTATAAACAACATAGAAAATAGAAAATATTTGACAATAAGCCAAGATAACTTAGAAAATCATTCAACATAGAAAAGAGAAAATATTCAACAATAAGCCCAGAGAACTTAGAAAATCCTTCGAGTAGGATATGTAGCCACTGCTACCAAGGGGATACATAGCTCCTACCTTTGTGTCACATCCTTGTCACCTTCCTCTATTGCTATCACCATCTCTACAAATGAGGAATTAGCCTCCTCCCTAATCCTCCTCCAATCCTCCCCATCTAACCACTTGAGCTTCGCCATGTCATCCTTTAATCCTTCCATGAATCAAATTGCCTATGGGATATATACGTATGTATTTGCTTGATCATCCACATAGTGGAGAATCAATTAATAGAAGATAATAGAGGGAACTCATGATGTAAGGCCTCTATCATGTAATCCTTACTATTTTGTGGCACATTCTTCCATTTATTTAATATATTGTTCTAAAATATCTACTAGCATAGATCATGTACATGTGATATGAGCCTCTTCCCCTCATTGTTCATTAAGATAGCACTAATGGTACTATCCACCAAGTAGTAGTAGCCTAGTGGGAAAGATCTTATACGAGTTCTCTCCCACCTAAGAGTATGTTGTGGAGTATATGCAAGAGAACCTTGTGCAAGAGGCATAGTTCAAAGAGCATCATTTGCAGATGGCTAAGAAAATCCATATATATAGGGAGGTAGTATCTATAGGTGTGGCCTACATGGGTGATGCTTGTTCACTCGATTGACAAGAAGGGGTCACAATGTTTGTGTTCCCACGAAATCTAGTGGATCTACTCTTCCTAGCACTTCAATGAGAGATTGAGGTGCACTAAGAGGCTAGAGGGTTGTAGTATCCATGCCTCCACAACATCCCTCACACCCACTTGTAGAAGAGTGAGGAGTGCCAATAAGACGAGGACTCACAACATCCATATCTTTACAAAACCCACAAGAGTCACCATCTCCACTAGTAGAGCAAGGTGTGCTTGATGCATTCTATATAGCTGGCCTATAGTGTTGGCTTTGCCTACTAGGGAGAAATATGTATTTGAGCATACTGAGGTAGAATATGATAGCATCAAACAGACAACTGTACATCTTCTCTATCTTTGAAATGATGGGCCATTTGACCAATAGACATATATGTGGAAATCTCCTTGAGCTTCTCATATATATACTTCTAACTCATGATACACTTGCAATCAAGTGTGATGTACTACACAAAGAAATAGAAATGATAGTTAATATATGCGTGGGTAAAAGAAGTACAATTAAAAACATATATATAAACTTTTAGAAAAGATAAAAATGTGTAACGAAGTATCAACATAAGTGAGGTACCAAACATTGTAATAGTAAGCTCTCGTAAAATAATCTCGTCTATAGCTGCATAACTTCATCTTAGTATAGCTTGGCATACATTGCAAGATCTATGCAAAGGTCTCCACAAAAAGAGGAGCCTACTTCATTCTCAAAGAATTCATGTATACACATCTCCTCCACTTGTTGCACCAAATTTCCTGTGCCTATCTTCTTCACCTATTGCAAGCCCTACTTGTCCTTCACTTCTTACAAGCCTTCCTACTCTACTTGTTGTATGCACTCCTTCTCCATGTTAGGGACATTGATTTTATCGGACAGTTGACTTGTTTGAGGTGTTATAAGGACAATATACAACCAATGGGTTGTTTTGGGTTAGAAGATCACTTGATGGAACAGTCAAGACCCAATCATTACTAAAAGTTCTTTGTGAACTTTGTAGCTATTTTTTAAAAAAGGACTCGTACCTACTCATAATGTATCAACAAGACAAGTGTCTCTCACAAATCATTCCACTTTTTCTCATAAACTACCTCTAGGAATCTAGATGGCCCTCACCAAACAGTGGCCTCACTTCTTCCAAGATAACTTTAAACCACTAAAAATCAAATATGATCATAGAAAAGCTATGATAGTCCACTAGAATCACACTTTGAAAGGTGCCAAATTGCTCCATGTTTGCCACTATAGTGTTCAAGTGTGTGGCTCACAGTTGACTTTCTTTCTCAAACTTCACAATGATAGCAAAATCCATTGTCAAGTGCAATTTCTTAATGCACTCTACTAAAAAATGTCACCCACGTGACAATGCCACACTATAAACTTTGTATTGTGGAGTGAATTTTAGGGTTAGCTACTACTTACCTTTAGTGAAGATAACAACAATGAAAGAGTACACTTAGCCTTGACTATATCCCTTGGAGAACTTTGACTCCTCTTTTATGATTACCTAAACTTCATGCAATGATTTTGTTAATGCCTCATGTAATCGCCTTAGAAGCATGAACCATGGTAGTTCCTCTAGGCCCTCAAGGTATCAAATAGATCCTTGACATGTGCTATGTCAAAATTTTAATCTCATTCCTTCTTTTTCAATTCTAGCAATCTAGTATCTAACAAGTCACTTCTCCATGGGTGCATGGTGTAATATACAGAAATGATTTACCTTTTTCTCCATGTTGCCTTCCATCCTCTTCTCTATCCCATTTTTAATACTATGTCTCTGCTTAATCAATAATCCTTGAAATTCAATAGCAATTTGTTGTCCATATAGCCACTCAAAAATGTAAACAAGGGTCTTTGAGAGTAGATAGCTTTCAATCATGTTGCCCTCTAGATGGGCCCATTGTCACACAAATCCATTTAAAGTCTTTATGAACCACTCCAAAAAGAACATCCACTAGTATACATTAGTCATGCAACCTCCACTTCTATCCACAATATGCACTAAGAGGTGGATTCGTATCATGAACATGTATGTGGGTAAGTATCTCCTCAAAAACACAAACAATCTATATTGCATTGTGCAACATTGTCAATTGAATCGAGGATATCCTTGTCTCATTTTATGAGATCCACTATACCAATTCCACCAACTTATAGATGGTTATTTGGAGCAAGGGAACCTACAACAACTGCGATTGGTAATTGTTATAATTCAAATGTGTTATCTATCATATATCAATGCAAAATATATAAAAAACTCTTAATCAAGTCATGTTAGTTGGTCATTCTTCATAAACGTAGTCCTGAGAGAGTGCATCACTCCCACCTATATGAAGTTGGACTTCATGATGTGCTTTACCCTATGGTCCACTTTGGTGGACAAAACCCAAGGCCAATATACCTCCATTTTATCTATCTTTTCAAATCCCCCATTGCCCCTAGAGTGTCTCTTTTCCTATGATGTGCCCTGACAAGCTACCAAATTTATTGAAAGGGAAAGGATCAAGTCAAGACCAATAATGCAGGTGATTACAAAAGACGTAGAAAGAAAGAAAGGAAGGATCAAGATGACTCTTCATTGAATGAGCTAGGGAAATATAATCCCCAGGTGCTATAGAGAAGTGTAAAGGAGAAAGGGACTCTGTGAGTTTGAATAGATGGGTCATGAAGTAGATTGGTATATGACGCTACTCAAATTTTCAAGTAAGAGAAAAGGATTGGTAGTGGGCCGGTTGTTGGAGGGTGATGCTTCAAAATGGTTGATGTATGAGGAAGAACAATATGGCAGGAAACTATCATGGGATGAGCTGCAAAGAAACATGAAAGATTACTTTGTGCCAAAGAATGATCCATTTAAAGTCATAGATGAATGGAGAAATCTGAGGCAAACTGCTGGAAGAATGATGGACTATGTGCAAAAATATAGATCTCTAGTGCTTTAGCTACCAGACATGGATGTTACTACTAAACTACATGGTTTTCTATATGGGATGCAACCATGGAGTCGAAGGTAAATAGAAAAACAAGAGCCAGGAAGTGTGATGGAGGCTATGACTATGGTCGAAAGACTAACTTATTTTGATGGTAGGCAAGGCGGGGTAGGTCATGGCACCTTGATAATAAACTTTCATCTTGCAAATGTCCACATGTTCCTCCCTCCACCCGGGCCGTGCACCTTCATAATACAAATCTTTTCTTTCATTCTCAAAGCTCTCTTGCAAGCAATACTCTTTTCTAGCAAAGTGCCTTCTTGTGAGAAAAGGTGGTGGATTGATTATGGGGGATCATGGTGCCAATCGTGGATGATGAATGAAAAGTTGGGCAAAGCACTCCATGCACTCCTAGTGTGTCACACCTACCAACTAAGCTATTGCTCATTGACAACTATGCTTCATTGTTAGAGACCATATTATAAATTGGCAAACCATTGTATAAGTTATTCAATAAACAACATGTGCACTGTAAAGCTAATAGCAAAGTACTATTTTTAATGAAGAAAAACATAGGATTTGTAAGGAAGGACATTTTTCAAGGAAAAATACAGTATATGCTATCAATAAAACATACTTTTCCACTTTGGCAAAGAGCATGTCCTCTTTTCCAAAATTATAGAAAAGTGGTGTCAAATAAGAGCATGCCCTAGATTGTCAAGACAAGAGCATGGACCAAGGGAAAACATATACATATACACTCATTTTTTGAATTCTTTGTGAAAATATAACATATGGTTTTAGATAACAAGGCAGTACAACTAAGCATGAATGGTTTGGCCTTGTGAGTTAATATAGTTTGAGTAACATAACCACCAAATTTTTTACACCAAATGTGGTGAGTGAACTGTTGATATTCAAGATTTAACCACACAACTACCTAATTTACACATATGTCGGCTCTTGTGCAATCACACCCAGTGTAGCCTCTTTGTATGTATCAATTGGGCCAAGGAAGATGCAAGCAATCCAGGAAAAGGGATTGAATCCCATAAGCATAGTAATGAAAAGTGCTATCTACCCAAAAGACTATAAACCATTGTACTTGCCTCTCATTTGGATGGAATGTTATTATAATTTTTGTCCTTTTAGTTAGTGTCATTGTCTACACACACAAGATTTTGTTTATGAGTCCAAGCTTCCATCTTGGAACCTAATTCACTTGTGTGACAATCATTGTCTCTAAGTCAATGTTATCATGAGTCCTCTCTTTCTCTTCCATTTGCCATAGCCATGCTCTAGATCCATGCATTCTAGCATGGTATCAGAGCCATGGTGAGCATGGATCAACTCTGGAATCTCTTCTCTCAACTCCTCTTCATCTCTATCCAGCTTAGTCTAAGTGGTTGACTTCATCTCCAACTTCATCTACACTTCCTACCTTCATGGCAGCCATAGCCAACCTGCACCTACCCTACTTGGAGCTTTCATATCTCTCAAACCAAGGCATATTTCACTGAACTTCCTTCTATGGACCTCTCGCTATACTCAAGGAGCAACTTCCTATCACTTCAAACATCAACATTGCCTTGTTCTAAGCCCATTATTGCACAAATTTCTCATAGTTTCCTCTTCTGCACCTGCACATGTGCCTGCTCGTATGGCCTATTCTCCCCACACGCAGTGCAATTTCCACCAACATCATAGGGCTTTGGAAGCTATGTACCTAAGCTTTGTGCCACTCAAAGGGTTTTCAAAATGATCATCAATGTGAGCTACAATAAGTAAAAGTTAGGCCCCTGTCTTGAAACCCTAGACAAGAAGCCATAACCATTTGGGTTGAAGCTCATAAAAGACTGAAATTTTCTCACTCCTACCACTTGAACCAAGTTCTTACCACTCTAATAAGTTGATTTAGTAAGTTTCTAGCAAGATTTTCCCATCAAAATGGCAAGGAGGGGAAAATTTAAGAAGATTTGAAGGATTCAAGCTCATCAATTCAGTGTAATTAGTATCTCTTGATACTATTTATAATTTCCATTACTTGTGTCTCTTGATGCAACCAAAGTCAACTCATTTTGGTGAATTTTGGAGCTGATTTGCTGCTATTCCAATCACTCTAGCATGGGCAAAGACTCTTTGACATGTCACTACAAAGGAGCTCGGTTTCATACCTGGAAAACACACATAAAGCTTATCTTGATGAAGAAGGGCCTATGGGCCATCACTAGTGGACAAAAGAAGAAGCCTCAAGATGCAACTCTTGTAGTTGCCTCGCAGAGAAAAGAGATGACAAGGCTCAAGCCATCATAAAGCTTCAACTGGATGACAGCTATATCCACCATGTGGATATTTGTGACATGTCCCATGACACTTGGAAAAGATTGGATACTCTGTTTGGTGCACAGTCAAAGTCTTCAAAGTATGGGATATTAATTGAATTTTTTAGACTGGACATGAAACCTAACACATCTCTTGCAACACATCTGAATTACATGGAAAGTCTCTTAACCCAGCTTGTAGGGATAAACATTAAAATGGATGAAGATGTATGCATGGGTGTTTTGTTAAAAAGTCTACCATCAAATTATGATAATGCCTCCACTACTTAAATCAACATGCCAAATCCTAAACTTGTTGACATTCAAGCCTCTTTGTTAGAAGAAGAAAAGAAGATGAAAAATAAAGAAGAGCCAAGTACCTCTAAGGATGAACAAGTGTTGTATGTTAGCAACAAGTACAAAGACAAAAAGGACCAGCTAGTTTGTGATTTTTGGAAAAGGATTGGACATAGTGAATCTATCATGCTAGAAAAAGGCATCAAAAGGCCTATCTTGCAGATGTGAAAGAAGAAGAAGAAGATTGTGGACATGAAGAAGCAGAAGCAGAAGAAGACCATCAAGAGCAGAAGGACAAGCCTCACCAATCCTTCTATTCACACTACTCAGATAGACTTTTTTTAAGCCTAGTATAACGTTGTCCTAATGTTCCCCTCATAAGCTTGTAAACTCCTTATGTAACCTACCACTATAGACTTTGTACACTTTGTGAAGCCCTTGTTACAGCCTCTGGATGCCCACCATGTTTTTGGTACCCACACTTATCTTTGACAACCTCTAGATGATTACCATGCTTGTGGTGTACCCACACTTTGCAGGTGGTTTCTCACTAAAGCCTTCACACACTTTGTGCCTTTCTCGTTGTGATTGAGGAGGGGTGTTGAGAATTAGGCAATCACACCCAGTGTAGCCTCTTTGTATGGAGTAGTTGGGCCAAGGGAAATGCAAGAAATCCAGGAGAAGGGACTAAATCCCATAAGCACATTAGTGAAAAGTGCTACCTACCCAAAATACTATAAAGCATTGTACTTACCTATCATTTGGATGGAATGTCATTATAGTTTTTGTCCTTTCAATCAGTGTCATTTTCTACACCACAAGATTGTGTTTATGAGTCCAAGCTTCCTTCTTGGAACATAATTCACTTGTGTCACAGTCATTGTCTCTAAGTCAATGTTATCATGTGTCCTCTCTTTCTCTTCCATCCACCATAGCCATGCTCTAGATCCATGCATCCTAACAAGTTACAAGGTCCTTAAATTTGTTTGGCCACATGGACCTCGTGTTACCTAGTTGACTTGTAAGCACTCTATCAAAATCTTGAAAGTGAGGAAGGAGGGTAACCCCAATAAACATCTTATAAAATGTATGTATAATATACATGGCAATGATGAGAGAGAGAGAGAGAGAGAGAGAGAGAGAGAGAGAGAGAGAGAGAGAGTGATGCATGCAAATAAAAGAAAATACCTCACCTTTGGACCTTATGTGAACTATGATTTGGATTAGAAAATAGGTGCTTGTCTTTGACTTACAACTATTACACCTCACATGATGTGACCAATAATTCACAAAAATGCTAAAACTTTGAAAGCACATGTATTGTCATGATGCACTAAATTAAATAATCTTATGACCCCTAAGGTTCTCTTATAACTATCAAATCTATTTTTTAAATCCCTTTTTTAAACTAATGTGATATGACTAGTATGAGGTTGATTAGTTGGTGCCAAAAAATATTTCTAACTTTCCATTTCAAGCACTTGTAGGGACTACATTGAAATTGAGGATGAGTTAGTTGTTTATTCTATAAGTGAAACATTTTAGTAAATATAATCTTGACAATGTATATATTTAAAGTATACACTAATGGAAGCTAACATGTTGGAAAATAGGTGCTTCCCTAAATTGCAATGTTACAAAATGTTAAAACAGAATCCTTTTAGGAGAAAATATGCAATTTATAGAAAAGTTTGCAATTGTGTTTATTGTGAACATGGTTATTAGTAGTCTATAAATTAATTATATAGCAAATCCATCGCAAATATAACAAATTTTTGTATAGTTTTTCTACAAAATTGTTTGGGAATTAGTAAATGCATAGCCAATTACACATGCAAATCCTTTAGTGTATATGGAATGGGTAAGAAAATCAAATGTATTTATTAATGAGCAAATATAGTCTAGAAAGTAATTGTTAGCATTACATCATATTATTGAACTTAATACCTAGTAGATTATTAAATGTCAAAAACTAGAGATAGTGTATAGAGAGCAATATCAATATATTATTGATAGTATAGAGAGGAATAGTTAACAATATATCATAGAGTTTAATTTAGTACCTAGTAGTTGATTAGATAAGTAGTATAATACAACTAATTAGATAGACATTAAATATTGAGTAAGCAAGTTGAATTGTAAAAAATTGTGTGAGTTACATCACTACTGTAATGATTTAGAGACAAACCATTATATGGTAGCACAATAGTGAGTAGTAGGATATGCTTTTAATAGCTAATTAGTGTCTAGGTAAATATTTTCAAATCAACAACTATTCCTCCTAATACAGAAGGAGAATTGTAAAATACAAATAGGAGTTAATAATCTCTTGGATGGAATGGTTAAAATTAAATAACAATCCATGCATATGCTTTTCACTTTGTATTTTGTCTTTGCAAAGGACAAAGTAGTCCTAGAGAGGCCTTAAGTTTTGAAAGAGAGAATGATGACATAAACCTACCTACAAAGAAAACTACTAAAATGCTTTCCTTTTCTATTGAGATATATCATTTCTTTCCTCTTTTTTAACTTTAAAAGGCCACTCTCAAGTGACAATGACGTATTCAAAATATCTACTTATGGAGTGGTCAATGAGTCTCATAGCATGGCCTTTCTTTTTTGTTTTAATATGTGTGTCTTTGTATTAATAAGAATATCTACATTATGCAAATGATGTAAATTTAGAATGAACCTTGAACCAATCAACTAGACAAGGTCTACATCCACAAATAGTAAAGTAACACCTTTGACACATAACAAAATAAAAAATGAGAAGAGGGATTTGAGGGCTCAACACTATCTTGCATTCACATTTAACACAAGGGAGAGTTGGGATCCATCGTTAAGAATGAGACACACTTTTTAGATAATTTATAAAAATTCATGGAAATGTCCCCCATTAACCGCAAAGAGCAACACAATTATTTTGTAAGTTAGGAAGTTGTTGAATCATTTGCATTAGTATTCCAATAGCACCTCATCCTGTGGAATTTGTAACAGTGACATAGGCTCCTAAGATAAAACCTAAGAAGTTCTATTTTATTTTCACCTTATGAAAATCATGTAATAAGAGGCCACTAGTCACGTGGCCAACCAACCAATGAAAGGGCTAGATGCCTAAGGTGGAATGGGAAAACCCTAACCCTAAACATCATGTATAAAAATGATGAAAAAGAATAGAACAAGCTATTCATGTGTGTGCAAACTTTACTCTCTTGATTTCTTGCAACCTTTTTTCCTTGAGAGTGAGAGTGAAGGAATTGTGCATAGACTTGTCATGTGATGGCCTTTGCATCGCCATCATGTGGGCTAGACATGTGGTGGTTGCCTCATACTCATCAAATCACCATCAAATGGTCCTATTATAGCTCAATTCACTAG